>NC_058374.1:20170576-20476730 GCF_018350175.1 Felis catus | reverse complement strand
TACACATATACACACATGTTTTAAGTAATTGCTACACCCAATGTGGGGTGTGAACTCACAACCCACAGATCAAAGAGTCACATGCTCTGACTGAGCCAACCAGGAACACCATCAGATAACAACTTTACAAAAGTATTACTCAACTGTTACATTCCTGCCATGATTTTTTGTAACATGAATAAATACAAAGAGGGGGCTGAAGCACAGTTTTTAACATGTGCCTCTATCCCTTTGCTTTCTGTCTAGGATTATCTAGTATTATCATAGTCAGTTAGGTTTGGTTTCTCCTAAAATAAAGAGCCAAAGTCAAAAACTTTGAATTTTGATTTAAATGAGGGGCAGCTGGGTGGCTCAGTTGGTTAAAACACCCGACTTTGCTCAGGTCGTGATCTCACAGTTTGTGGGTTCGAGCCCCGCATCAGGCTCTGTGCTAACAGTTTGGACCTGGAGACTGCTTTGGGTTCTGTGTCTCCCTCTCTCTACCCCTCACCTGCTCACACACACTCACTCTCTCTCTCTCTCTCTCTCTCAAAAATAAATAAACATTTAAAAAAATTGGGGGGGGGGGGCGGCAAATACTGTTTCATATACTGTTGATAGCACTATAATCCAATTCTTTTGGAAAGCAATTTATAGCAACATGATTCCAGAAAAATACTAATTCAATTACTTCATTTCTAGAGAGTCAAAGGAAAAATATGATAGAAATAGGCACTAAGTACTATGTGTCATTTTTATATCATTTATATACTTTAATTTCAAGACATGAAAATGTATGTATATAAAAATACTTTATATGGCTTTTTATTATAACTATAAAAATTGTATGAAAAGTCTAACTGTATAACACTGAGAGAACTAATGTAATAGTACATTAACAAATATTTATACATAGAAATGAACTCTAAAATATACAAAACGTATTAACAGGATTATGGTGAGGATGGTAAGATTATGAGTGAATTTATTTCTTTATTCCAAAATACTTCTTTTATAATTGGAATTTTTGTAGCAATACATTACTACATTTTATATCTTCCTACTAAAGATAAAAATAATATAGGAGACTTTAAAGAAAAAACTTTCAGGAAAAGAAAAGAAGGTTAAGTTATAGTTAGAAGACTGTACCCTAAACCCAGGAAGAAAGGATCTGGTATGAGGGACCTTGGACCACAGGGATTCCAGATCCTACAGTCAACCAATCCAAAGTGGAAGGTTTTATAGGGCAGGATGCAGTCACACATGTTACTATTACAATTCCACAGATCCATTCTTATTTTAGTGAGAAGTAGTGTTAAAAAGGTATAAGCAGGGGGCCAAGGCAGGGGAAAAAACTAAAAATTAAAAATTAAAAATAGTACAAGTAAATCCTATGAAAGGTAGCAGACATTACAAGGAAACCAAAAACAAACAAGCACACATTAAAGACCTCACATTTTAGAGGGGGGAAAAAAAAAAAACAAACAAGAAAGAAAACGAAGGAAAAAGAAAAAACACCTTTAATTGAAATGGCCCCAACAGGGGCGCCTGGGTGGCGCAGTCGGTTAAGTGTCCGACTTCAGCCAGGTCACAATCTCGCAGTCGGTGAGTTCGAGGCCAGCGTCGGGCTCTGGGCTGACCGCTCAGAGCCTGGAGCCGGTTTCAGATTCTGTGTCTCGCTTTCTCTCTGACCCTCCCCCGTTCATGCTCTGTCTCTCTGTGTCCCAAAAATAAATAAATGTTGAAATGGCCCCAACAAATGCCAAGTTACACAAGGTGGCTCGCTCTTTTCTACATCATATAGTATAGCAAAAAATGATGCAACTATTTTCCATCTTCAGAATGTAAATGTCAATTTCCAAATACTTTTACTACTTTATATTAGATTCTTCTGCCAAAGGATAAAACCCACTATATCAACTCACTAAATCAAGTACAGCCAACAAAAATACTGACCTTCAGGAAGCTGTGGTTATGTAACAATCTACTGTACTCATACTGGCTTGCCCACACTGTGATTACCATCATATTGCAAAAACAACAAGGTAATAAATGAAAATAATACAAATAGATAAAAATAAATAAAATGATAAAAGAGAAGGTTTTAAGTTTGATCTTCCTCATATTATATAGAAGATATAACTGTGGCACACAGAAGCATCTGTAGGATAAAACATTTACCATCACTTTCTTTCTTTTTTTTTTTTTTTTTAAAGCAAAAGATAAAAAATAAATCTAAAATAACCTATCTTGGGGCACCTGACGTGGCTCAGTCGGTTAAGTGTCCGACTTCAGTTCAGGTCATGATCTCATGGCTCATGAATTCAAGCCCCGTGTCAGGCTCTGTGCTGACACCTTCAGAGCCTGAAGCCTGCTTTGAATTCTGTGTCTCCCTTTCTCTCTGCCCTTCCCCTGCTCATGCTCTCTCTCTCAAAAATAAACATTTTTTTTAACTTTAAAAAAATAAAACAAAATAATCTATATTCTCTTGTGTTTTACAAAGGCTCAAGGTTACAACAGAAATGAGCAACCTAGTGCCAAGGTTGTGGTCTCCAAACAACATTTCCCAAAGGAACCAGGACCCCTAAGAGATGTAGAGAATTCTTGGTCTAGGTCAAGTAAGTCCAGGTAACTTGTTCTATCAACTAGCCAGGAAGCAATAAAAGACTACTGTAGTCATGTCCAAAGGATTTATCAGCCAACCTAAAGAGGTTCCTGCCAGCCAAAGATGAAATCATTTAAGACCAATAAAAGATAATAACTGCAATGAACTGAAACACACCAAATATTTTTAAATCTGTAATAAAATTCATTTGTACTTCCAAAACAGCTAAGTAAGGTTATAAGAGAGAAACTCCTATACAGATAAACAGCCAGATTCTGGTTTCCCACTAGAAGTCAAAACTTGGAAGGAACCAGCAAGAAGTCTCCCATTTTTTAGGACTTACTTTTAGCCTGAAGGCAAATTTGTACATACAGGATCTGTCTCACTAACCTTGGACCATACATGCACAGAACAAGCTTGAACCCAATTAAGGAAAAATGAAATAAAACAAGATTTAAGCAACTGCTCAAAATATACAATAAGCAGTTTGAATCCAACCAAATCAACTGCCTGATAAAAGCAGTAACAGGGGCACCTGGGTGGCGCAGTCGGTTAAGCATCTGACTTCAGCCAGGTCACGATCTCGCAGTCCGGGAGTTCGAGCCCCGCGTCGGGCTCTGGGCTGATGGCTCAGAGCCTGGAGCCTGTTTCCGATTCTGTGTCTCCCTCTCTGTCTGCCCCTCCCCTGTTCATGCTCTGTCTCTCTCTGTCCCAAAAATAAATAAACGTTGAAAAAAAAAATAAATTTAAAAAATAAAAATAAAAGCAGTAACAATTTCCTCAAAGGAATGTAACAGAATCAAGGCTTCCCACATACAACATTCACAACGTCTAGAAAACAATCCAAATTACCTAATCTATTAAGAACCAGAAAAATGTTAATCATGCTTACGATAAACAACAATCAATAAAGGCCAACCAACCTTAAGATGACCTAGACACTGGAATTAAGACTTTAAATAGCGATTATAATAGAGTCCTAGGAGGCAAATAAAATGTACCTCTATGAAGTGAAATAAGAAATCCCAACAAGAAACTATAAAAAAAAATTTAATAAAAATTCTAAAACCCAAAGCTAAAATTTGTGAAGTGAAAAATTTACTGGACAGATTTAACAGAATCAAGATGACAAATAGAGTCAGTGAGCTTGAAGCTACACTAACTCAAATCTTTACTCTGAGAGAAAACAGTGGGGAAAAAATGAACAAGGCTTCAGGGACCGACTGAATGGTATCAAGAAATCGAACATGTATAACTGATGGTCTGAAAAGGAGGAAGAAAAGGGGTAGGGAGTAAGAATACAGAATATGACAATACCAAAAAGAGTTCTGAAAACTAGTGGACGAAAATTTTGATTTGAAGAAAGACAACTTTACAGATTCCAAAAGCACACGGAATCCCAAATAGCCAAACTGGTTGCTGAAAAGCAAACGCAGGAGATCTCTTCAAGGAGCCAAGAGAAAATGACACATCAGATACAGGGGAACAGTGATTAGAGAAATGGCTGATTTCTCATCATAAAGTATGGAAGCCAAAAGACAGTAAAATAAAATCTTTAAAGTGCTTCAAGAAAAAGAACTGTAGTTCCACCCAGAATTCTATATGCAACTAATATATCCTTCAAAAACAAAGGTGAAACAGATATTTTCACGTAAAAGGCAGTAAACAGAATTCATCACCAGAAGACATGGACTACAACAAAGGCTAATAGAAGAAGTTCTTCATAATAAAAGGTAATGGTACTAGATGAAAATATAAATCTTTAGGAAGTGAAGAAGAGGACCACAAATGGTAAATACCTGAAGAATATAAAAAACTTTAGTTCCTAAATTCTCAAAACTACAAATGATTATTGAAAGCAAAAATTATAATACTGTTTTCTGGAGGTTATAACGTATAGATCTAACACATATAACAAGAGCATAACTGACAGCAGATAAACGGTACATCAAACAATCTCTATGGTTGCAAGATTTCTACACATTCAAGAAGTGATACAGTATTAACTGTAAGTGGTACACTATATAAATACACGATAAAAAGCTAAGGAAAGATATTAAAATTGCTAAAGAAATAAATGCTAAAAGGAATAGCTTTACAAAACTGATACATTAAAATTCTAATCTATATGCAGGCGTGCCCGGGAGGCTCAGTCGGTTGAGCGACCGACTTCGGCTAAGGTCATGATCTTGCGGTGAGTTTGAGCCCCTCTTCTGGCTCTAAGTTGACAGCTCAGAGCCTGGAGCCTGCTTCAGTTCTCGGTCTCCCTCTCTCTGCCCTTCTGTTCATGCTCTCTCTCCCTCTCAAACAAATAAATAAACTTTAAAAAAAATGTTTTTTAATAAATAAAACAAAAGACATGCAAGACCAAAGACTCAAAACTACAAAATATAGGGAAGAAAAAAAAAAAACAAAGATGATCTCAATAAATGGAGATATACCTTGTAATTAAGAGGAAGACTTGTGACACCCAGGGGACTCAGTGGGATAAGTGTCCAACTTCAGCCCAGGTCATGATCTCACAGTTCGTGAGTTCGAACCCTGTGTCAGGTTCTGTGCTGACACCTTAAGAGCCTGGAGCCTGCTTCAGATTCTGCCCTCCCCCCTCCCCTCCCCCTGCTCTGCCACTCTCCCACTCACACTCTGTCTCTCTCTCTCAAAAATAAACAAACATTAAAAATATTTTTTTAATAGGAAGACTCAACATGTTAACATGTCAATTCTCCTCAAACTGACCTACAGATTGAAAGCAATGATAATCATAATCCTATCAACCTTTTTGAAGAAACAGAAAAGCTAATATTGTAATTTATATAAAGTGCTTAAGACTTAAAATATGCAAAGCAATCTTGATAAGGATGGAAAAGGTTGAAGGACTTGCAAATCTAACTTCAAGACTTACTATAAAATACAAATAATCAAACTAGTATTACAATGATATAAAGACAGACAAATAAATCAATGGAGCCGAATGAAGACTCCTGCAATAGCCCACTTATGAAGCCAAGTGCTGTTTCACCAAAGCAGTTCAGTAAGGAAAGGAGACTCTTTTCAACAAATGGGGCAGAAACTGGTTATCCAGATGCAAACAACAGACCCTACAAAACTTAACTTGAGATACAGTACAGACCTAAGTTTAAATTAACAAAAACAAAGTTTTAGATGAAACAAAGCAAATGACCTTCATGATTTCAGGGTTAGGCAAAAGTGTCTTAGCTCATAGTAGACAATAAAGACAAAAAAATGACAGACTTCATCAGACAAATATTTCTGCTCATCAAAAGCACAGTTAAGTAAATAAGATGGGGTGCCTGGGTTGGCTCAGTCAGTTGAGCGTCCAACTTCAGCTCAGGTCATGATCTCATGGTTCACGGGTTAGAGCCCGGCGTCGGGCTCTGTGCTGACTGACAGCTTGGAGCCTGGAGCTTGCTTTGGATTCTGTGTCTGCCCCTTTCTCTGCCCCCCCCCCCCCCCCGTTCATGTTCTCTGTCTCAGAAATAAATAAACATTAAAAAAGAAAAGGAGGGGCGCCTGGGTGGCTCAGTCGGTTAAGCATCCGACTTCGGCTCAGGTCATGATCTCACAGTTCGTGAGTTCGAGCCCTGCGTCGGGCTCTGTGCTGACAGCTCAGAGCCTGGAGCCTGCTTCAGGTTCTGTGTCTCCCTCTCTCTCTCTGACCCTCCCCCGTTCATGCTCTGTCTCTCTCTGTCTCAAAAGTAAATAAACGTTAAAAAAAAAACTTAAAAAAAAAAAAAAAAGAAAAGGAAAGGAGGGAAAAAAA
Organism: Felis catus; assembly: GCF_018350175.1. NCBI lineage: Eukaryota > Metazoa > Chordata > Mammalia > Carnivora > Felidae > Felis > Felis catus. Next base: position 20,470,365 of record NC_058374.1, on the reverse strand, counting down.
CACAGACTTGGAGAAAGTACTTACAAAACATTTATCTAACAAAAGACTAGTATCCAGGACATGTAAGGATCTTTAAAAAGACAGAATTAAAAAGCGGGGGGGGGGGGGGAATTTTACCAAACTCTTCACAAGGGAAAACACACAAATAGTCAACAAGCAAGTTAAAATGTGCTCAACATCACTAGTCATTATGAAAATGTACAATAAAACCATAATAATATCACTTCTAGTCAGGATTGAGTAAAAGGGACCAACTTCAACCTTTTGCATAAGATAACAAAAACCTAACAAAATGTATATGAAACAACAGCACTGAATATTTTGGAAAACTAATGAAAGACAGTGATCCTGGGAAACAAAAAACAAACAACAAGAGAGGCCATACATTTGCCCAGCTTACTGCCTTGAGTTTCCAGGCCATGAACAGGCAGAAGGAACCCAGGCAGGGCATGTGGTCTCCCCAAGTTGAAGAAATAATGTTGGGCGTCCAAGAAAGCCAAGGCAGTTAGAACTCAAAAGGAATACTGGCACTGAGGAGAGAGCTAGAGAAAAAGAAAAAGGAAGAGATCTACGGAGGCCTGTCCTAGAAAATACTGAGTAATCAGTACTTGCATGTGAGAGAACTATTCAAGGCCAGGTAGAGAACCACCAGTTGAATCAGAAATAACCCCAGCACCAGAACTCACAGAAGGATGCAAATAATGCTTGTTTCGGAAAGTCAGAATTAAAACACCCAATAATTAATACTGCATCAAAGTACTAAGAAGGATTATGCCTCCGAAAGTGGGAAAAGTTAACCCTAGACTGAACTGAGCCCTGGTCTATCTAAACAAAACATAAAACCAAGACCCAAAAGGGACAAACTTTTCTAATAACCATGTCACAGAACAAAGTACAAAAAGTATTTTTAGGCATACTAAAATAGAGAACATAACAAGATAAAATTCACAATGATTAAAAATCAATACAAACTTACAAGACATACACACAGAAGCAACAAATTACATCCAATAATGAAACAAGTACCAGTCAAACCAATCTTGAAATGACACATAACAAATTTAGTACACAAATCTTATAAAACAATTATAGTGAATACACTCACTGTTCAAAAAGCTGGCAAAAACATTAAACATGTTAAGTAGAAATATGAATAAGAGTTTTTAAAAATTTGAACTTCTAGCGATGAAAATGACCAAGGTCTAAGATGAAAAATATACTGAAAAAAAAAAAGATGAAAAAGATATTGTATAAGATTTACAGCACAAGAAATCAAGTAATAGCTAATAACTAAAATGAAACACATAGAAAAAATACTTTAAAAAATTAACAAAGTATGGGGCACCTGGCTGGCTCAGTAAATGGAGCACAGGACACTTGATCTTGGGGTCGTGAGTTTGAGCCCCAAGAGTAGAGTTTACTTAAAAATAAATGAAGAGAGTTTAAGTTAGCTGTAGGTTAACTTCAAAAGGCCAAATATACTTGAATTTGGAGCCACTAACAAGGAGATAATGCAGGTGAAAAAAATCGGGAAAAATGTCAACAATTTGCCATTCTTAATGATATTATAAGCATACAGAACAAAAGCACTCTTTAAACACCAAGCAATAGAAACATAATGAAATGTAAACCATGTGTCAATATATCCAAAGAAAGAAAGAAATGTAAACTAAAACATATGATTACAATTGGCAAAAATCTTTCTATATAATATACTTTTAAGTATCTTTAAAGCAGACAGAGAAACAGTTCATATTACATCATGGAGTATCAAAAAAAGTAAAAATGGTTATATTAATATCACTTAAAGTAGATTTAAAAATCAATATTATCGGGATGCCTGGGTGGCTCAGTCAGCTGAGCATCTGACTTCAACTCAGGTCATGATCTCACGGTTCATGGGTTCGAGCCCCAAGTCAGGCTCTGTGCTGACAGCTCAGAGCCTGGAACCTGCTTCGGGTTCTGTGCCTCCCTCTCTCTCTCTGCCCCTCCCCTGCTCGTGGTCTGTCTCTCTCTCTCAAAAATAAAATAAACATTAAAAAAAATTTTTTTTAATCAATATTATCAGAAAAAGGAGGCTTATTTCACAAAGACAGTGGGTTTAACAAAGGTGAATTCTACCAAACATTTAAAGAAGAGTTAATACCTAGTCTTCTCAAACTATTACCAAAAAAAAAAAAAAGGAAGTAAAGCTTCGAAATTTATTTTACAAGGCCAGCATTAACCTGATACAAAAACCAGATAAAGACACTACAAGAAAAGAGAACTACAATCCTATCTAATATAGATGCAAAAATTCTCAACAAAATATTACCAACGGAATCCCACAATAATCAACAAGAATTATTCACCACAATCAAGTGGGATTTTTTTCCTAGGATACAAGTGTAGTTCAATATTTGCAAATGAATCAACATGATACATCACATTAATAGGAGAAAGGATAAAAATGATATGATGTCAATAGATGCAGAAAAGGCATTTGACAAAGTACAACATGTATTCATGATAAAAACCCTCAACAAAGTAGGTGTAGAAGGAACATTTCTCAACATAATAAAGGCCATATATGAAAAACCCACAGCCAACATCATAGTCAACAGTGCAAATTTAAAAAAAGCTTTTCCTGTTAAGATCAGGGAGGAGACAAGGATGTTCACTCTGACCATTTTATTCAACACAGTACCAAAGTCCTAGCTGCAGCAATCAGACAAGAAAAAGAAACGAAAAGTATCCAAACTGGTAAGGAAGAAGTAAAACTGCCACTGTTTGCAGATGACACGATACTATACATACAAAACTCTAAAGACTCCATCATTTTATTATACTGTAAATGAATTCAGTAAAATCACAAGATAAAAGAATAATAGAGTAATATACAGAACTCTGTTGCATTTCTATACATCAACAACAAAGTAGAGAGGGGGCTCTGGGTGGCTCAGTCGGGTTAAGCATCCAACTTCAGCTCAGGTCATGACCTCACAGTTTGTGGGTCCAAGCCCCACGTCAGGCTCTGTGCTGACAGCTCAGAGCCTGGAGCCTGCTTCAGATTCTGTGTCCCCCCCCCCCCGCCCCCCCACTCACACTCTAAGTAAGCACACATTTGAAAAAAAAAAAAAAAAAAGAACAAAACTGGACCACTTTCTTAGTCACCCACACACAAAAAAAACTCAAAACAGATTGAAAATCTAAATATAAGACCTGAAACCAGAAAACTCTTAGAAGAAAACATAGGCAGTAATATCTTTGACATCAGCCATAGAAAAATTTTTCTAGATATGTCTCCTCAGGCATATAAATAAAAGCAAGGATAAACTTTGGGACTACATCAAAATAAAATGCTTTCGCACAGCTAAGGATACCCTCAACTAAAAGCAATCCACTGAACAGGGACAATGTTTGTACATGATAAATCTGATAAGGGGTAAATATTCAAAATATACAAAGAGGGGCACCTGGGTGGCTCAGTCAGTTAAGCGTCGGACTTCGGCTCAGGTCATGATCTCGCAGTCCACGAGTTCGAGCCCCACGTCGGGCTCTGTACTGACAGCTCAGAGCCTGGAGCCCGTTTCAGATTCTGTCTCCCTCTCTCTCTGCCCCTCCCCTGTTCATGCTCTGTCTCTCTCTGTCTCAAAAATAAATAAATGTTAAAAAATAAAAATAAAATAAAATACAAAGAACTTACACAACTCAACACACACACACAAAAAAATCTGATTAAAAAGTGGGCAAAGCCCTGAATGTACATTTCTCCAAAAGAGACATACAGAAAAAGAAACCCTCATGCACTGTTGGTGGAAACTCAACGGATGCAGCCATTGTGTAAAATAGTATAGTGATCCCTCAAAAAATTAGAAGTAGAAGTATCATATAATCCAGTAATTCCACTTGAATATTTACCGAAATAAAACAAAAATACAAATTCAAAAAGATACATGTACTTCTATGTTTACTGCAGTATTATTTACAACAGCCAACATATGGAAGCAACCAAAGTGTCTATGGATAGATGAATAAAGAAGGTGTGCATGTATGTGTAGGTAATGGAGTATTACTCAGCCATTAAAAAAAAAAAAAAAAGAATAAAATCTTTCCATTTGCAACAACATGAATGAATCTAGAGAGTATAATGCTAAAATAAGTCAGCCAGGGAAAGACAAATTCCATATGATTTAGCTTATGTGTGGAATCTAAAAAAGAAAACAATAAGTGAACAAACAAAACAGAAACAGACCCATAAATACAAAGAACTGGGGGCTGCCAGAAGGGAAGGTGGGGAATGAGGAGTAAAATGGAAAACAGTAAAGTGTAAGTGGGTAAAATAGATAAGAACAATAATAAAGGTGATTAGATTAATGATTATGTTGATGAGCACTGAGAAACGTATAGAATTGTTGAATAATATTGTACCCCTGAAACTAATGTAACACTATGTTAATTACACTTCCATAAAAAGACATAAAAAAAAAATCAACAATATCAGGAAAAAAGAGGATCATTTTACAAAGATAAAGGCTTTAACTCATTAAGACAATATAAAAATCCTAAACATTTATTCATCTAGTAACAGCTTCCAACTACATGATGTAATAATAACAGAACTACAAAAAGAAATGCGAAAATCCACAATTATATATGGAGATTTCAACAAACTTCTCTCAACTGGTAGAACGAGTAAACAGAAAATCAGTAAGAATATAATAACTTTGAACAACATTATCAACCAGAAGAACACCATCAAACAAACTGACATTAAGTGACATTGACAGGATACTCTACACAAACTAGCAAAATACACATTCTATTCAAGGACATATGGAAGATTCACCAAGACAGATCTATATTCAGGCCATGAAACAACTACTGATAAATTGTAAAGGTTTCAAGTAATACAAAGAATTTTCTCTGACGAATAAGTCAAAAAAGAAACCAAAAGAGAAAATTGAATCTATTTTTAAATGAATGAAAATGAAAACAAAACTTACCAAAATCTGTGCAAGGCAGTTAAAGCAATAATTGAGGGGAAAAGTTACAGCACTAAATACCTGTTAGAAATCTCAAATCAATGACTTCACCTTGTACCTCAAGAAATTAAAGGACAAAAACAAAAGAAGAAATAAGGATCAGAGCAGAAATCAATGAAATATAAATCAAAAACAACAGAGCCAACTCATTGAAATCAAAGGCTACACTTCCTCCATTTACTGCATGATGGAGATGTACTTTTCCCTCTTAGGCAATACAAGCAAAACCTGTAGACACTATAAATAAAACAAATACATTCTGAAAAATGTTAAGAAGGCAAATTAGCTAGAAACCACAGGACTCAAGGAATAACATGGCACTGAGGTTCCATAGGTTTTCTTTTTGCCTAATATATCCCACTCTGATTGGAAAAAGTCAGCAACCCAGAAGCACCGACAAGCACAGAACAGACCCCCCCCCCCACCCCCAAAAAAAGCTCAAATGAAAGGACTCCTCTCTCTTGCTAGACAAACAACCAGGAAGGGCTCATATTAGCTAGGAAAAGAAAACTTTTAGACAGTAGCTGCTCTACTCCAGCACATCACCACAGAAAAAGCTGATCCCACCCACTCCTGCTATGGTCAAGCAAGGAACCTAGACATCCACTCTTGTGAGATTATGAGTCATTCCAAGACTACCCCTGGGGTAGTGTAAGAGCAGAACAAACAGGGAACCAGAATTCTCAACCTCACTGGCTGGTAATGAGCATGTCCCCCCACTGTGTCAATGGAGACAACAAGGGAAGCCTGGACTTTCACCTCCATCTGGCAGTAACAAGGAAACTGATCCTGTCCCTGGGGTGGTGTCAGAACATCTAGCAAGGAGTTAGGAGTTTCACCAACACACAGTGGTAAATGAAGCCATATCCATTGTGGCGATCAGGTAGAGCACCATCATACGCATCTCTGCTTAGCATTAACAAGCAGCCTCCCTCAAATGTCAACAAAGGGGGCGCCTGGGTGGCGCAGTCGGTTAAGCGTCCGACTTCAGCCAGGTCACGATCTCACGGTCCGGGAGTTCGAGCCCCGCCTCAGGCTCTGGGCTGATGGCTCAGAGCCTGGAGCCTGTTTCCGATTCTGTGTCTCCCTCTCTGTCTGCCCCTCCCCCGTTCATGCTCTGTCTCTCTCTGTCCCAAAAATAAAATAAACGTTGAAAAAAAAAAAAAAATTAAAAAAAAAAAAAAAGTCAACAAAGGCCCAAGAGGGAATGTGAACTTCATCCCACATCTGGCATAAGGAGATGCCAACCACAACTCCTCAAATCAGACAAGTGTCAGAAAAAGCCAGCTAAAACAGGTTTGTGTAAGATGCAAAGTCCCAAACACAAAACGTTCAGGTTTCAATCATTTGTCATGGGGCACCTGGGTGGCTCAGTTGGTTAAGGATCCAACTCTTGATTTCAGCTGAGGTCATGATCTCATGGTTTGTGGGTTTGAGCCCCACATCAGGCTCCATGCTGGCAGTGTAGAGTCAACTTGGGATTCTCTCTCCCTCTCTCTCTGCCCCTCCCATGCTCTCTCTCTCTCTCTCTCAAAATAAATAAAATCATTGGTCGTAACAAAAACCAGAAGATCTCAAATTGAATGAAAGACAATCAACAGATGTCAACATGTAGATATTTGTAATTTTAACATCTGACAGAGGTTACAATTATCCTTTTTTTTATTCTTCTTAAGAGAGACAGCATGAGTAGGGGTGGGTCAAAGAGAAAAGAGGGACAGAGGATCTGAAGCAGGCTCTGCACTGGCAGCAGTGAGCCCAATGTGGGGCTCAAACTCACCAACCGTGAGATCATGACCTGAGCCGAAGATGGATGGATACTCAACCAACTGAGCCGCTCAGGCACCCCAGGATGTTACAATCTTCTGATAAAGATTTAAAAACAAAAAAAAATTTTTTAATGTTTATTTTTGAAAGCGAAAGAGAAAAAGAATGCAAGCAGGGGAGGGGCAGAGAGAGAGGGAGATATAGAATCCAAAGCAGGCTCGACTCTGAGCTGTCAGCACAGAGCCCAATGTGGGGCTCGAACCCACATATCATGAGATCATGACCTGAGCCAAAGTCGGACGCTTAACCAACTAAGCCACCCAGGTGCCCCCGATGAAGATTTTAAAGCACCCATAATAAAAATGACTAAATGAGGAATGCCTGGCTGGCTCAGCCGGTACAGCATACAACTCTTGATCTCAGGATTATAAATTCAAGCCCCACACTGGGTGTAGAGATTAAATTAAATCTTTTTTTAAAAAATGATTCCAGGGGCACCTAGATGGCTCAGTCAGTTAAGCATCTGACTCTTGATCTTGGCTCAGGTCATGATCTCACGGTTCTTGGGTCAAGCCTCACATCACGCCCTACACTGACAATGCGGAGCCTGCTTGGGATTCTCTCTCCCCCTCCCTCTTCCCCTTCCCTGCTTGCATTCTCTAATATATAAACTTAAAAAATATAAATAAATAAATGATTCCATGAGCAATTACAAACACAGAAATGAAATATAAAAAGCCTCAGAAAAAAATCTAAAATATAAAGAACCAAATGGAAAATTTTAGAACTGAAAAGTACAATAAACAAAATTAAGAGCTCAATATGGGGGCGCCTGGGTGGCGCAGTCGGTTAAGCATCCGACTTCGGCCAGGTCACGATCTCGCGGTCCGTGAGTTCGAGCCCCGCGTCGGGCTCTGGGCTGATGGCTCAGAGCCTGGAGCCTGTTTCCGATTCTGTGTCTCCCTCTCTCTCTGCCCCTCCCCCGTTCATGCTCTGTCTCTCTCTGTCCCAAAAGTAAATAAACGTTGAAAAAAAAAAAAAAAATTAAAAAAAAAAAAAAAAAAGAGCTCAATATGTGACTTCAATAGCAGAATCAAGGAAAGAGAGTAAAAGAATCCATGAGCTAGATGATATAACAATCAAAATTATTCAATATAAACAACAGGGAAGAGTGTGAAGAAATAAAAATGAACAGATCCTCAAAGACCTTTGGGACCATAACAAAAATTCTTAACATTTATGTCATCGGTCTCAAGAAGAAAAGGAGATATAAAGCGGGACTACAAAAGTACTCAATCAGTTGGGTGGCTCAGTCAGTTGAGCATCCAACTTTGGCTCAGGTCATGATCTCACAGTTCATGGGTTTGAGCCCCAGGTCGGGCTCTGTGCTGACAGCTCAGAGCCTGAAGCCTGCTTCGGATTCTGTGTCTCCCTCTTTCCCTGCCCCCCCATCTCTCTCCCAAAAATAAACATTAAAAAAATTTTTTAAAGCAGAAAAAAGAAAAAGTACTCAAACAAAGAATGACTGGGGGCACACAGGTGGCTGAGCATATGACTTTGCCTCAGGTCACGATCTCATAGTTCATGAGTTCAAACCCCACACTGGGCTCTCTGCTGTCATCTCAGAGTCTGCTTCAGATCCTCTGTCCCCCTCTCTCTTTGCCCTTCCCCCCCAAGCTCGTTCTCTCAAAAATAAATAAAACATTAAAAAAAAGAATGGCTGAAAATGTTCCGTTTTGGTAAGACATAAAACTACAGAATCAAGAAGCTGAGCAAATCTCAAAAGGGATAATTCAAAAGGCAACTACCCCTAAACACATCCTGATTAAACTTCTGAAATCTAGGGGCACCTGGGTGGCACAGTCGGTTAAGCGTCCGACTTCAGCCAGGTCACGATCTCACGGTCCATGAGTTTGAGCCCCGCGTCAGGCTCTGGGCTGATGGCTCGGAGCCTGGAGCCTGGAGCCTGTTTCCGATTCTGTGTCTCCCTCTCTCTCTGCCCCTCCCCCGTTCATGCTCTGTCTCTCTCTGTCCCAAAAATAAATAATAAAAAAAAAAACGCTGAAAAAAAAAAATAAACTTCTGAAATCTAAAAACAAGGAAGATATCTTGAAAAGAAGCCAGAGAAAAACATTTTCTTTATACAATAAAATTAACTTGGGAGCAAATTTCTCATCAGAAATCAGAGGCCTGGGGTGCCTGGGTGGCTCAGGTTAAGCATCTGACTTTGTCTCAGGTCGTGATCTCACGGTTCGTGGATTTGAGCCCCACATCAGGCTCAGTGCTGACAGCTCAGACCCTAGAGCCTGCTTTGCATTCTGTGTTTCCCTCTGTCTCTGCCCCTCCCCTACTTGTGCGAGCGCTCACACGCTCTCTCTCTCTCAAAAATAAACATTAAAAATGTTTTAAATAAATTAATAACAAAAGAAACCACAGAGACAAGAAAGTGACACAATATTGAAAGAGGAAGTTGTGAAGAAAATGAAAAAAAAAAAAATCAACTCAGTGAAAATCCTAAAACCTGTGGGACATACTAAACCAGTAATAAAAGGAAAATTTATAACCATGCACAGAAAAGTCAGAGTCTCAAATCAATAATCGAAGCTTCTACCACAGAAAACTAAAAAAAGAACAAAATAAACCCAAAGCAAGCAGACAGCAATTAAAAATAAAGAGAAGTCAGTAAAATTTAAACTAGGAAAAAAAAAAAGAAAAATCAACAAAACAAGGAAGGAGCTGCTTCTCTGAAAAGATCAATAAAATTGATAAATCTCTAGCAACGCTGACAAAGAAAAGGAAAGAAGACAAATCAGTATCAGAAATGAAACCGGGGATATCAGCACAGAACCTGCAGACAACAAAAAGATAATCGGGGAATACCATGAACAACTTCACACGCATAACTGACAGCTTAGATAAGATGGATCCCTTCCTTGAAAAACACAAACTACTCTGACTCACCAATTATGAAACTGGTAATGTGAATAACCTTGTAACTATTTTAAGTTTTTTGGGGTTTTTTGTGGGGTTTTTTTGATTTTTTTTTTTAGTAATCTCTACATCCAATATGGGGCTTGAACTCATGACCCCAAAATCAAGAGTCATATGCTCTTCCAAATGAGCCAACCAGAAACTCATAGCCCTGTAACTATTTTTAAATTTTAATTTGTACCTTAAAAACTACCAAAAAAGAAATATGAAGGTCCAGGTAGTTTCAGTGGACAACTGTACCAACCATCTAAAGAATTAACACCAATTCTATACAATCTCTTCCAGGAAACAGAAAAAGCAGCATTTTTCCCAACTCATTCTACAAAGCTAGTATTACTCCAAAACCAAAACCATATATAGAACATGAAAACAGAACACTACAGACCAGTATCTCTCATGACTAGAGAGATGAAAAAATCCTTCACAAAATATAAACAGAATCCTGTAACACATTAAAAGAGTTATGTGCCATATCGAGCGGGGCTTACTCCACTTAAGTTAAACATTCAAAATCAATGAATGTAATCTACCATATTAACAGGTTAAAAAAAAAAAAAAAAAGTACATCTATTAATGCCAGAAAAAGCACCTAACAAAATTCAACACCCATTTGTGACTTTTTAAAATAAATACATAAGAATGGGGCGGCTGGGTGGCTCAGTGGGTTGGGCTCAGGTCATAAGCTCATGGTTAATGAGTTCAAACCCTGGGTCAGGCTCTGTGCTGACAGCTCAGAGCCTGGAGCCTGCTTCAGATTCTGTGTCTCCCTCTCTCTCTGTTCCTCCCTTGCTCGTGCTCTGTCTCTCTCTCTCTCAAAAATAAAGGTTAAAAATTTTTAAATAAATACATACACACATACATAAGAAAAATAGGAATACAATGCAGGTAACTTCTTCAACTTCATACAGACATCTACAAAAATCCTACAGTGGTTTTCATCATCTACAAAAAAGCCTATTTAGTGGTTTTCATCACGGAATCAATCCTTTCCCCAAAGGTCTTAAATCTTAAATCCAAACCATGCTGAGATTTCTAGCCAGAAATTTCACTAAAGGCGTACAAATTGAGAAGGAAGAAATAATAATAACCCTACAAAGAAAATCCCAAGGAATCTGTAATAAAACTCCTGTAATTCATACAAGAATTCAGCAAGGTTGCAAAATCTAAGGTAAAAATCAATTGTTACTACCATGCCATGACACCAAAATTAAACATTCAATACTACTTCTAACTGCTTCCCCAAAAATTAAATACTTAGGTATAAATCCACAAAATGTGTATAGGACTTGTAGGCTGAAAACTACATAAAAGTGCCAAAAGATGGGCACCTGAGTGGCTCAATCAGTTAAGTGTCTGACTTCAGCTCAGGTCATGATCTTGGCGTCCATGAGTTCAAGCCCGGCATCAGGTTCTGTGCTGACAGCTCAGAGCCTAGAGCCTGCTTCAGATTCTGTGTCTCCCTCTCTCTCTGTCCCTCCCCAAGTTGCGCATGCACACGTGTACGAGTGCTCTCTCTCTCTCTCCCCCCCAAAAAAATAAGCATTTTAAAAAATTATTTAAAAAGGGGGTCAGTGAGAAATACAATACTTATAGTAAAAATACTATGGACAAGGGAAAAAAGTTTCCCTCCACCAACAGTTAAGATACACTACAGGAGGGGCGCCTGGGTGGCTCAGTTGGTTGAGCATCCAACTTCAGCTCAGGTCATGATCTCAAGAGATCAAGAGTCGCATGTTCCATGGACTGACCCAACCAAGTGCCCCCACTATTTATCTTTTTATATTTTTGAACCATGTCAATATATCACCTTACCAAAAACTAAGTAAGTTAATTCAAGCTATTGCAATTCTCCAGACAAAAATAAATAAATAAAGCTTAAATTATGCCAATGACCATAAAGAAATCAAATTTAAAAATTTTTTTAATGTTTATTACTTTTGAGAGAGAGACAGAGAGCAAGCAGGGGAGGGGCAGAGAGAGAGGGAGACACAGAATCGGAAGCAGGCTCCAGGCTCTGAGCCGTCAGCACAGAGCCCAACGCAGGGGTCGAACCCACAGACTGCAAGATCATGACCTGAGCTGAAGTCGGCCACTTGACCGACTGGGCCACCCAGACTCCCTGAGAAATCAAATTTAAGATGCCTAGGATACCTAGATACAGATATCCAGAAGGTAATTGCAAATATGGATCTGAAGGCTAGAAAAAAATTATTCAGGTGATATTATTAATACTTAGATCCCCAAGCATACATCATAATTTTTCACAGAGTTAAGATAATCAAACAAACAAGCCAGAAAAGCAATCGTGTAACTTAAATTTTAAAGGAAGGAAGGAAGGAAGGAAGGAAGTAACGCCAAACAGGAAACCAAAAGGCAATATGTTTAAAGAGGTTAGAAGAAAGCAGCTTCCCAAAAGTCATGAGAAGAGAGAGTTGCAATGGAGTGATCAGTTTTTACGACACTAGTGATCACAGAGCAACTGAGTGACCACAGTTTTAAATGCTGACAAGTGGATCAAAGAGAATGAAAACTGAAAAAAATGTTAGATTTGCCCATTTGAAGTTAACAGCATAATCAACAATGGCAGACTTAGAGCCAAATGTAATAATATCAAAGGTGAATGAACAGGAGTTTGTGATATCTTACGCACTTATTTATTTACACTCAAATTTTTTTCAGAAAAGGATCTGAGGCAGTGCACACATTAACAACCTGTATTATAACAACAAAAAATAGAAAAATGAACATTGAAAGCCAGTATGAAGGTCATCCCCCTGATTTAGGGAAACTGCTCTTACCCCTGACTCCAACTATGTAGTTCTAGTGAGGGTTGCCATTCATAGTACCCTCCCCACTCCAGCCACAGGGATGGTGGGTACATGATCCAAGACAGGCCAATCAGAGTCCTTCCCAGGATTCTTCAAGAGAGCCCCTTCTTCTGGTAGAAGGGGCTGGGAAGATGAGAGCCAAGAGCTGCCAGCAGTCATGGTTCCAGCCTCATGAAGTAGAGAGTCTGTAGTATGAGAGAATGAAATCAACACGCAGAGAAACAGAGATAAGAGGTGAAGTCCTAAACCCCACAGGAGGAGAAGGAAGAAACAAACATACTAATAATCAGATTAATATAACTGATGTAACTAAAGACCAGATTTGGTTCTGGGCTGCCTGATAGCCAGAACAAAAAGAAAAACAGAATGTGTATCACCAGAGCTATCAAAAAGGAGGAAATATACCAAATCCTCAAGGGAGTCACTTTTCCTGATGCTAAGTTATTAAAAGAATTTCTTGTACACGAACTTTTATATAAGGATTACTAAAAGACGAAATGGACAAGTGTCCATGATGAGAGTCTTACAGCAAATACAGATTTCATACACAGCTGCTTAAAATGACAACAAAGTTGTATCTCAATCATTATGTACAACTAAGAGGCTAGACTATACTAGACAGGTGAAGCAGAAGTATCAACTACAGCTTTATTCTTCCAGGAAGCTCGCTAGGGAAAGAGAAAAGACAAGAAATGAAAAGGGAAAAATGTAAAGGGAAAGTAGAATCCATGGGAAGATTCAAAAATGTCTGTAAAGTGAGTAGGGGAAACAAATCAAGTAAAAAGGACAGACTAAAACATAAAACAAGACCCTGGAAGAAATGGGAGAAGACCACATCATGAGCACAGGTAGTTAATTCCACCCTCCTTCCTAGAACTCCAGTAAGTGAGGTAAAAGGACATAAAGTCACAAATAGAAAAAGAACATAAGAGAAGACAACAGCTATAAAATTTTGGAAACTAGAAAGGAGACAAGGAGTAAATGACTTAACAAATCAGAAAAGGTTGCTGCAATAAGATAAGCCCAAAAGCAATGTATCTTAGACTACATAGCACCAGAAACTGGAGAAATTTTAGGTACCAGGCACTAGGGGGTAGGAGTCACACATGCACACTGCTGGTGTATGTATCCAAAAAGAATGCGTTCAGGTGAAGCTAAAAAGGAGAGACGGGATATACTGAAAAACAACCAAACTCCCCTCTAATCTACTTCTCAACTACCCCCATCCTCAGAAACTGCAGAAAGGGTAAATGAGGAAATCTGGATTTGAGGATACCAAGCACAGCTGAGGAAAGGGGTACCATACTGAAAAAGAAGAATTAACTGAAAATCTAATTGTAAATAGGAAATTCCAGCAAACATCTGGCTCAAAGAATACTGGTAACCAGGTCTGTCAATCCCAACCAGATGAAAGACTTCCCTCTCAATAAACTAACCAGCTGGTGGTCTCCTAATAAAAGAATCTAGTTGGGGCGCCTGGGTGGCTCAGTCGGTTAAGGGGCCGACTTCGGCTCAGGTCATGATCTCGCGGTCCGTGAGTTCGAGCCCCGCGTCAGGCTCTGTGCTGACAGCTCAGAGCCTGGAGCCTGTTTCAGATTCTGTGTCTCCCTCTCTCTGACCCTCCCCCATTCATGCTCTGTCTCTCTCTGTCTCAAAAATAAATAAACGTTAAAAAATTAAAAAAAAAGAAAAAAAGAAAAAAAGAATCTAGTTAGATCACCTAAAATGAAGGCAATCAGCAACAATCCCTGCCCACGCACACAGAGCTTCCAATCTCAAATAGGTGCCTAAGAGTCACCACACTTTTTTAAAGGAATTCTTTTATTTATTTTTTATCGCTTCTCAGCCTTTTGGCTAAGATCAAGTGTAGGAATTCTTTTATTTTTTTATTAATTTTTTCTGAGAGAGAGAGTGTGCACACACGAGTGGGGGAGGGGTAGACAAAGTGGAAGATGGAGATCTTAGGCAAGATCCAGGCTAGGCGCGGAGCCCAACACCCGGCTCAATCTCACAGCCTTGAGATCATAACCTCAGCCTAACTCAAGAGTCAGCTGCTTAACTAACTGATCCACCTAAGCACTTCCAAGAGTCACCAGATTTTTAAGCAAAGTCTAACAGGACAGGCCAAAACAACAATACAAAGAATTTCTGAGGAAGAGAGTCCCAGGAGCAGAAGAAAACTTCAGAAAACTGACACAAAACAAAACAAAAAAACCTTCTGGTTAATACCTTCACAATGAAGGGAAATACAACATTCAAGAGATATTCCATACTCATGGAATGGAAGAGGCAATATTGTTAAAATATCCATACTACCCAAAGCAGGCTATAATCCCTATCAAAATACCAACATTTTTCACAGAACTAGAATAAAACTAAAATTTGTATGGAAAACCACAAAAGACTAAATAGCCAAAGCAATCTTGAGAGAGAAGACCAAAGCTGGAGATAACACCATCCCAGAGTTCAAGATACATTACAATGCTATAATAATCAAAACAGTATGCAACGGCACAAAAACAGACACACGGATAAGTGGAACAGAAGAGAGAGCTCAAAAATAACCCGACGCTTATATGGTCAAGTAATCTCCAACAAAGAAGGCAAGAACATACAATGGAGGAAAGACAGTCTCTTCAACAAACGGTGCTGGGAAAACTGGACGGCTACATGCAAAAGAACAAAACCGGACCCCTTTTTAGTCACAAACAAAAATAAACTCAAAATGGATTAGATCAAAATTTGAGACCTGAAACCAGAAAACTCCTAAAAGAAAACATAGACAGTAATATCTTTGACATCAACCATAGAAACATTTTTCTAGGTAGGTCTCCTTAGGCAGGGTGAAAAAAAAAACAAAAATAAATTATTGGGACTACATCAAAATAAACCCTTTTGTACAGCAAAGGAAACCCTCAACAAAATGAAAAGAAAAGGCAACTCACTGAATGGGAAAAAATATTTGCAAATGATGTATTTGATAAGGGATTAATAGGCAAAATCTATAAAGAATGGGGGTGGCCTGACTGGCTTAATCGACAAGAGCATGTGACTCTTAATCTCAGAGTCATTAGTTCAAGGTCCATGTTGGGTGTGGAACCTACTTAAAAAAATAAAAAATTTAAAAAAATATGCTAAATGAAAAAAAAAGAACTTAACACCAAAAAATCCAATTTAAAAATGGACAGAGGTTGAGGCACCTGGCTGGCTCATCTGGTGGAGCGTGTGACTCTTGATCCCAAGAGTTTGAGCCCCACGTTGGGTGTAGACATTACTTAAAAATAAAATATTTTTTAAAAATGGGCAAAAGACCTGAAACAGACATTCTTCCAAACAAGACGTACAGATTGAACGACAAAGACAGTAAAAGATGTTCAACATCACTCATCATCAAGGAAACGTAAATTAAAATCACAATAAGAAATCACTTTACACCAGTCAAAATGGCTAGTATCAAAACCACAAGAAATAACAAGTGTTGGCAAGGATATGCACGGAGTAATGGGAACCCTTGTGCACTGTTGGTGGCAGTATGAATTGGTGCAGCCACATTGGAAAGCAGAATGGAGGTTCCTCAAAAATTAAAAATAGATTACCATATGACGTACTAATTCCACTACTGAGAATTTACCCAAAGAAAATGAAAACACTAATCCAAAAACATATACGCACCTTTATGTTTACTGCAGTATTACAATAGCCAAGATAACAGAAGCGACTCAAGTGTCCATGGAAAAAGAATGAGCCATAAAAAAAGAATGAGACCTTGCCATTTGCAACAACAAGGATGGCCCTAGAGGATATTAGGCTAACTAAAATAAGTCAGAAAAAGACAAATACCATATGATTTTGTTTAAATGCGGAATCTAAACAAAACAAATGAAGGAACAAAGAAAATAAGCAAAAACAGACCCTGAGGGAATGGGCAAAATGAGTGAAGAGGAAGTAGGAGATACAGGCTTCCAGTTATGGAATAAGTCACAGGGATACAAAGGCAGAGCAGAAGGAATATATTCAGTGATTGTGTCACAGCACCGTAGGGTGACAGATGGCAGCTACACTTGTGGTGAGCACAGCATAACACAGAGAGTCGTGGAATCACTATGTTGCACACCTGAACTAATGTAACCTTGTATGTCAACTATACTTCAACTAAAAAACAAAGAAATAAAGACATCCAAGAAATAAAAACAGAAGATAAAAAATAAAAAACAGAACACAAAAGTATAATAGACTTTAAAAATTTAAGTGAAGGGTCAGAAGACAAAGTAAGGAACTGCCTCAAAAAGTAGAACCAAAGGGGCGCCTGGGTGGTTCAGTCAGTTAAGCGTCCGACTTCGGCTCAGATCATGATCTCAAAGTTCATGGGTTCAAGCCCCACATCAGGCTGTGTGCTGACAGCTCAGAGCCTGGAATTTCCTTCATATTCTGTGTCTCCCTTTCTCTCTACCCTCCCCTGCTCATTCTCTCTCTCTCTCTCTCTCTCTCTCTCTCTCTCTCTCTCTCTGAAAAAATAAACATTAAAAAAAAAAAAAGTAGAACCAAAAAAAAAACCTTAAACACAAAATATTAAAAATTGGAAAATTAGTTCAAAAAGGCCAACATCTTACAGAGAACAAACTGAGGGTTGATGGGGGCTAGGGAGAGGGGAAAGTGAGTGATGGGATTTGAGAAGGGCACTTGTTGGGATGAGCACTGGGTGTTGTATGGAAACAAATTTGACAATATGTTTTAAAAAAAAAAAAAAAAAGGCCAACATCCAAATAAAGAAACATACAGGGATGCCTGGGTGGCTCAGGCAGCTAGGTGTCCAACTCGATTTCAGTTCAGGTCATGATCTCAGTGTCATGAGATCAAGTCCAGCATCCAGCTCTGCACTGGGCATGGGGCCTGCTTAAAATTCTCTCTCCCTCTGCCCCTCCAACCACCCCTGCACACACACGCATGCTCTCTAGATTAAAAAAAGTTAAAAATACTCAACATCACTCATTATCAGGGAAATACAAATGAAAACCACAATGACATACCACCTCACACCAGTCAGAACGGCTAAAATTAACAACTCAGACAACCACAGATATTGGCAAGGATGCAGAGAAAAAGGATCTCTTTTGCACTGCTTGGTAGGAATGCAAACTGGTGCAGCCACTCTGGAAAACAGTATGGAGGTTCCACAAAAAGTTTAAAAAAAAGGGCGGGGGCACCTGGGTGGCTCAGTTGGTTGGACGTCCAACTGCAGCTCAGGTCATGATTTCAGGATTTTTAGTTCAAGCCCCTCGTCAGGCTCTTTGCTGACAGCTCAGAGCCTGGAGCCTACTTCGGATTCTGTGCCTTCCTCTTGCTCTGCGCCTTCCCCACTGCCCACCCCCGCACTGCTATCGCTTTGTCTTGCTCTTAAAAATAAACAAACATTTGAAAAAAAAAAGTTAAAAATAGAACCACCTACCAATTACACTACTAGGTATTTATCCAAGGGATACAGGTATGCTGTTTCCAAGGGGCATATGCACCCCAATGTTTATAGCAGCACTATAGACAATAGCCAAACTATGGAAAGAGCCCAAATGTCCAACAACAGATGAATGGATAAAGAAGATGTGGTATATATATATATACAATGGAGTATTACTTCGCAATCAAAAAGAATGAAATCTTGCCATTTGCAACAACATGGATGGAACTAGAGGGTATTATGCTAAACGAAATTGGAGAAAAATATCATATGACTTCACTCATATGTGGAATTTAAGATACAAAACAGATGAGAAGGAAAGCAAAAATAATATAAAAACAGGAAGGGGGACAAAAATAAGAGACTCTTAAATATAGAGAACTAAGGGTTGCTGGAGGGGTTGTGGGTAGGGGGATGGCTAAATGGGTAAGGGGCACTAAGGAAGACATTTGTTGAGATGAGCACTGGGTGTTATACATAGGGAATGAATCACTGGAATCTACTCCTGAAATCATTATTGCACTATATGCTAACTAACTTGGATGTAAATTTAAAAAAATTTTTTTGATTAAAAATAATAAGAAAAAAGAAAATAAAGAAAAATACTGAAAAAAAATGACAACAGAACTGATGAAATCATCAAAGAAATAATTTTTAAAAGTTCTACTATTGACCGAACTTAAGTTCCCTAACATGATTTGCCAAATCAAAAGGGCCATTGTATGCCTAATACAATGAGTGAAGGGAAACACACTACCATGAAAAATATCAGAAATAACCTGGATAAAAAAATACTAAATCCAGAGAGAACAATCACATACAAAATATTAGAAATCAGGACTTTACAACATTTCTTAACAGAAACACTGAAAGCTAAAAAGCAAATTGCCAAAATTCTAAAGGAAAATGATTTCCAACCAAGAATTCTATATTCAGCCAAACTATCAATCAAGATGACAAAGCCAACAATTTTATCAAACCTGAAAAACCTTTAAAAAATTATTCCTCACACACCATTTTCTATGAAGTTGCTAGAGACGCCCACCGAAACAAGAAAATAAACCATTAGAGATGAAGAAATGGGGAAGTGAGGTGTTACAAAACAGAATCCAAAATAAGCAAGAAACAAAGAAACTCCCAAGATTATAGTGAAGGGAAGATCCAGGCCTAAAGAGAAACCAGCCCAGATGACAGCAGGGAGATGGTACCCAGAAGAAGGTCTACCGATTTAAAAAGGAAAGGAAAGTGAAAAGTGAAAGAGGAGGGAGAAGAGGAGGCAGAAGGAGAAAGAAAAGAAGGGGAGAAGAAAAGAAGGGGGAGGGAAAGAGAAAGAAGAGGGAGGAAGAGGGGAAGGGGGAGGGGGAGGAAGAAGAGAGGAAGAGGATGGAGAGGAGGAGGAAAAGAGGGAGAGGAGAGAGAGAAAAAGGAAAAGGAAAATTGAATTCATGGAAAATTTTACTAATACACTACCTGATTCATTAACCATTTGGAAGATTATATGAAGAAGCAACAGAGGGAAAAAATTTAGCCTTAAATAAATACAAAACTTAAAATACAAGATGATTATTAATCCCAAGGAAATGAAATTAATAAAAAAAAAATCAGTATACTTTTGGCTCAAAAATGAACAAAATATTTAAGTAGTCATAATAATGTAAATATTACTGTTCAACACTACTGATTTAACAAAAATCTGTGATATACTGAAAGGTAACTACTAAAATTGGTATGTCAAGAACAGCTGCTTATGGGGGTGCCTGGCTGGCTCAGTCAGTAGAGCATGCAACTCTTGACCTCAGGAGTTGGGTGCAGCTGGGGTGCAGAGCTTACTCAACAAAAATAAACTTTAAAAAGCAATAGCTGTGGGGCACCTGGATGGCTCAGCTGGTTAAGCGTCCAACTCTTGATTTCACCTCAGGTCATGATCTCACGGTTCATGAGTCGGAGCCCCCAAGTCAGATTCCGAACTGACAGTGCAGAGTGGGCTTGGGGTCCTCTCTCCTTCTCTCTGCCCCTCCCCTGCTCGCGCTCTAAATCTCTCTTCCTCTCTCTCAAAATAAATAAACATTTAAAATTCTGTAAATAAAATAAACAATAGCTCCTTACACATTCCTTTTAGAAACATACAAGTACCAGAAGGAACGGCCAAAAGAAGTTGCTTCTGGTAATGAGATAAGGGTTCAAGGGTAAAGCAGCAGGTACTGTTTTGTTTGAGTGAGAAAAGTTTTTGGTAATACCAGACTCAGACTATGTGCATTTATCACTCTGGTAAACATAAAAATTAAATCCAAAAAAAAAGGGAATAAATAGGTGCCATATGCTGGGCAAGGTATCAATTTCCTTTCTCTCACTAGTTACACAGGTGAGAGTTACACTTGTTAATACAAACAAGTATTAAGCACCTACTTCATATCAGCCATTAGGTTAGGCCCTTCTCACAGTAAAAGAAGAATTCAAGAGAGACCAGAGAAATTGGCCACTTACTACATTTTATCTATGGTGGTAAGCACTAAATCTGTTAACTTTCTAAAAGCACCTCTTTCAAAGCTGTAAGAACTTAATGTACTATGAGAAATTTAAAGGCAAATATTAGATATGAATCAGCAATAAGAAAAAAATGTTAGCAAATATTTAACTCTGAAGGCATTTTTTTTTTTTAATGTTTATTTATTTTTGAGAGAGACAGTGCAAGTATGGGAGGGGCAGAGAGAGGGAGACACAGAAACTAAAGCAGGCTCCAGGCTCTGAGCTGTCAGTACAGAGCCCGACACAGAGCTTGAACCCACGAACTGTGAGATCATGACTGAGCCGAAGTCAGATACTTAACCGACTGAGCCACCCAGGTGCCCCAATGTTTGTTTATTTTTGAGAGAGAGAAAGACCGGGCACGAGTTGGGGAGGGGCAGAGAGAGACACAGAATCTGAAGCAGGCTCCATGACCTGAGCCAAAGTCAGATGCTCAACCGACTGAGCCACCCACCCAGGCACCCCAATTCAGAAGGCATTCTATTTAAAGTATACAAGCTAAACTGCTTGTACAGAAATAAAAGGGAGAAAGTTATATATGAAATTTTAACTGCCTTCTTGCACTCGGGAATCAAAGGTAAATTGAAAAAAAAAGAAATCAAAGATAAATTTGAAAACAATTTTTAATTATGTATATATATCATGGTAAATCTCCAAGTGGCAGAAATAAAAAAGAAAAGTTAAAAGAATAAGCATCAGTTGAAGCTGAGGCACTTAATGAAAATATCAGATCTAATATATAATACATACACCCTAGAGACTGGGGTGGACTATGACACCAGCATAGACCCTAAACACGTAAAAAAAAAAAAAAAAAAAAAAAAAAGTTCTAACTGGGTTCCCTACATGAGGACAGGAGTTGTTAAGTGCCTATCCCACAACCAGAGGGGAATCTATCCTAGAAAAACATGGCCTAGACCAGTAAGACTAGAGATGCTGCACTGAAGATGTCTGTTCTGGACGTGAGGAGTCACTCTAGAAAAACTGGAAACTCAAACCTATGTTGAGGGAGAGTGGGGCCCAAAATCCATTATCTAAAGGGTCCTGGGACACCTGGGGGGCAGACTCACGATTTCAGCTTAGGTCACACAGTTTGATTAGGGAGACTGAGCCCCATCTCTCACTCTGCACTGACAGCAGGGAGCCTGCTTGGGATTATCTCCCTCTCTCTGCCCCTCCCCCACCCACCTCCACATGCATGCTCTCTCTCAAAAATATATATAAACATTAAAACAAAAAAAAACAGGGGTGCCTGGGTGGCTCAGTTAAGCGTCCAACTCTTGGTTTCAGGTCAGGACATGATCTCATGGTTCATGGGTTCAAGCCCTGCGCTGGGCTCTGGGCTGAGGGTGGAGCCTGCTTGGAATTCTCTCTTTTCCTATCTCTCCGACCCTCCCCTGCTCATGATCTCTCTCAAAATAAATAAATTATTTATAAATAAATAAATAGATAGATAGATAGATAGATAGATAGATAGATAGATAGATAGTACTGCAATCCAAATCAAGAAACAAAAATCAGTCTGGAGCAATGAACTCCATCCAGTAGGCAAACTCTAACAGTCTGCTGTTACCAACCCCAAAGCCGTTCTCCAGATCTTCCCTAGTAACAAAACTCCAACTGTATTTAGTTCTCCAATTGACCCATATTTTGAATTATAACAATTCAAAGCCAGTAAAATTAAGCATAATCTGTTGCCTGGGGCTTCAAGAAAACTTAAGAGAATCAGTCAGCTGGGAGGAAAATCAATTTTCATTTTGCACCCCCCTTCTGCCTAGAACTTCTTTCCACAGTCACAATGACTGTTTCAGCTGCCATCCTCTCTCTGACTGTGGGACAACCCTGAAAACAAAACCATGTGCTAAGGTTGGTATAGTAGGAGGACAAAAAAAGCCTGATCCCAAATGATGTCACAAGAGCTGTCATAAAAGCTTTAAAAGGCCTTTTGAACTCCTTTTAAATGAAAGAATCTGTAAATTCCTAATCTATAGAAGCCATTAGAATCTGGTCTTTGGTAAGGTCACACAGGGTTCTTCAGAGACAGAGCAAATGCAAACACTTTCCATAGTAACATCTTCACTGTGTTCCTAGAGGAACAGGAATCCCAAAGAAGACAACTCCTGAGGATTAGCTCACAGCCAAAAATTACAATGAAGACATCTACCACCAGAGTTAACAAACAATTCTAATTCTAATTTAGAGAAATCTAAAATCTCTAAGAGGTTTTAAAATAAGTATTTTTTTTTAAGTAAGCTCTTCGCCCAATGTAGGACTTGAACTCATGACCCTGAGATCAAGAGTCATGTACTCCATCGACCAACCCAGCCAGGGGCCCCTAAAATAAGTATATTTCAAATGTTCAAGTAATAAGGGAATATAATCCATAAGGCAATAATAGCAAAATATTATAAAAAAAGAAGCAAATGGAAACATAAAAACAAATAGAAAGTCTACATATACTTTACTCAGACAAGAAATTCACTCATAGGGTTAACAATATGCATAAATTTCAAGACCGAGCTAAAGAGATTATCCACAAGAGAGATAAGATAGAAAATATGATGAAAAAGAAATTAAAAGACAAGCAAAAAAGAACAAGAATCTCAAGCATATACCTTAATTAACAGTTCCAGAAGAAAATTAAATGGGAAGGTGACATATGAAGAGAGAGCAGAAAATCTGCCAACATGTAAGAAAAACTGAGTCCACAGAACAAAAGCTGATCAGCTCTGAAGCAGGATAAGCATACTGTCAACAGATTTTCTATTAGCACAATTAGATACCAGAAGACAAACTAGAATAAATTCTTTACTTACAGGAAAACAATTATTACTCTAAAATTCAAACTAGCATATAAGACAGCAAAATAATAACATTTTTAGACAGAGATGAACATAGTTTGCTTACTGCTTACTAGGCACTGAACCCTAGAACTGTATTTTAAAAAGAGGGGTGCCAGGGTGGTTCAGTCGGTTAAGCATCCAACTTCAGCTCAGGTCATGATCTTATGGTTCATGGGTTCAAGCCCCGCGTTGGGCTCTGTGCTGACAGCTCAGAGCCCGGAGCCTGCCTCAGATTCTGTGTCTCCCTCTCTCTGACACTCCCCCCACTCGTACTCTGTATGTCTATCTCTCTCTCAAAAATAAACATAAAAAAAAATTTTTTTTTCAAGAAAAGTAAATGACTATAAAGCAGCAAGGCAAACTGGGTTACACAAAAACATCAGTAATGTTATATCTAAATTATAAACCCCTATTTAAAAAAAACACAATTTGGGACGCACCTGGGTGGCTCAGTCAGTAAAGTATTCAACTCTTGATTTCAGCTCAGGTCATGATCTCACAATTCATGGGTTCAAGCCCCACATCAGGCTCTGTGCTGGCAGTGCAGAGCCTGCTTGGGATTCTCTCTCTCCCTCTCTCTGCCCCTCCCCCACTCATGAGCTCTTTCTTTCCGAAAACAAACTTTTAAAAACTAAATAAAATATAAACATAAAAATAAGGAAATTAAATACACTGTGGCTCTATAACAAAACACTAAAAAGCAGATAAAAAGAATGAATTAGATCAATATGTATTAATGCAGCTATATCACAATTTACAGAACACATATACAATGATACCATTCCTGTAAAATAATACTAGATGGTATTTATGAATATAGACATGTAGTGTAAGTATTAAAACAGATGGTAGTGTATGCATACAATGGAATATTATTCAGCCATAAAAACGAAGGAAATCATGCTGTTAGCAACAACACAGATCAACCTTAAGGGCATTATGCTAAGTGAAACAAATTAGAGAAAGACAAATACAAATCTTCCCCAACATACAACAGTGCTATGTCCCAATAAACCTATCACAAGTTGAAAATATGATATAAGCTAAAAATGCATTTAATACACCTAAACCTACAAACATCACAGCTTAGCCTAGCCTACCTTAAATATATTCAGAATACTCACATTAGCCTACAGTTGGGCAAAATCATCTAACACAGAACCTATTTTATAATAAAGTGTTATGTATTGAATACTGTACTGAAAATGAACAACAGAGTGGCTGTTAAGTATACTGGTTATTTGCCCTCCTAATCAAGTTCGCAGCTGATTGGGAGATGAGGCTCACAGGTGCTGCCCAGCAGCATCACGAGCGTATCGTACCGTGTATCACTGTTCTGGGAAAAGATCAAAACAAAACTTGAAATACAGTTTCTACTGAATATATACTGCTTTCACAACCACGTAAGGTCAAAAAATCCCAAGTCAGGAACCGTCTGTACTATATGCTCTCAACTTACATATGGAATCTAAAAGAACCACTCTCATAGAAACAGAGAACAGAGTGGTGGTTGCCAGAGACAATGGATGGAGGGTAGGGAAAAGGGGTGAGGTGCAGTCAAAAGGCAGAAACTTCCAGTTATAAGGTCTGGAAACATAACATACAGCATGGTGACTATAGTTAACAAGACTGTATTGTGTATACGAAAGTTACTAAGAGTAAGTTTTTTTCAAGTTGTTTTTTTTTGTTTTTAAGAAAGCTTTACACCCAAACATGGGGCTTGAACTCATAACCCTAAGATCAAGAGTCCTATGCGCTACCAACTGAGCCAGCAGGCGTCCCAAGAATAAGTCTTAAAGGTTCTCGTCAAAAGAAAAGAAACAGGGCACCTGGTGGCTTAGTCAGTTAAGCACCCAATTCTTGATCTCAGCTCAGGTCATGATCTCAGGATGGTGAATTCAAGCCTTACGTTGGGCTGCAAGTAGGACATGAAGCCTACTTAAAAAATAATTAAAAAAAAAAAAAAGAGGGGCGCCTGGGTGGCTCAGCTGGTTAAGCGACCAACTCTCAATTTTGGCTCAGGTCATGATCTCACAGTTTGTGAGATCAAGCCCCACATCAGGTTCTGTGCTGATAGCACAGAGCCTGCTTGGGATTCTCTCTCTGTGTCTCTCTCTCTCTCTCACAAAATAAATAAATAAATAAACTTAAAAAAGAAAAAGAAAATTGTAATTATGTTAGGTAATGAATGTTAACTAAATTCACTGTGGTAATCATTTTACAACATATAAACATATCAAATCATTACATTGTATACCTTAATACAATGTTATATGTCAATTATATCCCAATGAAACTGGAGAGGAAGAGAGAGAGAAACAGACAGACGGACAGGTTGGTCCCAAGACACGCTAAAAGGTTAACGGATGACTCAGACTGGGGACAGTACAAAAGTATTTCAAGTTAATTTTTTTTTTCAACGTTTATTTATTTGTGGGACAGAGAGAGAGAGAGAGCATGAACGGGGGAGGGGCAGAGAGAGAGGGAGACACAGAATCGGAAACAGGCTCCAGGCTCCGAGCCATCAGCCCAGAGCCTGACGCGGGGCTCGAACCCACGGACCGCGAGATCGTGACCTGGCTGAAGTCGGACGCTTAACCAACTGCGCCACCCAGGCGCCCCAAGTTAATTTTTTTTTTTATTATTCTTTTTCAGAAGGTAAGAGTTGAGGCAAATATGAAGAATCAACATTAGTTCATTGTGAGTGAAGAATATTTATGTTCTATATTCATAACAACTTGTGATAACTAAATATATACTAATGTAATTTTACTTAATAAAATTAAATAGAAATATACACTACAGTTAAGCATATAGTTTAGATGGTTTTGTAGATATATAGGGACTTTTGCATTATATATCTTCATTAAACAAAAACTGAAAAATGTGCAACTCTAGGTCAATCCCCAAATTCTGGGCTTACATTCCATCTAGTAGTTCTTCCCCAACAATGTTGAGAAGCCAGGAATAAATACAATATAAAGAGGCAGAGGAGTAGGAAAAAGTTACATCTCACCTCTGGTAGAAATTGTCTTTTCATTTAGAGCTAGAATAGCAATACCTAAATAATGTAAAATCCTAATGGGCTTTTGGCCATTTTACTCTCTTGCACAATCCACTCTATGTTTTCAAAGTAGAATATTTAAAACCTAATATATCCTCTTTATCTTATTAAAATTATATAAGTAGATAAAATTTCTAGTAATTCTCTCCAGCCTGTGGTAATTAAAAATAAATACCCATTAAATACAAAACAGTCATCAATAAGTGTCTTAATCTCTAACCACCAAGAAGTTAGTAAACAGTGTTAAGTCTAATCAAAAATCTTCAGCAAAAATACATGTTCACTTGAGATAAATAAGCAATTCAAGTGCTTTTTCTGAACAATGAATGCCTACCTACAAAGAGTTTCCCTTAAAAACCATCCAAACCTTCCCTCACTCTTTTACTTTCCTCTTCCCTTCCTTTTTCAACATTCAGTCTAATCCTACAATCTCTACTCTCTTCAGTACCCTGTAATGAGAGGTCTGCCCAAACCAGGGAACTACGACTGTGGTCTTAAAACTTTTCTCAATCCTTCAGGTCCTTACAGCAAGGGTCTACTGCAGGTTCGCCTTTCCTGGACGTTCATGATCCGTTCGTGGTAACTTGTTCTCTTACTCTCCACAAGTGTGGATGGATATTCACCATAGCCATCTTCATTTTTCTTTTCTCTAACAAAAAAATGTCATTGGTTCCCAGTCTTCCTTCTAGGCAGCTACAACTCCAACTTAACTCCATTACATTAATCCTAAATTTCCAATGAAAACTCCCAGCAGCATCAAAACGAACATGCCCAAAACAGAACTTTACTCTTCAAGTTTGCTCTCCTTTTGCCATTACTCTATGACTATTTACGGTACCACCATTCCAGAGTGATTAACTTTGGTACTCAGAATTGTCTTTGATTACTCCCTTTCCTTTACCCAATATCCATGTGTCATTTCATCCTTTAAAATGTTCCCTCCCTTCCTTTTCACTCCCTCTCCTCCTTTCCACTCCCTCCCCTTCCAGTCTCACATATTTAGTGTAATATCATCCTGTGTTTCAGTTTCTAACTTCCCATTTCAAATCCATTCCATCCACTACCAAACTTCTCGTGTGAAATTACAACTTTATTACTCTGGTTTTTACTCTATAGTATCTGCCAAGGTACTACCAGCTCATAATTCCCTCTTCTCTGAGAAATGAGCTATCTCAAACCCACAGACATCTTGTGTCTTAAGCAACCTTACTGCCTAGCCATGGCTAACTGGTCCAGAGTCAGGCACCTCATCCAAGCCAACCCAGTTTCTTTCCTCCCCAAAGGAACAGGAGATTCAGATGGACATTTAGTCTCTTGAGACAGGAAACAGAAAATATTAGGAGCTGAAGTATGGCCACTTTTCACCACAGGAGGCAATACAGAACATGATGGTTAAGAGCTTAATCACAGCCCAGCCTCCAAATAGATATGCATTTCTCTTAAAATCATGATGTCTTGGGGCACCTGGGTGGCTCAGTCCGTTGAGCATCCGACTTCGGCTCAGGTCATGATCTCACTCAGTCTGTGAGTTTGAGCCCCGTGTCGGACTCTGTGCTGACAGCTCAGAGCCTGGAGCCTGCTTCTGATTCTGTGTCTCCCTCGCTCTCTGCCCCTCCCCCACTCATGCTCTGTCTCTCTCTGTCTCAGAAATAAATAAACATTAAAAAATTTTTAAAAAAAACATGATGTCTTTACCCATAAAATGTGAACAAAGTACCTCAAAGGTTTGATAAGATGATTAAAACAGATAATTGTAGAACATTTAACATAGTACCTGAGAGATAGTAAACAGCTAGTAGCAGAGAAACCTGCAGAAAGGAAAAGAATAAAGCAGACAAAGAAAAGCAAAAATAAGATTAAGACTAATTCAATTCTGGGGCACCTGGGTGGTTCAGTCTGTTAAGCATCCAACTCTTGATTTCAGCTCAGGTCATGATCTCGCAGTCTGTGAGAGAGTCTGTGGGGATCCAAGCTGTCAGCATACTCTCTCCTCTCTCTCTCTCTCTCTCTCTCTCTCTGTCCCTTGGAATACTCTCTCTCCTCTCTCTCTGTCCCTTTCCTACTTGCGTGCCACACACTCACGCTCTCTCTCAAAATAAATAAACGTTAAAATAAATAAATAAGGGGCACCCGGGTGGCTCAGTCGATAAAGTATCTGACTTCAGCCGGGGTCATTATCTTGCAGTTTGTCAGTTCAAGCCCCACATCAGGCTCTGTGCTGAGCGCTCAGAGCCTAGAGCCTGCTTCAGATTCTGTTTCCCACTGCCCCCTCTCTCTGCCCCTCCCCCACTCGTACGCGCGCGCTCTCGCGCGCTCTCTCTCTCTCTCTCTCTCTCAAAAACAAACATTTAAAAAAAATATTTTTTTCATAAATAAAAATAAATAAATAAATAAATACGGGCGTCTGGGTGGTTTGGTTGGTTGAGCATCCAACTTCAGCTCAGGTCATGATCTCACAGTTTGTTTGAGCCCCATGTCAGACTTTGAGCTGGCAGTGCGGAGCCTGATCCAGACTCCCTGTCTCCCTGTCTCTCTCTGCCCCTCCCACACTGGCGTGAGAGCGTGTGCATGCTCTCTCTCTCTCTCTCTCTCAAAAATAAACATTAAAAAAATAAAAACAGGGCGCCTGGGTGGCTCAGTGGGTTGAGCATCCGACTTCAGCTCAGGTCATGACCTCACGGTTTGTGAGTTCGAGCCCTGCATCGGGCTCTGTGCTGACACCTTGGAGCCTGGAGCCTGCTTCGGATTCTGTGACTCCCTCTCTCTCTGCCCCTCCCCCACTCGCACTCTGTCTCTGTCTCTGTCAAAAATAAATAAAAATTTTTAAATACATAAATAAAATTTTACGTATTTAAATACATAAATACATAAATAAAAATTAAAATAAAATAAAGACTAATTCAATTCTTGGGGTGCCTGCCTGGCTCAAAGCATATATGACTCTTGATCTTGAGGTCCTGAGTTTGAGCCCCACCGTGGGGGTAGAGATTATTTTAAAAATAAATAAATAAGCAAAGTAATAATGTAATTACTGAAAGGGAAGGATTTACTTTAAAAAAAAAAAGACTAATTTAACTCCCTAAGTAACAGATACATTTCCACGTTAGGCTTCTTGGCTCCTCTATCCTCACATTAAAATGTCCTTGTGGATGGGGCACCTAGGTGGCTCAGTCGCTTAAGGGTCTGATCTGGAGGTTCGTGGGTTCGAGCCCCGCCTTGGGCTCTGTGCTGAGCTCAGAGCCTGGAGCCTACTTCGGATTCTGTGTTTCCCTCTGCCCCTCCCCTGCTTGTACTCTGTCTCTCTTTCTCTCTCTCAAAAATAAACATTAAAATGCCCTTGTGGCTCAGTCACTAGAGCATGTGACTCTTGATCCCCAGTTGTGGATTCAAGCCCCATGTTGGGTGTACAGAAAAGTTAAAGATAAAACCTTAAAATAAACAATAAGATGACCTATCTCTGCCTATTTAAGCTTAGAATGAGTTTTTGTTTTTACAAAGGACCTTATCTTTTATAACTGTACACTACAGGAAATTAAAGGAAGTTGTGCCTCTTCTTTAGAACCTCGAATGGCCCCCACATCCTACTGAATAACACTAAAATAAAATGTGTTCTTCAATATGCCTCGTAAGGTAACTACCTCAATTCACCTTGATATCTTAACCACGCCCTCAGAGAATAAAGGAATAAAAACAGGCAACAAGTGGCATTTAAGGCAAATAATTTTGGCATTCTACTACTCCCCATTGACAGAGCTCTTTATCCTCTCTCAATATCTGCCTTCCTATTTTCTAATCTTCCTCTGGCCTTGAATCTACTGTGACACCCTCTGGAATAGCCTCATCTACTATCAATGTTTACTAATGAGTTAAAACATAACTTCCTTTGCTTGGTGACCCATCAACCCCAAAACTATAAAATGCTACAAAGAGGAACAAAAACCAAAAAGGAGACCTATGCATACATCAAATCCTAAAATTTATATGACTGATTCCATCCCCTACTTGCTAATTCCAACCATTGTAATGCTAGAATAAGCTATAATTCTGCTATAGTGTATTCTCACACACAAACAAAACATACGAACAGAATAATGCTCTGAGTTTCACAGTCCTAAATAGGCTACTCAGCTATGACTTCTAATCAAGAATTGCCTAGGCAAAAATAAAGTTTCCATGCTACTCATGTAGGTAGAAAAGCCGAAATGTTTGTTTTCTACCTTCTGTCAAATTCTCTAGTCAACACCAAAAAGGAACTATCGCATAGCAAACAGTAATACTTTTATATGATTGATGAAAATTAAGTTTATTTCTCCCTAACATTTCCAGAAGCTCAATTGTAAAAAATGCCTTGGGCCACAAAGAATAAACACATCTCCCTTATGATTACAAGAAGTTTACAAAAGTGTTCAGAAAGAAGGTAGCCAGCCATGTGAAAAAGGAAGATTCTTATGTTGCTTTGCCAGAGAGACTAAATGTCTGAAAATATTGAACATTCAAAGTTAAAATATACATGTGCAATGCAGTAAAAATATGAGTGGTTAAACTCTAGTGTGTTTTTTTTATTCATTAAACAGACCCTAGCAGAATTATCAGCTTAACTTCCTTATGTTCTACTGCCATCATATTCTCACTAATGATTAACTAATTTAACCCTTCAAACCAGTAAAAAGGGCTAAAGCCCAGCTACAACTTTGTTTTATCTGTTCAACATATAGTTATGTGGCTCAATTTGTTTTTTCAGAGTTTGTAAATTTGGTTTAAAACAGTTAAGTTGATATCTGGCCCAAATTCAAATTTGAACAAGACTGAAAACCTTTCAAACTGAAACATAAGTGTGTAGCATCCTAAGCTACTCACTGAAGTATTTTAATGTTTTTGATAAAACAGTTCTTACCACTCTGGCTGCTCTCTCCTGAGATTCACATTTCCTGCAAAACCATGGTCCAGTGGGTACTTGAACAATGCCATAGCAAGCTATTGGGAAATAAAATATTTTAAAATATATTAAAATTTAAAGAATTACAGAAAATTAAATACCCTTTCAAAGCCCTCTTAAAATAATTACCTCTCAGACTATTCACATAAAACACCTTCTTTGTAAAGAATTAAAACATTTTATATTTTTATTTACCACATATATATTACCACCACCTAATAAAACCTGTATGACATTTTAATAAAAATGTTAAAGGACCAGCCTTTTGTTATTTTATTTAAATAAGTATAAGCATTACAAAGGGTACTTATCTGGGGAGCTGGGTGGCTCAGTTGTTTAAGCATCCAACTCCTGATTTCAAGCTGGGACCACCCCCACCCCACCTCCCCTCCCACACACACACACACACACACACACACACACACACACACACACACCCTCTCCAGTTCCACACTGACACTAGGGGGCCTGCTTGGG
Organism: Felis catus; assembly: GCF_018350175.1. Lineage (NCBI taxonomy): Eukaryota > Metazoa > Chordata > Mammalia > Carnivora > Felidae > Felis > Felis catus. Next base: position 20,438,457 of record NC_058374.1, on the reverse strand, counting down.
ATTCTCTCTCTGCCCCTTCCCTGCTCACTCTCTCACACTCTCTCTCCCTCTCTCTCAAAATAAATAAATCTAAAAAAATTGTTTATTCTTTTATGATAGAAAAAATATCAAGTAAAAATTAACACATAGATTCTTTACAAAGAATTACTAAGAAACTCATTAATTCACTCCTGTATCCTACAGTTTAAATAGAAAGCATTTTAGGTAAGGCTAATGAAAATACTTCTAAATCACCTGTCAAAATGAGCAACAAGTATTGCAGAAAAGAAAACGAAATGTAATGTTAAGCGTGAAATGATTCCATTTGTATAAAATGGAAAAGGCAAATCAACAGAAAGTACACTAGTGGTTGTCTAGGGGAGTTGGGGAGGTGTTGGGAAAAAAAGGACAGTAACTGCTAACAGTCCACGGTTTTCTTGTTAGGTTGATGAAAATGTTCTAAAACGGAGTCTGTGGCAATAAATGCAAAACCCTAAATGTACTAAAACCAGTGAATTGTATGTTTTAAGTGGGTAAATTATTTGGTATGTAAATCACATCTCAAAGCCATTACTTTAAAAAGTGTGTATTTATTGGGGCACCTGGGTGGCTCAGTCGTTAAGCGTCCGACTTCGGCTGGCTCACGTCATGATCTCGTGGTTTGTGGGTTTGGGCCCCACTTCGGGCTCTGTGCTGACAGCTCAGAGCCTAGACCCTGGAGCCTGTTTTGGATTCTGTGTCTCTCTCTGTTTCTTCCCCACTCACACTGTTTCTCTCTCTCTCTCTCTCTCTCAAAAATAAAGCTTAAAAATCTTTTTTTTTAAAGTGCATATTTATTTCTAAATATAGGATGTGAATGTTCCAACAAGTGATCTGAGTATATGTAAATCACACTCTATTTAAAAAAAAAAAAAATTTTATTGGTATTTAACTAGGAATTGAAATTTTCCCAAAAACCTAGAACACTAATATCCAACTGACATTCTCGCATGAACTTGCTCACAGGAAGCTTGAAAATATCTTAAATATTGGAAAACACTCAAAGAATACAAAATCAACACAAATTTTTAAAGCTCCCAAAAGCTAAACTTGAAATTCCTTTTAAAATTCATAAATATATCAGTGTAAAAACATTCTGTCAAGCAACCCTGCATGAATATCCAAAAACTTACATTTTAATTCAGAAGTACTACTTCCGGACAAGAAAATTTATGCTTAAATGAATGTCTTCCGTATTGGGAGATGACATTACTTATTAAAACTTGATAATTGAGGATCCAATTCATAAGAAATACGTCCACAAATGTGAACGAACACTGTGATGGAAATGCTATACATCATTTCTAAAAGTTTAAAAACAGCATATAGGTTTCAACACATATTGTTTTCACTCCTTAAAAAAGGAAGGTGTGCAGGGCGCCTGGGTGGGTCAAGGGTTCGACAGGGTGGTTAAAGGCCCAACTCTTGGCTTCCACCCAGGTCATGACCCCGTGGTTCCTGGGCTCAAACCCAAATCAGTCTCTGTCCTGATGGTGTGGAGCCTGCTTGAACTTCTCTCTCCCTCCCTCTCTCTGCCCCTTACTTGCTCACTCCCTCTCTCTCAAAAAAAACAAAAAACAAAGTTTAAACGGAAGATGTGCAATTAGGTTTTCGTTAAAACCGACTGCACCCCAATAATTAATTCACTATCTCCTAAGTCCCCTTCCCCATTCTGAGATTTCGTTCTACGAAGAATGCACTTCAACCTCTTATGTTTCACACTGTCTCATTTGGTAGTGTCCTTTCCATATACTACTAAATATCAACACCACTCGGCCAAATACAGAAATGGGAAGCGGGGGGATTGGTAACAGGGACAATATGTGTAACAGACACCCAAAAATTATCCAGGTTTCCTTACCACAAGATACGGGAAAAGTCAGAAACTTCAATGGCCAGAAAACTCCCTAAGTGCCCTCGCCTTTTTTGTAATATCCAAAAAAACTCACCGAATGGAAACACCCAGAAATAAGCTAAGATGCTCCCCAAGTCACTGGCCGCACCACCACCTCCTCTTCTCTCCAGTCACTTTAGCTGAGGAAGTGGCCAGATACAGCCACTGAACAGCCTTATCCACCAGCCTAGGGCAGCTCAGCCAAGCCACTCCTGCAGCACACGACGGCGACGGCGGAAGGCCACCGTCTTCTACGCAGGAAGCTCCCAGTCCGCAGCAGCAGGGTCTCCGCCAGAAAGCTTGGGGGTGCAGCAGTGGCGCCTTCCCTCCCTAATCTAAAGCGCCAAGGCCACCCCTCTGCCTCCGCGACCCGCCCAGGCGCAGCGAGTGGCATTCCCGAGCCCGACTCCATGCCACAGGAAGTCTCCAGACACACTGCGGCAGACAGGAGCAGCCAGTGAAGGGGGAGGGGCCTCCACGTTCCCAAACCCAAACCCACGGCCACCGCGACACCACCGAAGGGCGCACACTCGGTCCTGCCGCCGCCCCCGGGGCGCAGGCCGCGGCCCCGCACCCCCCCACCCCACCCCCTCGCCTCCAACCACCGCCTCGGAAAGTCTCCAGCCCCACGGCTCCGGGCGCAGGCGGCGGCCAAATGACACTTGAGAGAGTGAGCGCAGAATCACATGACAGCCCAGGCCACACGCACTTTCTCCCACATGCACAGCCCACACCCCCTCCGCCCCGCTGCGGACCCTCGGAGTCAATCCCGGGCCGCGGAACGAGGCGGGGGCGGGGGCGGGGCGGGGCGGGGGGAGGGGCGGTAGGAGAACTGGCAGTTGCTGCCAAGGTGGGGGAAGCGGTGACGGTTGGGAGCAGGCCGGGTTCGGCCCGGCGGGCGGTTGGGTGTTTACCTTGATGCACCGCGACGCTGCAGCCGTGCCCGTCGCAATAAACCAGCGGGTTCTCGGCCCAGCCTCTCTCGTCTGAGCAAACGCAACAGCCTCCAATCATCTCCTTCATACTATGGGAGACCTCGTCCTCCAGTGACACGGGCCGGTCGCTAGAGACCATCTAAGAGGGAGTTGGGGGGACCATTAAAAAACACATGCAAGCCAATTAGCGCTTCCCCCCCACCACCACCGCACAGCCACCCGCGTCCCCGCTCCCTTCCCTACGTCCCCGGCCCCCGCCCGCCGCTCGGCCGCTCGCTCACTCGGGCTTTGCCGCTCAGTCACTCACGTTCCGCACAGGAGTCAGGAGCCATGTCCTTGCTGACTCCCCCCACCTCCCCTCCACCGCCTCCTCCGCCTCCTCCTCCTCCTCGTCTTCTTCCCTCCCCACCTCCACCCGGCCGCTAACGCTGGAGCCCGGAGAGGGCACACATAATCAAGTAGGCCTCCGCACAGGCGCACTGGGGGGGCTCCCGCTGGGGCAGGGGCAGCCAGGGAGGGGAAGGGGGCTGCGCTTCCTCCTCCGAGCGTCACTCGGCGTGCGCGCCCGCCCTGCGGCCGGCGTGAGGGAGAAGGCCCGGGAGAGGCAAGGCCTGCGTGCGCGCCGCCGCGTCCGGCCCGCAGCCCCGGCCTACCTCCCGGCCCCTTCCCCTCCCCCGCGCGGCTCGCAGCCGCCGAGGTGTGCTTGGGGAAGGGGGGGGGGAAGGAGGGGGTGGTGAGTGGAGCCGGCGGCGCGCTGAGGCCGGAACGAGCCAACGAGAGGACGCGGGGGCGCGCACGCGGGGGCGGGGACGTTGGGGCCGCCGTCTGCAGCGCCGCGCCGGTCGCGCGGGCTGAGCGTGCACGTCTGGAAGGGGCCTCAGAGGGAGGGAGGGGAGGAGGATGCCGAAGACCCGGAGGGAGGGTTTTGTTTTTTTGTTTTTTTGTTTTTTTTAATCGGAGTAGCCAGAGGGGACTGACTTCCCCGGGGCACCTCTCTGCTTTGAGAACCTACCTGCGGGCCTTTTCCTCAAGAGCTGGCCCGTGGGTAACAAGGGGTAGGGCAAGTATGCCAGCTTCCATGAAGGGTGCAGTGAAGCATGGCTTCCTGCAGTTGGCCGCGCTAACTTCACAGTGCTGCCGCAGCTTCTCCACCCATTAAATTCACATCCTGGACTCTACCCAAAGTTCACGCAGTGGAAGTGCCACCAGATCCGCAGCCCGTTTACACACCACATTGGCCCCAGTGACAAATGAAAGTGCATCACACACTGAAGGTCAAAAGCCTGGGTTAGGGTAATACTCAAAGAGGGAACACCAAGGCTACCTTTAGCTTGCTGTTAGAAGAACAAATGGTTGTTAATCAGGAATTAGCAATATAAAGTGATGACCTGGAAAATGCCGTAATGTGATACCAAAGGATGAAGGAACCCAAGTTCTAGTCGGTCACCAAATGATAACACCATGAGAGAGGGGAACCCAGTTTTGTTTGAGGATTTCTCTGATCTGACTCTGTACTCCAGATTTACTCTCTTGAAAATTTAAGGTCACTTTTTTGTTTTTTCAAGGTGATTTAAGTGGCAGAAAGATGGGAGCTCGCTCTTCACATACAAATAAGAAATGGATTAGGCCTATCTGAATAGAGTAATTAGCCAGATACTACGCAGTTTTGAGCTGTAAAATCTTCCACTGTTGCCCTATCCCCTATGTATCCATGTAAGCCCAAGATTGATTTTAGACAAAAAGTGTCTAATTATGAAAATTTATCATGAATAGGAATATAGATTGTTAAAATGACAGGCATACTTAACAAGGTGAATTCATGGCTTTGGTTAATAACTTGCAGGTACAAAATGGTTGTTCATCAGGAATTAGCAGTATAATGTAAAGATCTGGAAAATGTAGCTATTCAATGATAAAGGATGAAGGAACCTAAGTTCTCTTAGTCACCAAAAGATGATTGGTTTTATCTTTAAAAGCATTCCAAATGTTCTCAGAAAGGAAAAAAAAAAAAAAAATGGTAGCATGGCTGTTTTTTCCATTTCAAATTAATTGCTAGAAATCTACTTAAGAACTACAATAGATACAATACAATGCAAGCATATGTTAGCAAGTATATTCAAACATTTTAAAGCTAAGTGAGATATCTACAGTAATGGAAATCAACTAAAAGTTTAAGGGAAAATGCACACTAAAGAGACACATAAAAATGAGAATTCTCTTTTAGCTATTAGTTCATTAAGAAAACATGACTAAAAGATTACATACCTATACAATGCAAATTCTTTTGAGGGGTATGGCAACACTTAATAAATTTCTAAACATATAATAATTATGTTCTTAACATGTCATTGATATTTATAAAGTTAAAACCACCCTCAAACAAAACTGTATCATTTTGTGTATCTTTACTATGTATTTTATCTTTACCCTTTCACAAGGGATACCAAATCGACATCCAATTCCTGCTCAGGTTCAGACTTCTAATGAAGAGTAATCCTGAGTTAAAATCAGTGTGAAACTTCCCTTCCCAAACACTGCTGTCAAACCTTAATGCTCTAAATTATTCACATACATTCATTTTATGTTTAATACATTGGAGCCTAGTTCTTGTAATAGAATTAATTTATATGTAAAGAAGGATGGGTACTTTATCCTATTCTATAACACTTAATAAAAGAAATATAGGTAAACAGTCTATTCAAAATAAAACAAATTCATCATTCATAAGAGACTTGAAATTTAGAAAAATAGAGAAAATACACTATTTCATAAGAACAGGCCTGTATATTAAAAAATAGCATCTGAAGCAGAAATTTTATTAAAGATGTACATATAAATGTTGATAACATATGTCAAATTATTTAAAACATATTTAACATATTAAATGTTGAGTTATGAAAATTATAAGAAAAAAATAATGGGTATAAATAGGCCACTCTAACATCAACTCATGTACCAGATATAGAACTTTTCTTAGGTTATATACCAAAAGTGTAATATTTAATGTTTCTATAAAACATTAAGTGAAAAGGAAGAATAACAGACATTATAAAATAGTTCAGATATACAATTCATTATTCATTCAGTAAATATTTATTGAACATTTACTGTGAGCCAGGGGCTGTTTTGGACACAGGAAATATATCAGTGAGCAAGTTATATTTGTCCTTTGTGTGAGATATATACCCGTACATGCATGCACACACACACATATATACATATACACACATACATATATATACATATGACATTGACTGAATATGCTAATTCTCATATCTTAGAATGGATAAAACTTACCAATTGCCATTATCGTTAAAGTTCAAGTTAGTTTTTAAAAATACATGGTAATGGGGAAAAAAGTCCATGGGATTTATAAAATAACTTCGTAGAGAGGACAATTTCAATCTTAATATTACTCTTTATATCTGAGTCCTCATTCTCCGAATATCCTTTGGAAAAGTATATCTAGTACCTGTAGAATAAAACAAAAGCCTGTTGTCTCCAGTATTCTTCTTCACATAACAGCAGCTAACTCAGTACTGGCTCATCTATTTCTCTGAACTAATCATCTGAGGCAAACCACAAAAAACTCAAGTAAAGTATTTTATGATGTAACCTCTAACCCTACTATAATGGGAAACTGTATTTTTTTTTCTCTATGGGTAATATATCTTCTTATAATTTTCTTTATTCCTCAACCTAGGGACCAAATTTTTGGATTTCCTTTTCCATAATCATTTACGTAAGTGGATACTATGAAAGAAAACCAAATTTGGTTCATGGGTTAGTATTGCTTATATTCATCTCCTTTTTAAATTGAAGTTTTATTTCTCTTCTGTTTGTGCACATATTTAGTCTACTATATCCATTGTTGATGTATATCTCTATAATATATGGAAAATGACATATATTTCTATAATGTTAACAGTAGATGCATTTTTCTTAACTCAGATTCTTAACTTCCGTAAAGTGTTTAAAATTCTGTATTGGCTCTGATACGAAGGTTTTAAAACAAAAGCAATTGATGCTATGGTTTTAAAACAAAAGCAATTATTAGATTTCATTCATCTACTTAACCTCATCAGAAACCATACCCTTATTTCTAAATAAAGTATTTGGAGAATGCAAAAAGGCAATTTCTTATGATCTGTACAAATTTTCAGATATGTCCTCTTTTACATAAAGGAATCCCTGAGTAACATTTTTCCTTGCTCATTTGTAAAAGGTTTCCTACCTTTTAAATTAAGAGTTTATTATGAACTGTATATTTACACTAGTATGATAAACATATTGAGATACTTCTGAAACTAGTTTTATTTGTCTCACAATAAGTGAGTATTGTATCTTTATACTCCATACAAACACCCACATGGCACCTATATTATGGAGTACTATTAGAAATTTCATTAAAAGGTATTCATTTCAATTCCATTTTCAATTGATATTCTGTTAATGGCTTTTGGGAAATTCCATTTATGAAGCATGTTGATCTTACTAGGTGATTTTTTTTTTTTTATTCACCATACCACCTAGCAAGTCTCTTGCACGTAGTAGGCCCACAATAAATATTCCTTTAATGTACAATGCTAGTGTTTAAAAGCGAATTGCAATCTGAACTTTATTCTTCAGAGTAAAGCAAGACTTTATTTTGTATGCACAACTGAACTAAAATTTCTAAGTAATGATTAACAGAAATGTTCAGATAAATTGGTCTCTTCAAGGATTTTTGATTGTTGAAATTCATATTGGTGAAGAGTTTTTATTTACCAGGTAGTTTAGAATTTATATTTTATTTAAGTAGCACTCAAATGTTAACCACCTTTTCATGTAAGAGTCATCATTTTCTTACAAACAGACTGCAACTTAGAGTCAATCACAATTAATATCATTGTGAGATACACTTAACTGTTGAAAAGTTAGGTAGGTCATCCTGAAATTTAAATTGTATGTAATCTAAATTTTAAAATATTTTTAAGAATCAAGGCCTAATATTTACTGTAAAGGGTTTGGCTTGGTTAATCTTGTGTTTGGCTTCAGAACTACTCCTTCTGTTATAAAATTGATATATATTGGTTGGATTTACATTTTTGGATCAAACACCTTGTACTTACCAGTAGAAAAATCGTATCTAAAAGATGACTTTAGATTTTCTAAGCACTGCATAAACCTCAGTAACATTTCAGAGTTGGACTATTTTTTTCCATGATGCAACGATATCTAAGGGTGTTAAGTGCCTGACTTTTCCGAGTATCATCAATATAATATATAAAAAGGGTGAGGTCCATATTCCCATTTTTTTAGTGATACTGAAGAGATGCATTTCTGTTATAATTAAAGTGTGATTAAAGTGACCTATTTAGGTGTCTGTTTATAGGAGACGATAACATTATGTAGGTGAAAAGATTCTGGACATAGAAAAGAGGAAAATCAGTTTTTGCACTGGAAGAGACCTTGAAGGAAATGAAACAAATCTTGGACTTAAAAAAGAAGAAGAAAATAAACTGAGTGGCTAAATACTATTTGGGCCAAAGAAGAGAACTTTTTAAGATTTAAATGTTTTCCTCTCTGAAAGGAGCCACTGCTTAGCAAATCCAGAAACAAGCCCAAGAATATGTTAATTAACTGCATTGTGTCCCAGAGAGAATGAGGTTGACAAATTCATTTTTTTTATTCCTTCAATTAATAAACTGTTTGCCTATTGCATCTTAGATTTTTAAAAATCTGTAATATGTATATTTATCTCTTGAAATTATACAGTAACAGTGCCAAGGTCCAACATGGCCCCATAGGGTGAATCTTAGGAAGCTTAACATTCTTGGCGAATTAAACACACAAGCCTCCAATCACTTATTGTCAGTCTTACTTTACTGTGGCGCTTAAGAGCCAGAATGTAAGCAATTTTTATATGGTGGCCCTTTACTCCAACTTAAAAAGCAATGATCTTTGGTACAAGCACAAGTGGAAAATATAATGACATAATATTAATGAAAGGTATTATGAAGACTGACCAGGAATGCTACATATCCCTCTCCATCCCCACCCCCATTCATGCCCTTTTTTCCACCCATTTGTTGTTTTTCTCACAAGTATATCATGACTTGTAACACATTTTTTTAATTTGAAATGAAACAAAAAATGTCTCAAACACCAAAAGATGTAAAAAGATTCACCTTCTACAATCAACTACATAGCAGAAAACTTCTAAAGCTATTCTAAATATTCAAAGACTTATAAATAAAAAACGTAAATTGAATCCAAGTAGTTGGGGAGGGGGACCATGGGAGGATGAGTGTGTAAGGAATGAACAGATTGAGAATACCTCCTTTTCAACACCAATGTTTTTTTCTGTTCAAACCTTTCCATGGTTACACCTCCAGTGATTTCTTCTATAAGAATTTCTCCGTATACCTCGAAATAACTGAATGATTTCCAAGAGGAAATGCAAGTTTAAGGAAGAAGATCCGTAAAATGAAAGTGTGCAAAAGCAAAACACTTTTATAGCATTTCAAATGCAAAATCACCACTACCTTTAACTGACTCTTAAGGGTTCTTTTCAAACAGATGCTATATATGAACATCATCTGTTAACTTCTTTCTTGTAATTCAAAACTCTTGTCAAATGATGTTTTCATGATGACGTGCAAATATAATATTCCATTAGAGATCAATTCTAATTGGTTTTTTTAAAATCCACCTTGGGAAACAGTGCTGCATCATACACAGACCAGTAATGGGGATTTTAGAAGGAATTTCCGCAAAGTCTATTATAAATCTAAGTTTAAATTACCCTCTTGCCCTAGTAAGGTTTGGGCCAAAGGATTGAAATCATTTCTTCCTGAGTTTTCACGCACGATGACTTTGGTCTTGTCTTCGAGACTCGCGAGCACTTGTTGGAAATCTTCATTTTTTAGAACTGTGACGTTTGCCAGAAATATTTTTTCCACATGTCTCACAAAGGAAAACAGGCAGAGTTTCGTAGGTGGGTTGCAATTGTTTCCAAAACGTGCTTTAAAAGCAAATGACACGTTTTTCCCTTTTGAATTTCACTGCTATTTTGAAAACGCATTTCACGTTAAGAAATCAAGCCTGTTTTTGTTAAGAGCAGCTCAGCGCTTGCTTTTAAATTTTACTGTGTATACAACAAAGAGCTGAATAAGAACAAATAGAGACAGCGAAACATGCTTTTCCGAACTCCTTTGGACCCCGACATTCACTTTCGTATCCATACGTTAAAGATATTCAAAATGACACAATCTGCTCTAACTTTCCGGATCCTGGAAAAAAAAAAAAAAATGCCCACATTTGTCTCTACCTAGTTATCACTTTATAAGCATATCTGGGCTGCTTTCCCTCTTCTTTTAATGTGTGAGTTGCAGGCTTGCCCAGCTTCCTCCAATTTAGCGGCACGTTGTAAAGCCTCCTTTCTACAGGCTCCTGAGTTGGGAACCCCTCGCTGGCCGAGTCTGATAATAAAACTTGCGGCGCCGACCCGGCCCGGCCCGAGCGCTGGAGTTCGGGGAGGCGGGAGTAGGGGGTCGAACTGGGCCGCAGGACCCCTCCCTCGCGAAGGACGCGCTCGGAGAACAGCGAACCGCAGCTAGAGGGACGAACAATGGGGGCGGCCGGGCGAGAGGAGCCCGGCTCCCGCTTCCTCGGCGGCGCCAGCCGCGCGCCCGGCCCCCGCCCACCGCGGCCCTCCCCGCCCGCGTTTTCGAGCTCGCACGGCCCGCCGCAGCCTTCCTCCCGAGGGCCGCAGCCCGCAGCCCGGCCGGGTACCCGCGCCCCGCGCCCCGCCGCCTCCGCGCGCCTCCTTTCCCTTCCCGGGCTGGCCCTCCTCCTCCTCCTCCTCCGTCTCCTCCTCCTCCAGCCTGCGACACCGAGGCGCTCCCTTCGGCGACTTCAGCTTTCGCTGCGGCCGCCTTCCCGCTATTTCGTTAATATATTCTAAAAATTTCTCCTTTATTTTCAGAAGTGGTTGAAATGTCTCATTTCCACCTTGATTTTAATTTGCCATTTCCCTCCGGAAAATATTCCTCAGGAAATCCAAAATCTAGAAGGAAATGCAGCAAATCCAATAAAACCCTGTAACTCTAAATACATTTCGTATTTTTGTTAAATTTGAACGCGTTTATGTCGTCTAAACTGGCAAAAGACCTCTCCCCTCTCTTTTTATTTCCTCCTCTAAATACTGATATTTTAAACTCTCCATCAAATGCGTTTTGACGAAGAAGGCAGAGAATGTGTCCAGCAGCACGCAGCAAATCAGAGGTTTTATCTTACGCCTCCTGGGACGGAAAAAAAAGTGGAACGTGGACGAGGGAGCTTCTAGGGAAGAAAAGCAACCCAATTCGCTGGGGATGAAGCCGGGCCAGGCGGGGGGGGGGGGGGGAGGCCCGGCGGGGGCGTCCCGGGCCCTCGGGCTGTGAGCAGAGGAGCTGGCCAGGAGCAGAGAGGTTTTAAATAGCGGGGGCTGGGAGGGCGCTGGGCCCGCGCATGACGGTACTTTATGAGAAAGGTTGGGGCAGCGGATGAGATTACTTTGCTTTCTCATCCCCCAAGAAAAAAATAAAGTTAGAGGGAGGCGGAGAGAAGAGCCATCCTTGTTTCCTCCCCACGTTTCCGCGGAAGGGCCGGGGCTGCGGCGGACGGGGAGAGGGCGCGGGACGAGGTGGACCAATAGCAGTCAACAGGTCCAGGCCTCGGCTGGGCAGCGGGGCCGGGCCGCCGGCCGCCCCCCCCCCTCGGATCTCCTCCCCCCATCCTCCCCTTCCCTCCCCTCCCCCGCAGGCCCGGCCCGGCAGGGGAGGCCGGCTCTGCGCTCCCCGCCCCACGCGGCCTCCCTGCGGCCGGGCGGCCCGGGCTCTCGGGGTGGGGGTGGGGCGGGGGTTCCCAGCCGGAGAATCCTCCCCCGGGGCTGGCGGCCGGGGGGGTGGGGGTGGGGGGAGGGGAGGGAAATCGGGGAATGGAGGATTAAGAAGGACTCGAGCTCGGCACGAGCGCGGCCCGCGCGAGGGATCCTGGGTAAAAAGTGGCCGCGCGGCACCGGGAGAGCGCGGAGAGGAGCCGGGGTCAGAGGTCAGGGCCCTGGAGCCCCGCGTGCAGAGCCCCCCACGTGAACGCTGCGAGCAGGAGGAACCTTTTTGTTTTCTACCGCGCCAGCATGCTCCCCTATTGACCGAGCTGCTTTTCCCGGGCCGCTGGAGAGAGTAGCTCCGTCCCGGATCTCCTAACCCCACCCCCCCACCCCCTTCCACCACCAACACACTACCCAACTCTACCCTTCCTCTCAACTCACTTCCCAGCCCCCCGTACCGGGCTTGCAATAACGCAGTAAATTTGCTTTAACAACAAGTGGGGGTGGTTGCATTTACTCCTCCCTCTCCTCTCTCCTCCCCCTCCTCTTGCTGCGGCTCTTGACGCTACTACAAACCAGGACTATAAACATAAACATGTGTCACTGTAACTGGGCAGGTAATATACGGATTTGGGGTGGGGTGGAGGGGGGGCTTGGTCGCTGCTTGGGGGGCAGTAAAAAAATGTATGTTTCACGTGCTCGACCGCTTTGGGGGCTCCCCCCGCACACCAATCCATTTATATAATGCCGTCGGCACTCGGTCACTTACTCATTCAGCCACAGAGACCCACAAAGGCGGACTTGCTGATAACCACCGTACCCCAAAGCAAATATATTTAAATACGAATCTCTCTCCTTTCCCAGCCACCGCTGCCACTCAATACTTGAGTCCCCTTTCCTTTTTACAAAATTATTTTCCACATAGCAATAGCGAACAGTTTTTCGAGCAAAACAGTACACCACCCTCTTGCCATAGACAGTACTAAGGATTTTGTATGCAGAAATCCTTCCAGACAGCAAGAACGGCCATTTAAATGACTGAGTTCGAAATCTATACTGTAAAGGTTGTTTCCTGGGCTTTGCCTTCATAGATTTAGCAACTTCTCCTGTAAGTTGCTGCGACCGGCGCGGTGGAGATTCGCCACAGCACGCCTTTATTATTATTATTATTTAGTCTATATTTACACTGCCGCTCAACTTTTCCCCTCATTCTCAGTTCAACAGGGCTAGCAACAACTACCTAAGGTAGAGTAAAGCGAATCCCCTCGCCAGCTTTTTGGCTTGGAACGGAGGGAGACACAGAAAATATTCAGATGGAGAAGTGGTTCCCTTTGTTCTTTCATTGTTTCTCTACGAACTGGTGGATACAAGGACAAACGCTTACCTTCTCTTCTTTTTGCTCCAAAAACCAGACGTTCCCATCAGCCTTAAAATACACAATCCACCTTGAAAGTAACTACGAATGTCGGGAGAGTTTGTATTCCATTCTTTTTCGCTCTCTGCCCTCTTTTAGCGTAGGATTAAGTTGCGGAGCACGTTGCTGCAAGCTGTAGCCCCCCGCCTTAGTGAATCGGTCACGTTTAGGACCCTCTAGGTCCATCCTAATTCTGCCAGTAGAATTGAGGGTATTGGAGCTCTAAACTTTCAAAAGGAAAGGGGCCTGCAACTACCCAGAAAACTTATGGATACCCTGAATTTTTTTTTACCACTGTATTTTTGTACCACATCACCAAATAGAATTTGCCAAGAAACATTAGATATTTCTTCAAAGTTTTTTTTTTTTTTTCAGTTTATACCTAGCAATGCGCTACTTAGACAGATGGTGTTAAAAGGCAGGTTTGTAAGGGCATGTAACTGAACCAGTGCGTTTTCCACAATGTTTGTTATGTCCTGTGTTTTTCCAAAACACAAACAAAACACCACTAGACCTGAAAAAGGAAAGAAATGGAAGTTTGAATCACAACGTTGTAGAATGACATAAAAAGAGGCGTGTATTTGAAATTTATTAGTGTAAAAATTGGCCTGAAAAGCTAAGAGTAAGCTTTTCGAAGTTCAAAGACTTAATTTTCATTCTGTGATTCAAAACAACAACAATAACAACAACAACAACAACAAGGACAACGACAACTTTTCTGGTTAGTGGGTGATACTTGTCAGTGTTTAGTGCCCAGCCTGGTGGGTATTACTGCCCAAACCTTGTTTAAATCTGATTATGATGTGATTTGTTGGAGTCATGAATATGAAATGATCCTTGTGTATCTATAAATGCGAACTTGGGATTTTTTGATCTCCCGCTTTTTTTGTGTGCGCCCAGTAGCTGCAGCAGTGGAAGACAGTGATTGGCTCCAGTGCTCCTAGAAGGATTTGGGCTGAAGCCAGGGGAACAGAACCAGAGGATTCCCTTTCCAGAGACCATCAGGCCCCACATGTCTTATGTTTCCCTTCTCCCCTCTTGGGTGCTCAGAATTTCTCCATGGCTTCAGCAGCCTGTAGGTAGGCCTCAACACTCAGTGTCATCACTGCGGTTTCTACACATTTGACCCTTGTGCAAAATAAACACAAATTTGGGCAACACAAATAAATTGTAGGTTTTGATATTTGTGTATTATTTAATATATCAACACTGAACTCTACTTTCTCAGATTTTTTTTTTTTTTCAACATTCAGGATCAATTGTGAGAAGCCCTGGTGTCTCGTAGGAAAATATTGCAACAAAACAAGATAATTGGGGGGAAAGGCTGTTGCAGTAGGAAAAGTGGCTTTTCGTTGATAGCATTTAATTGGAATTAAAAGATTCTTTAGCTGTAAACATTCTTTATTTATTCAGCACACATAAGCAGGCATTGTTTTTATCACCATCATAATTATGGTGTCCTTTAAACTGGCTGATAGCAGGAAAGATAAGGGAATGTGCGAGTAGATTCAGATCGCTTTTTGCTCGCTCCTCTCTTTCTTTCCCTTCCTCCCTCCCTCCCCTCTCTCTATGCCCTTCCCCCCACCCCCATTCCTGCCTTGGTCACTAGGGTCCCCCACAGCCCTTGAGATGAGGAGAGCAGGAAGATTGTGGCCTAACCATTTCTTACATCATGAAAGAGATTTGTACCACACTCTAATTTAATGCAATGTATAACCTTCTTGTCTCCCATGTTTATAACTGCTTTTTAGCTTACAATATGTTAACTGAAGAGTTGTCTATTGCTCACCTGTATAAAATCTTGTCCACTAGGTTTTGTTGCTTTACCTTTGTCTAATTTAGAAAGTACACTCTTAGGGCTTTTTCAGAACAAAGCCTCACAAAAACCCCTTTACCTCCAAGGATTTGCAAATTTATAAAGCCTGCATTGAATTCAAGATGGGTCAGGGGGCAAAAAAAGGGTAGAAGGTCACTGCATTTTGATTATGGGTCAGTAGACAACATGGCATACACTCTGTGTCCCAAACTTCTATTAAAAACAGGATTTCAAAATGCCTAAGAACAGAAGGATGGGCCCTTTTGGAGACTTGCCTTGATTTGTGTGGATGAGACAAAAAGAAAAAAATTAAGGAAAATATACTAAGTTATAATTTAAGCTACTCCTTAATTTAGCATTTCCTCCTCCATTCTCATTTTCCCCTCCCCAAAAGTAGAAAACATGTGAAATTAGATGAATTTTGATGAGGAACTGTTGACTATCACAAGATTTTATTGTCCTATATCCTAAATTAATTCAGCCATGTGAGGCTTTGTATTATTATTATTTTAGAATGTGTTAGATGTATTATAATTACTTTTGGCTAACAGTACAAGGGGCTTCTTTTATTCTCCTAACCAGTATACTTACATTGTTGAGGCCTTTGTGATGTCCTTAGTCTTTTCTGTCTGAATTCACTTGGAACAAAATGTGCCCAGTAATCAGTAAAACAAATGTATATGGTGAAGAGTTAGGTGGTGGTGATGGTGATGTGGGGGGATGATCCTCATTTAAATTATATGTGTATGGGTGAAAGCTTGGAAGGAAAAGGATTATTTTAATGCTCTTCAATACTTTAATTATATGACAGTTGTAGTGTAGAAATGCAAAAGTACTCTTAGGTTTTCCTTCAGGTTTTCAAAAGAACTTTCCCCATTAGTAAACTACTCCTGCAAATTGCTACTGCATTTCCCAGCTAACCATTTAAAAGACTGTAAATGCCTTGTGCATTACTTCGCTCCAGAGGAAAGAGGTCAGACTGAATTGCAATGGTATTTAAACATAAAATACAGTGAAAATAAATCAAAATAGAACATCCGAAGGTAAATTTACCACATTCACACAGGGTAAGTAAAGACAAATATGTACATATCTTCATAACCCATCACTTTAAAAACTGAAAGTACTGTTTTTTTTTTTTTTACAACAAATGCAGAAGTAAGAGGACATTAAGAATATACTTCTATCTGTATTTGCCACAGAGGATTTTCCTTTAGCCAGCAGCTTTGTTTCCAAAGCTAAAATACTTTTTATGATAGTGAGTAGATTGTGCATTCCTCACTGAGAAAATAATTACATGTAATTAACAAACTCCATGCTTATCATATATATTCCTAAATTCTCAATAAGGTAATTCTCTGTACTCTTAGAGATGGATACACACATAAATGTTAATTTGGGCATATCTGCCCACATATGTATATGCATTTGAGAAACAGAAGTTGATATATCTTTTCTTAAAAAAGAATTTGAATACAGTCCATCATCTGAATTGGGTTCATCTTTGATTGTTGAGGCGGCTGACATGGTCAACAAATTTATCAAAGAAACCCCCTGGCTTTTGAAGAATAGTACTTTATACATCTGGATCTGCACATCCAGGCAAAGTAAGTAAATTATTGCATAACTTTAAGCATAATTGATAACAGACACCTTTAATTTTTCATCCCCATTCTTTTGGCCAGCTTTCACATTAATAATCTAAGCCATAAATGTTGGTAGCTATTGATCGAAATCCCCTGTGTGCATGCAAATCCATCTTAAAGTCCCCTGCCTTTCATGTGTGAGCGCTCAGGGGCCTCTGCTAGATCTTTTTATCGGGATCGACCCCCAATGTGCCTGGAGAAGACCCCGGATATGCAACGTGTGCTGATGGCCACAAGAAAGCTGTCTGTCACATTCTATGTATGTGTGTGTGTGTGTGTGTGTGCGTGCGTGCGCGTGCATGTGAATGCACGCACTCACGCCTTAACACACACACATACACACACACACACACACAATAATGGGGAAGTTAAAGGAACAAAAGAATGTATTAGACAAGAAGAAAGATATGTAATAAGAGTATTAAAAATGTATAAGTGTAAAGGTGCCTGAGTGTACATACAAAGATACCTGCATAAATTGTATATATAGACACATCTCCCAAGTCATCAGGCCTTTATTTTTCTTTCTACTTGACCCAACAGATTGTACCTTTGGTTAAAAAAAAAAAACACAATATTCTACTAGTTTTAACAACCACCTATGTTGCCAGTGTTTTAAAGGTGGAAACAGAGGAAGGGAGAGAGAAAAAAAAAAAAGGTAATTTTGAAAAGGTTACTAAATCATGTTGCCATGTGCAAGAGTAGGAGTGTGTGTGTGTGTGTGTGTGTGTGCGCGCGCGCGTGTGTAAATCTAAATAGGAATGGAGAACAACTAGAACTACCTGGCCAAAAAAAAATTAAATAAGGATAAGGATGTTCTAGCCAACCTTTTGTAATGTCTTCTCAAAGGCTTTTTCTGAGTTTACTATTTCTTGGCTGTTTGACTCTTTGGTCGAAATCTCAAAGCTGGAGGAGGGGAATTGGACGGGGGTGGGGTTGGAGGAAGAGAGCTGCCAGTATATAAGTGCATCAGGAGGAATTTTAAAACGACATTATTGTCGCTGGCAATGGAAAGACTCTGGTCATTAGACTTTAAAAAACAAACACCAGCATCTGCTTTTTCTGGAAACTTTGCTTTCTACTTAAACCTTTTGCATTTTGCCTCCTGTGAAAGTGAAAGAGAAAAACGCGGTGTGATAGATCCAGATGCAAAAGAAAGCCAACTCGGTGGATGGTATTAGCTGTGACGAGGCATTGTTCATTGCTGCCTCTCGGTTACGTTTAAAGCCTGAAATATCACGAGATCCATTCAATGATCCTTCTCTCATTCAAGGGACAAAAATGTAATTTGCTGTAGCTCTGATTTCTTGGATGGAAATGCTAGCCTTAGATTTCAAAGGCAAGAACTAGACATCGTGGTTTGTACACACATTGATTAAGTTGAAGAGCGGCGATTACATCTGTGCTGAGTGCAACAGTAGTCCAGGGCTGACTTTTCAAATCCCAACCTCTGAGTTACAGACTCTCTTAAATAGACTTCCTTAATTTCCGGATGCACTTCTTGAAATTCCCAATTCTCTTCAAAATTCCTGGGAAATTACTAGGGAGATGAGGGTGGGGGTGGGGAACTATGGCCGAGATTTCATGCAAACTACCTTTTTATATGTCTGATTCCTCTGTTTTTATCTTTTTTTCCCTTTTCTTTTGAGCCATACCTGCTTGTGCTAGCCAGACCAGAGCAGGGGAAACTGGAACTTCTGAATGGGAAGGAAGAAATTACTGTACAATTCTTTTCTTGCAGGCTCAGAAATATCCGTTTATTCTTTTAACCACACGGATGTGTCTATTTTTGGAGGAACAAGGAAACATATAAATGCCTGGGTTGCATTTATGCTGTAGTTGCAAACACCGAACAGTTAAGAAGATTTTGCCGAATTTTGCAAAGGAGCCAACAAACCACCTTGGGATCCTGATAATGCAACTGGGAAGACCCTTGCTCTCATTTGGCAATATTTTGGATATCCTTGAAAAGACACCAAAATGTGCCTTAACTCGACTAAGAAGAGGTTAAACAGCATTGATATTCATCCAAAGTGATTATTTTTTTAAGCAGATGCTTGGCTTTCATGGAAAAAATGAGAGTTGTGGAAGACTCATTTAAACTCGCAACCGAAAGCATCACAGACCACTGGAATAGTCTGCATCGTACATCAGCACTTTCTTTTCATCGTTATTACGTAAAACCTCTGGAAGCACCTTGGGCGTTTTACATTTTCTATTCTTCGCTGCAGAAGCAGTCTGCTCCCTGGAATTCTGACCTGTGGTGAACAGGACCCTGGCAAAGGCTGTGCTGGGGACTCTAGGACGATCTGGCCTCTAATCCTGCCTGGTTAATTGTGAAAAGTGTACACATTTCTGGCTTATCTATGCTTTGTTATGGGTCTGACGTGCAGCTACCTCGTCCCCACCCCACCCCCCAGCAGAGAACCCAAATCCAGTTGAATTGTTACAGTGTTTCGGAGCTGGAGCCTTGAACTGCTTCCTTGGTCAAATAACTTTGTTTCTGGTTGTAAAAGGCATTTCAGGAAAAAAAAAAAAAAAAAAAAAAAAAGGAAAATCGAGAGAAATTCAAAACGTAAGTCTGTACTGGGGTGGTTCACTGCGCGGGTTTAACTTTGGAGCTCCCAGCCGGTCTCCTCCACTCCCATAAGGGAAATACCAGGCTATTCTGCACATTTTCGCTTAAGCTCCATTTTCCCAAGGAAAAGGGGGTGGGGTATGTCTATTTAGGCTTGATAATGTTTTTAAAATGCTTTTCTTTGAAATGATAATAGCTGCAGCGGTAAAATGCAAATAAAGGAAAAAATAGGCAATATTCCTTTAAAGGCGAATATACAGGGATTTTTTTTTTTTTTTTTTTTTTTTTTTTTTTTTTTTTAAGCGTACACACACTGGTTCAGATGAAGTCTGTGAGTCAGGCTGTTTCTGAGCTCCGATAGTTTAATGGAAAGATTTATATACCGACTGTATTATTTACTTTGGGAGGGGAGGTGGCAGTATAAGGGTATGCTAATTAGTGGGAGATTTTGGGGGGAAGGGGTGGAATATCAATTTTTATTGCATCACCTGTCAGGAGTGTCCAATCAGCGCTGGCTTTAGGGGAATTAATTGATGAAGGTGTCTCCGGACGAGCTCACTTCACTCTGTCATTTTATTTGTAGCTAAAGCAGCGGCGGGAATAGCAGCTGCATTTCTTTTCTCTTTCTCCCTTCACATTCCATTATCATAGTGCTCCAATGGAGAAGGAAGGAATAGAGGGGCCCAGGTACTGATCTGCATCGGGGACTTAGACCAACACACTGGCAGATCAGAAACCGGATGGTTTTTTCCCTCTTTTTAAAAAAATACGAAAACCAAAAAAAAAAGCAAGAATCAAGTCAGTGTAATTTCATGTTTTGTTTTGTTTTGTTTTGTTTTTTTTCCAATAATTTTGCCTAGAGTTTGGCACTCCCTTCGCCGGGAATAACAGTCTTTGTTATTTTATTAGCAGGATGCCTTGAGACACACGCAGCATCTGGTGGAGGATTAACATACATACATGTGTATGTATGCGTCACGTATATATTTACTGCAAATGGTGGGGATCATTTAGTGCCCGAGATGGGAGACCTGAAGTCAGGTTTTGAAGAGGTGGATGGCGTGAGGCTCGGCTACCTCATCATTAAAGGAAAGCAAATGTTTGCCCTCTCCCAAGTCTTCACGGATCTGCTGAAGAACATCCCGAGGACGACCGTGCACAAGCGCATGGATCATTTGAAAGTGAAAAAGCACCACTGCGATCTGGAGGAGTTGCGGAAACTCAAGGCAATCAACAGCATCGCATTCCACGCCGCCAAATGCACTCTCATCTCCCGGGAAGACGTGGAGGCACTCTACACCTCCTGCAAAACCGAGCGTGTCCTCAAGACCAAGCGCAGGAGGGTCGGCCGGGCCCTGGCCACAAAGGCGCCGCCGCCAGAGCGCGCCGCCGCCGCCGCCAGCCCCCGCCCGGGTTTTTGGAAGGACAAGCACCAACTTTGGCGGGGCCTGAGCGGATCCGCGCGGCCCCTGCCAATCAGCGCGCAGTCCCCGCGCCCGGGCGCCGCCGCCGCGCGCCCCGCCGCCCATCTACCTCAGATTTTTAGCAAATACCCGGGCTCGCACTACCCGGAAATCGTGCGCTCGCCTTGCAAACCCCCTCTAAACTATGAAACTGCCCCGCTCCAGGGAAACTACGTTGCTTTTCACTCGGACCCTGCTTATTTTCGGAGCCTGCTGTGCAGCAAGCACCCGGCCGCCGCCGCCGCCGCCGCCGCCGCTGCCGCCGCCGCCGCCGCCGCCGCCGCCGCCTACTACCAGGCTTCGGCGGCCGGGCCCCAGCCCAAGGCGGCGGCGGCGGCGGCGGGCGCGGGAGGCCCGGTGAGCCTGACCTACCGGTGCAAGCGCAAGCGCGGGGGCGCCAAGGACTGCCTGCTCGCGCCCCACGCCGGCGCCCGCCGCCTGCTGCTGCTGCCCAGGTCCTACAAAGCCAAGGCGGCGGCGGCGGCGGCGGCAGCGGCGGCGGCGGCGGCCGCCGGGGCCACTTGCCTGGAGGGGTTTCATCTGGTTAACAGCTTCTGCCCGCCTCCCCACCACCACCACCACCACCATCACCACCACCACCACCACCACCACCGGGCCCAACAGCCGCAGCAGAATCACCACCCTCCTCATCACCACCGGCCGCAGCCCCATCTCGGCAGCTTTCCCGAGAGTTGTAGCAGCGACTCGGAGTCCAGCTCCTACTCGGACCATGCAGCCAACGACTCCGATTTTGGCTCCAGTTTGTCCAGTTCCAGCAACTCCGTGTCCTCGGAGGAAGAGGAGGAGGAGGGAGAGGAGGAGGAGGAGGAGGAAGAGGAGGAGGAGGAGGAGGAGGAGGGGGGCAGTGGGGCCTCGGATTCCAGCGAAGTCAGCTCGGAGGAGGAGGACTCGTCCACGGAGTCGGACTCCAGCTCCGGCTCCAGCCAAGTGTCGGTGCAGAGCATCCGTTTCAGACGCACCAGCTTCGGCAAGCCTCCCAGCGTGCAGGCGCAGGCCAACTTCTTGTACCATCTGGCCTCCGCCGCCGCTGCAACCAAACCCGCTGCTTTCGAGGATGCCGGCAGACTTCCCGACCTCAAGAGTAGTGTCAAAGCCGAGTCGCCGGAGGAGTGGAATCTGCAGAGCTGGGCCCCCAAAGCGTCTCCGGTGTACTGCCCGGCCAGCCTGGGGAGTTGTTTCACAGAGATAAGGAACGATAGGGTATCTGAGATTACATTCCCACACTCTGAAATTTCCAGTACTGTAAAGAGAACTGACCTGACAATTAACTGCTTGGCGGAGGGGGCCTCTTCACCTAGCCCAAAGACAAACAATGCATTTCCACAACAAAGAATACTCCGAGAGGCTAGGAAATGCCTACAAGCAACTCCTACTACGCACTGTGCTGATAACAACACAATAGCTGCTAGGTTCTTCGATAATGATTCTTCAGGAGCAGCCGCAAATTCAGAAAAAGACTCCAAAATCCCTCATTGTGCTGAATTTGCTACGGATTTGTCCTCTTCCCCAACCGCTTCTGAGGTGGTTGGAGCAGCACCAGCAGCAGCCACGAAAGCTGAGAATCCGTGCACTAACGCGGGCGACAAGACCTTGCCATTTCTGCACAATATTAAAATCAAAGTAGAAGACAGTAGTGCTAATGAAGAATATGAACCTGACCTTATTACAAATAAGCTTAAGTGCGAGTGCAATGATACAGAGGGTGAGTTTTACAGTGGGACTGAAAGTAAAGAGGAGGACGCCTTGTTAACCACAGCCAAGGAAGAAGGTTTTGCATGCCCTGAGAAAGAAACGCTTTCCTTAAACCCACCGGCTCAGAGTCAGGGCCTCTCATGCACTTTAGGTTCTCCAAAACCCGAGGATGGGGAATATAAATTTGGTGCCAGGGTGAGAAAAAATTACCGGACACTAGTACTGGGAAAACGACCCGTACTTCAGACACCTCCAGTCAAACCAAATTTGAAATCAGCTAGAAGCCCTCGTCCTACAGGTAAAACCGAAACACATGAAGGAACACTGGATGATTTTACAGTTATAAACAGACGCAAAAAGGTAGCCAGCAATGTAGCATCAGCAGTGAAAAGGCCATTTAATTTCATGGCAAATTTTCCTTGTCCACCATCACTCATTATTGGGAAGGATGGGGATTTGTGGCCGGCGTATTCCTTAAACACCACTAAGGATTCCCAACCTCCTCACAAAGCCCATCCTATATGGAAATGGCAGCTGGGCGGTTCTGCAATACCTCTTCCACCGAGTCACAAATTCAGGAAATTTAATTCATAAAAGTGTTTTGGAAGATATTTTCTTGAACCATATTACCTTCCTTTTGTTGTATAACTGCACAGGATGGTTTGTACAAGTCCATTAATGTGTTACACCCCTTTTGGAGCCCTGGTTTATCGCATTTTGAAGACAGAAATCGGATTACTTTTTTTCCATTGCGGGTTTTTTTTTTTTTTTTTTTTTTTTTTTCCTGGAGGAGGGTGGGGGCGGGGTGGGAGAAGGGTTGGTTTACATTCCACAGACTACTTCAGGCTAAAGACTCAAGTAAAACTCAGTTATTAAGGTAGAGCTGGAACACTTTACTGTTTCAATGCTAATAATGCACCCGGTACCTCAATTCAACTGCTACAAATAAATGTCAAAAGGTTGAATAATAAATATTACAATGAGCCATTAAGTTTATGCACTAGATTTCAGACCTGAAAGTGTAACTGTTAATTCAGTGAAAGTTTGTTAGGTTACGTGGTTACACAGTGAGGTAGAAAGAAGTTTCTGTGAGCCCAAAATGTTCTTTTCTGGAGCTCTTTTTTGTGGGGTGTCTTTTTCTTTTGCTCCCCTCATTCCTTCTCCAAGAGTAGTTGCACTTAATTTTCTTCCTTCCTTTCTTTCTTTCTTTCTTTCTTTCTTTCTTTCTTTCTTTCTTTCCCTCTATCTCTTTCTTTCTTTTTTTGAGTGGAAAGGTTGGGGAGTCCTGCTTGAATGCTGGTAAAAGCTGCCTCATATATACTGAGTAAAAGGAATATGAGATTGCTTTTTTTTTTTTTCTTGTAAAGGATGGGATTTTATTCCTTGCAATTGGAAAAAGTCCTTTTTGTGTTCTCACCCAAAGGTTATAAATAAGGTGACTCTTATTCACTATTGTCCTGCTTACCTTGTGGTCTGACTCCTCAAGTTTGACTCCTCAAACTTGCAAAACAATTAAATAGTTCCCTTAATAGCAGGATATTTTATGGTCTGACTCTTCATAATGACAGAGCAGTAAATACAACCGAGAAAAGTACAATGGGTCAGAGTTCTAAGCATATCCCCAATGAAAAATAACAGTTATTTTAGGGCTCTTTGGTATCAGAACTCAGGCACTTGGGTTTTATTACCTTTTACTTTTTCCGCATCTCTCGAAACTTCTGTTTTCAGACCATCCTGTGATAAAGCAGGAGAGTTTCTACTGCAAGTGACAATCAGAGGTGACTATCTATATTTGCACTTAAAATCAAAGTAGTTCAACATGCAAATGGCTAGGGTCTAGCCCTTGGTAAGGGCCATGCTGGTGTGCTATCTTGTGATGATGGAAGCAGCAAATCAAAATTATGGAAATTTGCACTGTTGAAAAGCATGCTTTAGCTTTATTTTCAATTAAAAACACTGTTTAAAATTCCTGGTTCCATACATTTCTACTTATTCCAGATTGAAGAACGGTTAACAGGAATGAATGGTTTTGTTGGCATTTTCATTTGTCATGTTTTTGCCTGAAAGAAATGCATTTGTTGGGTGTAGTGTTTTGTTGTAACACCATGTGATGAGGCCAGGCAGGTTCTGTGCAAAACACTGGATTTCTTTCTAAATAACAACAGAACTTTGCAAACTTGTTCCAAATCAAGCGCAAAAAGTTTCAGGTTTAAGACAGTGAAGCAGAGATCAAGTGCTATTTTAATGAATGTTAAATCTGGCAATTTTTGGTCCACCCCCCCCTTAGTCTGACAAATTAATTATGGATCTCAGATTTTTGCCATCATATTCCTAAGAAGTTGCATCTATAGGTCATAAATCGTAAAACAAAACAAAACATCAATGAGATGTTTACTGTGTGAATTTAAGTCACTATTTCTCATGGAAATGGACTCTTTTTTTTATTCCTTGCCCCTTACCTTCTAATTCCTACTCCCTTTGAAATTTGTCTTTTGTCTATAAATGTTTCAGTTCGATCTGGATGGTCTCAGCTCTAATTGCTGTATATGATCTGTGGTTTTACTCTTACTGTAAAGGACAGAGGCTGAGAATACCTGCATCCAAATACATTTGGATGGAGTAAACACATGCTTTGAACTGCCTCCCTTCCTTTCCTTCTTGAATGGTGCCAGATGTAGGTTCACTGGATCCTTTTTTTTTTTATTGGGATGATAGATATGGTCAAAGCAAAATTGGGGGGATGTCCTCCTTGAATTCCTGTTTGTGTATCATTCCAAAGACCAGTACAAGTTACAGTTAAAGCCCCTAGAAAGCTGAACAGTCAGCTTCACAGCCTGAGTTCTTTCCTCTTTGGAAGGCCATACAGAATTTGGGTGCAGTGATTTGTCCTGCAAAATCAGTCTGTAAAAAGTGTGATATACACACACTGGAAGTCTGTAATTTCTATTCTTTAATTACTGCTAAGTCAAGAGAGTTCAAAGCATGATGACTTCTAAGACTAGTACTTTTCTTGTTGGCTATGGAATCATTGTTCCCATATTATAAATTGAGGATATATTTGAAGTCTACAGATCTTGGGGTGTGAGAGGACCGCTAGGTAGAATAAGCACAATTTAAAACAAATATACCCCATGGAATTTCTGACATAAAATATCGGCTTCCAGCTTTGACACTTGGTCTCCAGCCCTCAGAGAATCAATAGTTTCAGTTTATAGGAGCTGGGGAATTGAGCAGCATGGAGGCCGAGGCATTCCAGAGTGATACCATCAAAAGGAAAGAAATTAAATAGTCAACACAGATTTCACCCCACAGTACTACAACAAGCCAGCCAACCACAGCAAAATCTGAGTTGGGGCTTCTGTTAGGAGAGTGTACCAAACAGTATTCAGTAACTTGCAAATACAAGGTATTCTTTAGTCCCTTAGCTGTTTTCCCATTCTGCTGTGGGAATTATTCTCGGTACAGTTTATTTCATTTTGGTTGTTTTATGATTAATGTTTTCTAAGATGCTATAAGTGTCCCGGTTGTTCAAAAAGTTAAGCCTTATTGAGAGAAAAACAAAGTTACCTCCATTGATAGATCGCATTTTTACCTTTGGATGTTTTCAGGTGATAGCATTTTTTTTTAAGGCACTCTATGGTCCCAGGGTCACTTAGTCCTATGTCTAAAGCTCACCACCTACAAACATAAAGAAAATGAAGGAATCTATGACTATTTGGGGAAACAAGCTTATTTTGGGTCTCCTGTAAAAATAGTTTCCTGAGAAGATTCTGAAATGAAGACTTAATTATTTTTTTAAGAGATGTGTGCACTTTGTCTTCCAGTCAGGTTATCTGCCTTCTGAGAAAATGGAGCTTGCTCTTTTTCAACTATTTACTCTTTAAAGTGGGTGTTCTTTTCTACTGGCTTACTTGATTACAGTGCAGTAATCTCAATAATGGTTGTTTATTTTTAAATCAACAACAAGGAGCCACCACTAAACGGCAATAACACAAACTAGATGGGCTTGGTGTGTGGATTTTTATCTTACCCGTGTCTGGGTGACTTTCAATGGTCTAAAAAATTTTCAAAGTTCTGGTCACAAGAATTGAAGTGTCTGCTTGATAGGAGAATGATAGTTTTGTTTGAATGCAGGAAAAAATAGAGACTCATGCCTCAAAAGCATTTTTTTTTCTTTCAAAGAAAGCAAAAACAAAAATCCTACATGGTAAAAAAACACAAACAGAACCCTCACATTAAAAAAATAATAATAATAAAGCTTTAGTATCTACAAAAGCTAGAAATGTGAGTTTTGCTTCACCTTGAAAATAACTTCCTGCTGATAAAAGATGTGAAAAAGAGTTTCTTAGAGCCAAACTGGAGGGGGGGGGGGTGGGAATTAAAGGCTCCCCATCAACTAACTTCAGGAAATTGACAAGGAGGAACAGGCCATCCACCTTAGGGAGTCCGCCCGGTCACCCAGGTCTTCCCCAGGATTTTCCCCTTCCTGGAAGGAAGAACTATTTTTAACGCTAGCTTTGGTTTTGGTTTGCTCCCTAGGCCAAAGGGCATTTGCAAACTAGCCTGGGGGGTAGGGACGTAGGGAAGCTCAAGGAGGTGGGGGGAAGGGCTGCATTTTACCTGTTTGGCAGGCAGTCTTTTGCAAAAAAAAAAAAAAAAAAAAAAAAAAAAAAAAAAAAAGGAGGGGGGCCCAGCTATCATTCTTTGCCCATGCCCTAGGCCCCCGCTCTTCTCTCGCTCCTTTTCAAACTGTGGCGGCCTCACAAGCTCCTACTTTAAAAGGCCTGAGATGTTTTGCATGAAGCCCTCACAATAGGGGTTGAGGGAATTGACAGTTTCAAAAACAAGGCGTTCAGTCCTTTCCAGCTGCCGGGCCCGCTCTCTCGCACCAACTCCTCGTTCCTCTCTGCTGGTGGCGTCCTCGGGAGAGAGCTGCCATCCCCCACCCCGCCAGCCCGCATTCCGGCCGGCCCCACCCCGCCCCCGGGCTGTGTTTGTAAACAGGGGTCAGTGTCCAGGGGCTGCTGGCGCGGGGCTTGGGACTGGCGGGCTGGTAGGGAACGCAGGGGACGGCCTAGCCGGCGAAGGGCCGACCCGGGGGACGTGGCGGCTTCGGGGTCCCTTTCCCCCTCGCTTTCCACCTAGGTGCCAAGCTCTGGCCACCGTGCTGACCCAGGGCAACTCTTAGCTCTCTGGCCTGGGCCACCACACCGGAAAGATGTTTAAATGCCGCCATTTTGCATGGTGGCAAACAAATTTCTTTGTGACTCCCCCCTCCCCCGGCCAGATCCTGCTCTCCTCTGAATTTGTCACCTACTGGCTCCCCGGGGCGGAACAGCCCCGTACCCCTGAGCGCACGACCCCCAGCTCCTTTCCACGCAGCCTCCTGTCCCAGTGGCCTCAAGGCCAGGCCCACCGGGAGCAGAGGCGACAGGGCGCGCGGCCGGTCCTCAGGGACTGGACCGCCTCCTCTCACTTTGCGCTCCTTTTGTGTGTTCTGAAGTCATCTCCCACCCCGGCACACGCACACACTGCCTAGCCATTTCTCACCTTCTCGCCCAGGCCTCATCTCTCTGTCCCAGGCAAATGGGGCCCAGCTTTTTTGCTCTGGGCGGAGGGCTGGCCCAGGTCTCCAAAATGCGTGCGTGCGACGCAAGTGGCAAAGAGATGAGGCTTCACACTGGGCCAGCCAGCACGGCTGTGAACGCCTTCTGGGAAGTGGCCCAAGACCTGCGGGCCCGGAGTCTGGGGAGGGCACGGGTGCGCAGGCGAAGGCCCAGCAGAACTCCCAAAGAGGGGGGAAGTGTGATGGGGCAAGGCTTGCTTTTCTTTGGCGCCGTGGTTCCTGTCCTTGGAACCTCTCTGAGCCTCTGCAAGTGGAATGATGACCTGGAAACGGGAAACGGGCGACAGTGACCTGGAAAACCACCCCTGGTTGGGGAGGTGGGAGTGCAGCAATGCAAACAAAGCTGCTCCCGGAGGAAGAGGGGAAACAGAGGTGCACCGCAGATAGGTCACAGGAAAGTGCAACAAGCTTGCTTTTCCCGGGTGTTTAAAATGCAGCCCCAGTTGTAAAGTGTGTGAAATTACGCACTGGTCTCTTAAAGAGTGCCTAATTTATAGTAAATAGCAAGGTCTTTGTAAATGGCTTTATTATGTTGTTTCTTGTTAATTGTTGAGAAAATCCCCATTGTTGAGTGTGAAAGGCTTTATGAGCTAACCTGGTCCTCGGCGCAATCAGAGGGCAGTAAATGGCCGCTCGGCCTCGGAGGCCCAGCGCGGAAGCGGACGCCGGGCCGAGCGCGCCCGGGCGACCTCTGGAGACGGCGACTCGGCCTGGGAAGCAAGTGGAGAGGGTTTCCAGGCTTTCATTAAGGAGAAGGCGTGTTTTGAACTCGCGGGCCCCCGAGAGCGGCTCGCTAAGTGGGCCGCGGAGAACCGGGAGCGCCGGGGCGACCCGGGCGGCTTGGGCCGCGGGGAGGCGGAGCGGGGCCCGGCGCCCCTCTCCGCTCCCAGAGCCTCGGACACAGGCCGGCCGGGCCGGGCGCCGGCTCCAGCCGCGCCGGGGTGGAACTGGTTCTTGGGCATTGTCTCCACTTCTCCAGCCGCGTGGAGCGCAGGCTCAGGCGGTTTTGGCCAGGCCTGCGGAACGCCCGAAAATGCCGGGCCGAGAGGCTGGAGGGGCTCCGGGCGGAGCAGCCCCCCGAAGGGGAGTTCCAGACCCCCGCCTGCGCCTCCTTGTCTTTTGTTTAAAAGCTGTCTCTCTCCCTCTCTCTCCCCCACTCTTTCTTCCTTTCTCTCTCACGCGCGATCTCTCTCTCCTTCCCTCTCTCTCTCTCTCTCTCTTTCTCTCTCTCTCAGAAACCTGAAATGGACTCTGAAGAAATGAGAGGAAAGGTTTTTGTGTGGGTGTGTGGGTGTGAGACAAGGAAAAGAATTTCTTCTTTGGTCCAGGATAAGATAGTCTTATCTCCTTTCCCCATCTTCTCCAGCTGTCCTTCCAGTGAGTTGGGACCCAGGAAGTGTATGGGCAAAACCAGGCAGGCGCTGGGGTCATTTGATGAACTTTGAGGCGAGGACCCCGCGGGGTCCTGCAGGCCTGGAGAGGGCGGACGGAGAGCGCCTCCCTGGGCTCGGCCCGCGGCCTTCCCGGGACTTGAGACCCGGTGCATCGAGGGGAAAAGCAGCAGCGGCTTCTGAGCTCTGGCAGTGGCCCAGGGAAGAGAATTTCTTCGTGAGCCTACTTGGGGGAGGGGGGGGGCGGTGGAGAGACTGGGTTAGGTGGACTGTGCGTCAGGGTTTGGACATTAGCAAATGCAAATCACAAGGAAATGTTAATTCCAGTCAGAAAAACCTGTATCTTCCCTATCTTCCTGGCCTTCTAAGATGGCCCTCTGCTTGCGCACACTCGCTCTCTCACCAAATTAGCTATTACGTGAAATCCCCCTGGGTTTAAAGCACTTGTTTCGCGGATTCGTGTACAACCCATATTAACTATGCACTTTCTGCTATTCCTCTTGTGACTGTCCCTGTCTCTTTCCTTCTTTGAGGAGCGTATGATGCATTTTATTTTAGCCCAATCGATGCGTGCAAATACTGGGATAACACAGCCCACACTTCTGCGAGGGAGGCTGTTTTCAAAATTGAGTTTAGGGATCAATACGAAGTCGAAAAGCTCCAAATTGCACGAATGCACCAAATTCAAGCCTTGGGGCTCCCAAGCCCCTTTCCTGAGTGATTAACGCGCTGGTGGGCAGTCACCGGCGCTCCACCGGTCCTGCTTTCTCAAAACAGGATGTTTTCATCATGTGTATTTGGCTTTCCCTGAAGATCACTCCAGTTTGCTTGGAAAAACACGACCCCAAAACGTGTGGAGTTAAACCCCAAGTCAGTGGCTTCATGCGGGGCTCCTCTTATGCTGGCACTGCTGACCTCCGTTCCTCTTTTTTTCTCTTCCTAGGACCTAACAGCAGCACCTAAAATTGCCATAGTGGGTGCCCGGAAAACGTTTGCCCAGTTGAATAAATGTTTTGCTGGCTGGAGCAGCCCTCTCCTGGACCACTGTCTGACTCCCACGACTTCTTCGCCCAGAGCCAAGCTGTATGGTGCAGCAAGAGCTCTCTATTCTTCTGCGGCTGCCGCCATGGCTGCGGGGCTGACTGGTGTCTAACTGGGGGAAGGGCAGTGGTTGTCCCTTGCAAGGGACGTTAAGGCCAGAGAGGTGAAGGGACAGAGATTTTGGAAAAAGAATTAGGAGAGCGTGCTGCCCGCAGATGTGTGTGTGTGTGTGTGTGTGTGTGTGTGTGTGTCCCAGTAGTGGGAAGAGAACATCTACAGGAGAAATAGACCAAGTACCTAGGATGCTAGGGTATCCCTATTCCTTAGCTCCTGCTGTTGGGATCTTCCTTTCCTTGAGAGACTAGAGCAAGACAGAAGGAGGTGGAGAGAGAGTGGCAGGCAGCCTAGAGGCTCTCCAGTAAGATCCAGTCATTCATCTAATCAGTGCCATCAATATGTTTGTGTTTGACCCTTTTGGATGGAAGAGGCTTAGAATCAATAGATTTAGACCCTAAAATATTGCCAGTCTAGCAGAGAGCAACTGCTCACAGGTCTGCAAGGGCCCACCCTGGCCAGGGTGCTCCGAAGGAAACAGAGGGAAACAGGAGGGAAACTGAGTGGCTGCCTACCTTCATCTCCAAGCCATCAAAACAGACAGACAGACAGACAGACAGACAGACAAACTCCAGTCTCCTGGAGGCTGGGCTATTGGACAAGCACATGCTGGGCACTAAAAGGTTGGAATATAATTTCCATTGTTAGTGCTTGTCGTCTTTTAAATCAGTTTAGGTTAGCTCCAGGAACCACACAATACTTGTGATCAGTGCCCGGCAAAAGGGAGGAAAAACAGTGTAGAAGAGAGACTGCACTAAGGTTAGACAGCAGCCTTCCCTCTTTCCTGGGGAAGTTAGAAACGGACACAAACATGTAAGAGATCTTGAGGCTACAACTCGGTCAGTAGGTACGAGTTTCTGTCTCTGAAATGACTGCAAAGGACCTAGATTCTTGGATCTCCCAGGAATAAAGGCACATTTTTACATCCAGTTTTCCTCATGTCTCTCTCACCCTCTCTCTTTTTCCCTCCTGTTCAAATGAATGAATACCCTGATTGTCGGTGGGGCAAATGTGGAAGATTAGTTTCTGGCCTCTACGTTGGACCCAAATATGCAGACCAGTGGACGCTAAGCTTTCAAATGCCTGGATATTATAGCCATTCAAAGTAAAACCTGCATGATGCAGTAGAAATTGCCAGGACCAGGTTTATTCACCTTTTCCCTTTATCTTCTTCTTCTCCTCTCCCACCTTCTCGGCTTTTCCTTTTCTCCCCCTCCTCCTACCTAACCTTTGTGCCCAATAGGCAGCAATACTTTCTCCAGAGGTGGAAGGAGGGTAAGATCTGGGCTTAAACCAATGCTGATGGAGGCAGTGTGGGAACCTGCAGTGACCCTGAGCTTCCTTGCTGGGGTGAGAGGCCAGGGCTTCCCAGCCTCTTGCCCTGCATGTGCTAAGCTATTCCTGTTAGGCTGTAAAAAACAGAGTGCATCTCGAGACCAGGAGAGTCGACTCCATAAACACATGGCTGTGGTTCTAACATGTAGTGCATTGCCCAATGCAAATGCAGAGATGCTTTTAATTTGGTTCCAAGTGTGTTAGACGTCATGTGGCAAATTGGTCTTCAGAAAGCCAATTTTGATATTTTCTGTTAATAATAAAGGCTTTTCAAACGAACGACCTTAAACATATACGATTGAGAATGAATCACACTCCTACCAGTGTGTTTCTTATCTGAATTTACAAAAGAGAGGTCGTACTTCTTATGCCCTTCTAAATAAGAAACATTTTAAAGTAGAAGAGGTTGGTTAACATTTGGATTGTTCAGTTGTTTTGCGGCTCATATGATTTTAAGAAAATAAAGCATTTAAACCTTTGTGTTTTTTTAAACCCTTTTACATCTTTACGTATTGTAAATTTAAAAGTAAATTAGGAAATTAGTTACACACTCCTGCCATCTTCTATAGAAAAATGACCTCAGAAACATGTTTTACCTAAAATGTCAAAATTTCATATTATCTTACACAATTTCAGCCGGCTGCTTGTAATTTAATGCTACTATCAAATTGGAGGGAAATAGAACTTGCTTTGTATTAATTAAATGGGAGGAAAATATAACTAATTTGTAGATTTAGGGAGGTTGCCAGCACTTCTAAAACCTTGTGCTTTGTATCAATCTCTAGCTGGTTTATCTGAATACGATCCGATCCTATGTAACATGTGGACTGCCTATAATATTCTGACACAATGCAAGATTTCTAGATGAACTGAAGGCTCCTGACTGTGAATTTCCCATCTCTTACTGTTTTGAACCAATAGTTTAGTGTATACTGCAAAGTTGGTTTTAAGTGTGATCTCCTTCAAGAAGAAAGTGCAAAAATAATTACAAAAAAAAAAAAAAAAACCCCACAGGAAATCTTTTACAACTAGTGTTGGGGCCATTGATCGCCCGTTACCTGCTATAATGTGAATGGAATCATTATGGCTGTTCCATTGACACACTTTCTTCATTCAGGATTCTGGCCAAAGGAATAGCATGTCAACGTGTAAAATTCTAGCCAAAGATAAGCCATTACAATGGAAATCGCGATGTGCAAAGTCTCATTGAAGCCAATGAAATTGAGTGTAATATCCATACTGCATTCTCATCGGCTCGCCCCAGGATTTAGTATGCGGCTCCGCATTGAAATGAGATTATGCATATAAAATGCCAATATAGAATACAATGCCCAATAAAACATTAGAAAAGCAACTTACAGCCCATACACATGGGCTTTACTTAAATTCGAACTTCATGTGCAAAATAAGCACACCACCGTCGGAACACTAAATCTACAAAATGTCCTCACTCTGGTTTTTCATGCTTCTTTCTGCATGATTCCCCCCCACACCCCCTCTTATCCAAACACAATTCTTTTAAGGGCGCTCTTCAAATCATCTAACAATTCCCAAAGGGTATTCCAGGAGTCTTTTAAAGTGTCTTTCTAAATTAAAAGGCCCCAAACAATTTAAGTGCATTTTTGAACCAAAAATATCAGAAAGCATTTGGATTTTGGCAAACCTAAGGGTTTTTGCAAGAAGAAAGGGACCAAAGAGAAAACGCCCCCACAGTGGATTACAAGGTTAGGGGACAGGTCACTAGGAAAGGGAAATAAAACTGAATGTTAGGTTGGGCTTGTAAATTATGCACCTTTCAGGGAAAGCGGTTTTAAGGTCTCTTCACTCGAGGGTTTTTTTTTTTTTTTTTTCCCCCATCCATTTTGCTATTAATTCTTAACTCTTGGTAGGCAGCTCTTTAATGAGGCTGTTTGTGGCAGGTTAATTTTCTCCAATCTACTGAGCTTCTCGTTTTCCCTTTTAAGTGCACTGCTGCCTAGAGCTTTCTGCAGTGTCCCTACCAGAAAACAAAATACACGTGAAGTTGCCGGGCCGGGCTGAGAAATAAAGGCGTTACGAGGACAGAAAACCAGAGGGCCTGAACAGATTGGAGTAGGAGGGTAGTCACCCGGCTGAGTTGAGGGCGTGAGGGAGAGGGAATTCGGTCTTAGGAGAGCAATGACCCTGGGAGTGTAATATATTAAATATTGCAGCGATCGATTTCAATACCCCCAAGTGGACACGGGAATAAAAATTCACCAACAAGCTGAAGTGATTAGGAATGCTTTGTTGCGAAGGAGGGGGGAAAAAATGTGATTTTCTTCAGATCCTTTTTGTTCGGGTTAGAAGAGGCCTAGACAATCCAAGTCTAAGCCTGGACACTCAGTTTGGGATATAACTCTGAAGGTTAGTCATATCTCAGTGGTGCTTCTGCATAGTGAAAAGATGGGCCTTTGTACTAAGGAGGATTAAGCATCAACCACAATTATGGCTGGTCACTCTAGGAGCCTTCCTCCCAAGTCGGAGAGGAGTACATCTTGGAAGGGCTGCCCCTTTGCTGTGTATTAGTCTTTGTTTCAGCTCTGGGACAAAGCAGTTGCTTTTGCACAGTTCTTCTTTCATTAAAATCCAGGGGAAAATGCACAATATGGTTTACAGAAGGTTGATTCACAATAGCGGGACGTAAAAACAGCCTTTGGTGCTATGGGGGGGGGGGGAGAGAAACATTTTTGAAATGTCATTCCTTGGCCGAAAGTAGGCAACCGTCCTGTATATTTGCACAAATACCCACTACCACACGTGATTTTTCGTTAGCGATTTCAGCATTGGGAGGGATTTTCTGTTCTTTTTTTCTACCAAATCTAGCTCTTTGACAGTCATGCTATGAACCGTGTGTCTCTCAGTCCAGGAATCTGCTTAGGGATTTGGGGTAGCCACTGCGGAGCCTGCTTGGAGGTGTGGGGGGGGGGTTGTTTTCAGTCACAGCCCTAATGGGCAAGGCCTGGGCTCTTCACACTGGGGATACCGAGTCTGCTGCTGGGGACACACTGCTGGATGCCTGCATGTAGCCGCAGCAGCCACAGCCACTGCCTGCCGCCCTCCTCCTTCGGTGTGGTCGCCACAAATCTGGGAAAGAAATGCAGCATCATACAAAGGATTTCTTTAATGAGGATGAGTTCCTCAGAGTGACTGGGGGCTGTGCCTGCTGCTCAGGCCTCTCTTTCCCTCTGCCAGATCTATCCCTCCCCATCATATCCTTCCTTATATACTAGCCTGGGGTTGGAAAGGGCATCCCCCCCACCCCACGCCCACCCCCACCTCCTCTGATAACCCAGAGGCTGATTTCTACTCTACTCTGGTGGCTGAGTGAGGATGGACTGGAAGGTCTGAGGGGGAATCTCCGAGTCTTGCAAAAGTAAACATATGTGTATATATCTCTAGTGCCCCCTCCGTTCTCTGCCATCAGTCTTGTCTTCTATCCTAGTTATCACTTATCACTTATCCAAGCTGCCACTTGGAGCACGGTCCTAGGGACTAGCTATATTTCTGCATGAAGATCCTACCAGGGGAATGTTCAAGGCAGAAGGAACCCTAAGCCTCCCCATCTCCTTTGAATCTAATTTGGGCTGACCAGGGTATAGTTAAGGCCCAGGCTGGTTGTGAAACAGAGCCCTTAGGCTCCTGCAGCTTGAAACTCCCAGGCTCTCTGTGGAATGGTGACTGGTTACAGGGAGGCCATTTCTGCCTTAGAAAGCTGTTCGTCTCCCCTAAACCTACATGGCTCCTTGCTTTCTTCAGGGTGGGGAGAGAGGTAGGTCCAGGAGCAAAAGATCACTCAAAAAAGTTACTTGGAGTTAGAGCCACTGAAACCAGTTCTCTCTCTTCTGGAGTGTGGGAAAGACTGGGTTGGGGGTTGGGATCTGGACAATAAAGGTATTGCTCTGTTTTGCTCTGGCCCCCCCTTTGGCTTTTTATTCTGCCTTCTGCGTCTCTCCCTGACTTTTGTCCCCTTCTGCTGCTTCTCCTTGTCTTTTCCCTCAAGTCAGGTCAGGAAGAGCAAGCAGGTTGGAAGCATCAATGGACTTAACGCTGCGAGGGCCAAGCCAAAATGCAGCCTGGCCATGTCTGGGCAGGTGGTTCAGAGCTCAGAGATTCTTGTGTGACTGAGGAGTAATTTGGAGAAAAGGAATCTCCTGGGGGTGGGGGCGGGGAGGTGCAGGTGGGGGCACTCTGTCTCGGGTCACTGAGAAGCGGGTTCTGCGCCCAGAGCCCAAGCTCTGGGATCCCGAGAGCCTGCCTTGCTGTGGAGTACCTGTTGCCTGAAGCTGCCTGGGGGAGCTTTTGGGCCTCTGCCCTATTGTGAGTCTTGGGGGTTAGGTCTGGCTTCCCCTGGGGCCGCTGGATTCACCTGTCACTACGCTCACTGCCCAGGGACCCTGACAAACCTCCACAATGTGGGCCTGAAAAAGGGCGCTTAAGGTTCACTGATCTGTGTGTAGAACTTTGCAAAACTGCAAATAAGCGAGAAAATTTGTCTATTCTTGTGGAGGGAAATACAAGTTTGCACTTAACATGGAAGCCTGAGAAAAAGAGGGGGGGGAAAACACTTCTCCTGGCCAACAGCCCCACTGTAATCTCCAGAACAATTTCATTTCCTCTGCAGCACCCTGGCTACCCTAGCCGAGGCCTCGGAAAGGTCAGGGAAGAGACGGAGCTGAAAAGCGGGGGTGGGGGTGGAAAGCGGGGGCTAGGCCCTGGGCAGGGTCGCAGGTGAGGGCCAGGCCGGGTGGCGAGGAGGAGACTGACAGGTTGCCAGGCCACAGGACGGGAGGAGGGGGCAGAGCCGCGTCTTTTGGAAGGTTTGCGTGTTTCCGAGAGGGTTTTTTTTCGGAGGAATTCGCACCGCCCGCCTCCGGGGCAGCTTGCTGGCGCTCTCCCCCGCCCCTTCTTGCAGAGCAGGTCGCAGGGAGCTCGGGTTTCGGCGAGGCCCCGCGCCGCCAGGCCGCCCGCGCTCCGCCAGCCCCGGCGCGCAGGCCTTTCCCGCTTGCTGAGAAAGGGAAAAGCGCACGCCCGGGGCCCTGCGGGCGGGGAGCCTGTCGGTGCGGCGGGAGAGCCGCTCCTCCGCGGGGGCCGAGCCGCCGCGGCCCGCCAGCTCGGTCAACCCGGCCGGGCCGCGCAGGCGGCAGGGGCTGTGCCCGGGAAGGGTCTCCTGCG
The DNA here is from genome assembly GCF_018350175.1 of Felis catus. Lineage (NCBI taxonomy): Eukaryota > Metazoa > Chordata > Mammalia > Carnivora > Felidae > Felis > Felis catus. Next base: position 20,401,426 of record NC_058374.1, on the reverse strand, counting down.
GAGGGCGGCCGAGCTCCCCCCGTCGTCGCGCGGCTGCTGGGAAGCCGCGCGGGCTGCAGCGAGCAGCAGGCCCCGCGAAGCTGGTCTGCTCCCCTGCAAAGGGGAGGTTGGAACTTTTGAACCCTTTGCTTAAAAGTGATTGATCGTGTCCCGCCAGAGAGCGGCCCCACCCCCTGTCCCCACCTCCGCCGCCTTCCCTGGTCACCTCGGCTCTAAGCGTGCGAGAGGAGACCGCGCGGGGCGCAAGGGCTGGTGCCTTTGGAGACGTGTGCAGCAAACGCGAGCACATCGAGCCCACAGAGCCAGAGCGGCTGTTGCGATTCTGGATGAATCCCTTGTGGGAACTCCTAACGGGAGGGTGGGTTCCTGCCTCCTTCCCCACAGCCCTCTAAGTGAAAGGCGCAAACGACAGCTTTTCCCCCTGAAACCGTCCCTGCACGCCGGCCTCTCCCTACGAGGAAGTCCTCGCAGGAGCCGGGCTCGGCTCTGGGAACCTTCAGGGAACTCTGCATGAAGGCTCGAGGCCTCCACGAGTTAAGTTGATTATTAATTTGGGCTGTTCAGGGCGAGTAACACACTTAACGCCTTTGGCTTTGGGGATTGTCCCGGAGCTGGGACCCAAGCATAGATGACCCAGGGTTGCGGATGGGAAATGCGAGTTGCCGAGACTCCCGGACGTGTCTGAGTGGTCTGGGTAGAGCTCCCGGGGCAAAGGTTGGCTCTTCCTCGCCCCCAAGTAAATTCCTGGTTAACTAGTGCAGACTAAATACCTTAGTATCACTAAATGGGGTAAAACAGACGGGGTTGAAAGTGAGGGCATGCCAACTGGACCCAGACCTGGTCATACTTCTCCACCGGTGATAAGTCAGGGTGCTTCAAACACGAAGATGGAAATGTAACATTCAACTGGACGAATTAATTTTTGACGGATTTACGGTATGATTTTCTTTCGAGCGGTATTCATTGGTTCCTTCCAGCCGTAGTGCGGTCCGAAGACAGAAATATAAACAAGCACTTTCTGCTTTGCGGAAACCCCTTAACAGTATCTCCCAAAGAAAGATCAAGACACTTTGTGAATTTTCCCCAGATAATGCCTCATATTCCGAATGACTGATCAGAGAACTCCGGTATTGTTAAATAAAATGAGAGGAAGGGGAGTGACGTGGGAGTCGAACAATGGCATTTCTGAATCAGTTTGCTTGATTGACATTGGGGGCTTCATGACCCCAGGGAATAGGACTCATTACGGTGAATACACCAAAACATCAACCAAGATTAGAACTCTAGATCCTGTTTTAATCCCATTTCAGTCTAAATTATAGTGGGAAAATATAAAATCCAAGAGGAGAGAATTACTCCATCATATATTGACCTAAAGTCTTAATTGTTCAAAGGGGGAAAGAAAAGTGGAAAACCGATATACTTTTCATCCCTTTGGAAGTGGCACTGACATTTAAGTCAAGTGTAAAGGTTTGGTAGGGTGGATACTAAGAATATTTCTGTGGTATAACATGTACTTATTGGGGGGAGACATACTGAAGAAATACACAGGGAGCTTTTTGCCTGTATGAGAAAAGCAGAATCCTCCGCCACTGGGTAAAAAAGAGGGATCATCAGCAAATTGATGCTGAGAAATAATTAGATACCTTAAAGGTGGAGTCTCAATTTCCACTATTATTTGGAAGACTTCTCTATTTCTTCGGAGAAGATTTCTATTTTCAAATGACAAAAGTTGTGTAAATTTAACCCTGTCAGTTGTTGAGAGCAGATCTTCAATTCAGGTTGGAGAAACAGAATGTGTGTGAGCAAAGTCTATTTTTAACCACAGAAGAGTGTGAGATACTGTGGGCTGTGTTAGATGGGAGTATAATCTATGGCAACTTCACTACAACAATTTTTCATTCTTCATTGGAACTTATTCTCAATTCTCAGGAACTTGAAAGACTGGCGATCTTAAGTACTATACATTAAACTGAACCCCTACCATACAGAAGGACAAAGCTGTGGCAAAAGACACTGTAGTTATATCCTATTTTTTTTAGTAGGTAAATCACAGCAAAGGGGGAACGTAACAGGAAGATATAAAAAATAGAGCATATATATGTTATAAGTAATGAAATAGAAAGAGTTGCTCCACAAGACAGCTTCACATATTTTGAGGGGTGGATTTTAATGAGAAGCCTCTGTGTTGCATGGGAACTGGGAATCATAGAAATTATTTATGCAGCAAGAAGGAACGAAAATTAATTATTAGGAGCTCAGTAATCACCAAATAAACTCCGAGCTTTGAGGTTAAAAATAGACGACTATCTTCATGTTCAATTATACAGTATCACTTACTAATACAACTGATGTTTCAGCCTCTCGGTGAGACCAGATACTATCTTCTATGGAGATATCTTGGTATTAATTAATGACTGCTTTATTCTCATTATTCACAAGGAAAAATAGGGGTCGTGTCACATTAAAATTAAGATTATCTTAGTTTATCTGGGCTCTTAAACAAAGATCATTCAAAGTAATTATATTTTGAATTAACAGAGGTAGGCAATTTATCTCGTTGTTTTTTTTTGTTCAAAGACAGAAAATAAAGATCAGAAATAAGCAAAGTTTCATTTTGAAGATAGAAAGAACCAAACAAACATGTCTTGACTTTTGCAATATTTCCCTTGCTAAAGGGGGAATGAGGGAACTGTAAAAGACGTGACTTTGCAAAGTCAAGTCCTTTTTAAAAGACTCGGATCGAAATTCTTGCTATGCAACAAGGATTCAGGTTTGATTAATTTTCTGCAAGCGACGTGACAGCGGTGTTTTAAAAGATTAATTAAAATTGAAGTGATACGGAGCAGGAATTCAACCTGCAGAGGCGTCCCTGGCGCCTTGGGGGGCTTTGCAAGCGAGTCCCAAGTCCAAACTGCGGGCTTTCCCGAGCCTGGGACGCAACTCCCCGTCTCCTGGAGAGGAACGCGGAATTTGGCAGGGCGCCCGCCTGGCCGCCTGGCATCCCGAGCTGGCCGCCAGCTCTCGGGGGTGGGGACGGGGTGTGTCCCGGGGAACCCGCTGCCCAGAGAACTGCTGGCGCGGCGCGCGAAGAGCCAGTGAGGTCCAGGGTCACACCAGAGGCCGGAGGGGATTCCAGGAAGCCCCGAGCTGACTGCCCCAGGCCGCGTCCACTTCTCCCGGGGGGGCGGGGGGGGGGGAACCTACTTCGCGCCCTGGCTCCTCCGGAGCCCCCTCCACGGTCGCGAGCGCGCGGAGGGCGTAGATGGCACGCTGAGAAGGCTCATTCAGAGCTGAGGGCGTGGAGGGCTCGGCTGCTGGGCTGCGGCTGCCCGGGCCCGGGCGTGGGCCTGCCCGGGCAGTCCTGCCTCAACTGCCTCGGGACTCGGGACTCCGGGAGGCCGTCCACGCCTGGGCCGCCCAGCCACGTCCTCCTACCGCTCCGTTCAGTCTCCTGCCCCAGCTTCTGTCCCCCTGCATCCCTGTCCCTTGGCTTCACTTAGCGACGCCTTCGCCTAAGTAAGAAATGAAGCTGAGCGCAATTGTAACTGTACTCAAGAAGATACAATCGCGGGAGCCCTCGGGGTCGCGCGCGGCGGAGAAGCTACGCGGGTGGCGCCCCAGAGGGTGGGTAGGGGAAGAAGGGGGCGTCCGTTTGCAATTCGCCTTCCCAGGGCACGAACTACGGTGTCCCCTTTTCTCCAACTGGGGAGAAACGGCGTCCCCTTCTCTCCAAGCGTGGGGCTCGGGTGCCGACGGGGAGGCCGCGCACGGCGGGGCCCTCACCCCAAGGCTCGGGCGGGGTTGTGCGCCCTTGGGCTCCCGGCGACGCGGAGGGGGCGGCCTCCCAGCTGGGGCTGTCCCTTCGCCCTGCGGTGGCGCCGGGAAACCCCTTCCTCTGCGGCGGGTCCCAGGGGTCGGGGCCTAAAAGGCTCCCTGGGGGTTCTCCGAGCCGCGGAGGCGACGTGGTTCCTCCTCCCCCTCACGTCTGCCTCTCCCACCCTCTTCCCAGAGACCTTGGAGGTGGCCAAGTGGGAAGGGAGGCGGGCAAACAGACGGTGGAGGCCTGGGAGCGGGAGGCTCGGGAGCTGGGGGGGAGTCCGGGGCAGGAAAGAAGCATTAGGACGCGAAGGAAAGGGCGGTGGGGCGAGGAGGACTTCGCTGCGAAGGGCTGAGGGTGGGGGGGGGGTGAGGCGAGAATCCCTTTCTTTCCGAATGGCGCAGGGGGACCTCTTCCCCGGGGAGCCCCCACCCAGCAGCTCCCAACCTCGAGAACAAAGGGTCTGGGAAGCACGGTCGGGGTCGGGGAGCGGAGGTGGAGGGAAGCAGGAAGGCAGGCGGTGGGGGCAGGGGAGGGCGCTTCCCCACATTTCCTCTCGCGGCAGAATGACGGAAAGCTCCCTCCAGCAAACGCCTCACTGAGGCCGCTTCAAAATCCGGGAGGGCTCGGGTTCCTTACCTAACGGATGCACTCGCTCCCTTCCTCCCCCAGCGTCCCCACCCCCTCCGGGGACCGAGGCCCGCGAGCAGCGAGGCTGGCGGCGCGCCGCGGCGCGGGCGGAACCGCGGGGCAGCAGCGCCTCCTGCAGGTGCCTGGCGCCTCCGCAGCCGCCGTGCCGCGCGGTCTCTTAAGGTGGAACCAGCCTGGTTCCCCCACCCGCGCTTTCGGCTCTTCCGCAACCGTGATTCCACCCGCCGCAAGTCTCCTTCGCGAAGCGGGCCTGACTGTCCAGAACGGTCGGAGTCTGTTGGTCCCTGCTGCTATTTCCTTGATGCCTTGACTCCATTACCTGCAGCACCTCGTCCGAGGAAGCCCCGGTATCGATTTGGAAAATCACAATTGATACTTCCCTGCAGGTATAAAAGGCTGCGTAAGTCACGCTTCAGGGCGGAAAGACCAAAACGGCGTTTCTTTAATCTCAAAGCAAACTTTTATTTTGGTTTATTAAAACCAGAAGCCTAGCACGAAAGGATCGCCGAGAGTAGACCTGCCCAGGGGTCTTCTGGATCTAAGAATTCAGGATAAGATTGGCCGGTCAGAGGGTCGCATGCAGCGCCCACACCCCGCAAACTCGTGGGCAGCTGCGGGCGCAAATAGGCCGGGGAGGAGCGGCAGGACTGCGGGGAACCCCTCCTTGCGCGTCTCCCGCCACCTCCGTTTTCAGCCCACTCTTTGTTTAGTGAAAAGCGGGAACGTGGGGAGGATAGAAGAGCAGTTTTTGTTTCTTTCCTCGTTTAAACTAAAGGTGCGTGTGCCTGTGAATTCATCGTCCTTGAACTAAGTGTCCTCAGCGAACTCGACATTCTTGGGGAAACCCTGCGAGCTCTGAGCAGGACACGAACAAGCCAACTTTGGTTCCGGTGCCATGTGCAGTAAATTCTTCTCCTTTGCTCTTCCCTCTCTCCGCGTCACGGAGAGGGGGCCCCCTGGGGGCTGCCTCCGTACTCCCGCACCCCCAGGACCTGGAGCCGCGGAGAGCTCAGGTCCCAGGGCAGGGGCGCCAGGAGGTATCGGGGGAGGGGAGACTAGCGGTCCGCCTGGGGTGTGAGCCTTACCTGCACCTTGGGAACCTCCTTTCCCCTGGACGCCCGGCCTTGGCTCCGCCCTGTCCGGCCCCGCCCCAGGGAAGCTGGGCCGCGGGTGGGGCCGCCGCGGGGACAGCTCCCAGGGGCAGGTGCCGCAGGGTCACACCCGCCCCGGGGGTTGCAAACCGCAAGCGAAAGTCGAGAGGGGCTGGAGCTTTTCCTCTAATCCGTTTTACACTGTGAAAACCGCAAAGCTGTCGCCTAGGCGGCCACTTTTTAATTGGGAGGCAAACAGACGAAAAACCAAAACAAACGCGCGAGCTGACTTTTCTTTCCCTCTGTTTTCTCCTCAACAAAAAAGCTCGCTTTCTGGCGAAGAGGGAAACCAACGACCCGCGCTGACGCTTGCTCGCTTCGGGGCCTGGAGCGGGGCGCGCAGGGGGCAGCTTGCGCCGTGCCGCTGTCCCCACGCTCTGCCCGCGTGGATCTCCAGCCGCGTCCCGCCTCTCCACGGGCCACGCCTGCCGACCCCGTCGCGCGCTTTCTCGTTCGTGCGGAAGGGCAGATGTGGGGGGACCTGGGTGTTGGAGGCTCGGAGGTCGTAAAATTGGCCCCAGGTCCGGGCTCTTCCGAAGCCCGGGGCCGGAAGAGCTGGGGCTTGGGCCGCCAGTCCGGGGAGACCTCCAAGCGGAACAGAAGGAGCACCTGCAGACGCTCGAAGCTTCCCCTGGGGAAAAGCATACGTCGGTAGACACGCTGCGCGGCGCCAGAGCTAACTCTCAGTTTACCGCGCGTCCTGCCTTGGGGGGTGCTGAGGCCCTTGGGGGGAACCCTTGAGCAAAGCAGAGGACGCGGGAGACCGTCCGGGTCAGGTGGGCCGAGACCCACGAAGGTGGAGGTCTGCTTCCCTACGTCCTGCGTAGAAAATGATTTTTAAACATTTTATTTTTGAAAATGATTTTTAGTCACACTTGTCGTGGAGGTAGGAAAAGGGAGGGAAGTCAAAAGAAAGGAGGAGGCCGACCTTTATTTTACAAGAAAAACCCAGGAAAAATGGATTGGTCGAATTGTGGAGTAGGAGGGAGGGAAGGAAGGATGAAGACATTCCTTCTTTGTTCTTAAAAGCCCGAGCACTTTGGTTTGTTTGTTTGTTTCCCAAAATCAAAATACAGAGAGGCAGTCCTTGTAGGGGCATGCTTATGCAATCGAGAGATGCTGCTCATTAATTAGTTCACTTTTAAAACATTTGCTGGGCTGAGCAAAGTTTTTAGAAGGTTCTTTCTCAGAACCCAGCCCCGATGTGAAGCTCAACTCGATTTAAGGCAGACCTAGGATCAAAATTTCAGACGAGATCATGCGTGTATACATCTGTACAAAAATACACATGCCACAGAGTTTGTATTCCTTCCAGGTGAAGACAAGAGATTCTATAGTAAATTATACGTGATGGCTGAGTTTTTTTCTGGTAACCTCTTGTCACCAGAGAGGAGTACTGAGTTATCTTTCTCTCCATTCCCAATTAATAAATCTACTGAGAGAGAGAGAACTCTCCTTATGAGAATGTGGCTTTCCCCCCCACTCTTTCTGGTTTAAACGTTCTTTCCTACACGTGAACACACACAGAATATACATGATAAGCAGAGTTTTCCCTAATCAGCCTGTAATGTATGATCTATATAAATCCATGCCCACTGTTGAGGACTTACTTTGTTCTTCACCATGTGGGCATTTCATCAGGAATCTTTGGTAGACCAATAAAACGATTATCTTTGCTGTGAATTTCTTTGTGATTAAATGGAAAATAGCATTAATGAACAACTTGAACAGTACTTTTTAATATCAAATGTCAACCAGTAAAAAAAAGACCCATACTTGTTCCAAATATTCAGAGTGATGGCTTCTCATTTGCAGTCATATTTTGGCAAAACTACTTCATATTAATGGAAAATTACTAAAAACAGTGCACGCATTCCAGATAGAGAGGCTTATTCACTGAGCTTTACCTCTAGCAACTTAAGCTATCTGGTTCAAATTACTTAAGTAGTTTCAACTGAAGGAAGGGCTGGAAAATTAGGAACTGTGGAATAATTTGTGTTTTGGTCTTTTCATGAAGCTTTAATCAAATCTGATTTTTGTGAAAACGAAAACAATACGATAATCCCTTCAGTGATCTTGTAGAACAGTGTGTAATTGTTATTAAAAAAGAAAAGTGTGCCCAAAGGATATTTTAATGAAGTGAGATGAATACAAATACAACTATTGCTAAGTTGTTTTTCCAGTTATTTTTCTCTCACACGTAAGACATGTAGGACTCCAGAATATGCACTTTAATGTGTTGTGATAATAAGAAAACTATTGCTGGTTTTCTTAGAGGAGCACTGTTATCTAGGGGCAATGCCCAAATCATTAGATAAGCATCATCTTTCCTGTCACATCATTGTCTACATGAAATTCCATCTTAGGAAATATGCGGGAATATTATATTTGTTTCAAAAGCTTGAAAATACAATAGAATTTGAAATATTGAAAACATGATCCTTCCTTGACAGTATCTTAGAAGTTGCAGAGGTGTCTCTTTTTGAGATGACTTTAATAATGACTGACTTTAATAATGCTGGAACGTAAGGGAAGATTTCAACAGCAGGCAAGATGTGATGAACGGACACAGGAACAATGAAGCTATTGACAAAACATGCCAACTTTTAGAATTCTATTTAAATTATTATTTTTCCTTCTAGTGCAGAGGAAGACGCCCAAGTGCATCAATGTTCATCAGACGCAGGGTAATAAAAACGTGAGCGACGGTCAATGGACCGTGACTGTAATATGATTGTTAGTGTAGGTGGGCGAGTGCCTGTTTAAAGAAGGTTTGCAGTCCTCAATGGAGGTAGGGGAAGCTTGTAGAAAATTGAGATCGTGAAGAAGAGGGAAAGACGGTTAATCAAAGAATAAGGCAAATTCAGTAATTAAAAAACTATTTTCTATTTTTGATTTGACTTTCGTCAATTGTTCCTGCCAGCTATTTAGATGAAATAAATGGAACATCATTTAATAAGCGGATCCTCTGATACATTTTCCTCTTAAAGTGTCTGATTCCTGGCATCCAAAGGAAACTGGAATACAAGTTAGTATTAGAACTTGAATTTGTTCTGCCAGAGTGAAAATTGGTTCCATTAGGCATCAGTCACAGAACTCTTACAGACCTGGCTAGGGCCGTAGATATGATATATCCAACTAGCTGAAATAATAAAGTCTTAAGTGATGCTAGATGTGCTTTGGGAAACCATCCAGAGGGTTTTAATTTTTTTTAATGAAAGTTTCCCAATTTTACAGTCCTCATAAATCTGGAACAAGCCTAATTTAGGTCATCAGGGTGAGTGAAACCTAAATGCCTGACCCTTTGGAAATAACGTCATAAAAATAAGTTAAAACGTGAAATATTCAGTTGTGCACCATCTTTACCAAGGATTCATTCCTGGACATTTTTCTTACTTGCCCATACTTCCTTCTCATTATAGATTTATAGTGCTCTGCAGAAACCCTTGGAAGAAGTGATATATCGGAGAGATACCCTTTCCGGAAGCTTAAAAGTTATATAAAATAAAATAAATAAAATAAAAATAAAATTTATAAAATAAAATAAAAATCTAAACAACAACAGCCGTACACACACACACACACACACATACACAAATCAACTGTATCTTAGATGAACAATTATATCTAATATATTAAGAAGGAAGGGGAAAACGTGCCTGTTAGCCAAAAGTTCATAGTTTGTTAAATATAGGAGGGTTTCAAATAAGTTCAATTCATAATACACATATGGATTTATATATATAAACATAATGATCTTTCATAACTAAAATTGATTGAAACCCCTGGCATATTCCTTATATGAAAATATTTTATTGCTATCATTAGATAATTAATTATACATTTTAAGAATTTAAAAGTTACTAACGAGAAATAGAATAGACAGTAGAAAATAGAATAGACAATAGAAAAATTAAAATAAATTTAAATTCTTTTAAATGCATCACAGAAACCTGTTTTCTATTACTTTTTATTTTGGGCAGAAAATGCGTCAACTTATTATTTGGCATCAATTTCTCCTTCTATGTATTTTGCCTTATTTACTTGTGAACAGATGTTATTAGCTAACAGTACCAAATTCAGTAATCATAAAATCTCAGAAGTAATGTTTTGACATGAATAGTAATTCAAATTTAGAAGTATTTATGGACAACCTAGAAACCTTACTTAAGTTAATTATTTTCTTATTCTTCTCTTGCCACCGGATTAACTTCCTTTGTCTACAAATGGGAGATACCAATTTTTTTAAGACATGTGGAAACAAATGTTATCTCCAACAATTTTGGCAATTTGGGACTTGAACTGAGCTTGTCCAAGTTCTTTAACTAATGGTTAAAGTAGACGAAGTAGTTTGCATTTCTTTTGCAGATTAAGAAAAACATTGAGGAATATTCCTCCGCATAAATGTAAGTATTTTTTAGTTCTTGCAAAATATCTGTTGGCTCCGAAACCATTAAGCAACAACAAAAAAGTCCCCATTAAAAGTTAACGAGTGAGGCGCCTCTGCGGCTCAGTTGGTTAAACCTCTGACTCTTGGTTTGGGCTCAGGTAAGGATCTCACAGTTTCGTGGGTTTGAGCCCCATGTCGTGCTCTGCGCTGGGAACATGGAGTATGCTTGGGATTCTTTTTCTCTCCCTCTCTCTCTGACCATCCCCACTTGGGGATGTCTCTGTCTGTCTCAAAATAAATAAACTTAAAAAAAAAATAGTTAATGGCCACCTGGCTGTTTCAAAGTAGTTCTGTAGACTTGGCCAGAAGCTGCATGTCGGAGCCTAGCTCTTCCTGGTTTTTCTCTCCTTCCACATTCAGAGATTGCTTTGCCTGTGGCTCTTCCCAATAGTGTGGAAAAAAAAAAATGCAATAGGCAGTTTCAGGAGTGTTGCCTTTAACAGCGTGTCTCAGGGGACTTAATATTGGAGGTGGCAATTGGCCAAAATAAGTAGGAAACTTGGGGGAGCTGCCAAGCTATACTGCTGATGAAAGTCCTGCCATAACTAAGGAGAATTCGGAAGGAAAGTTTTTCCATGAAAAAGAGCTAGACGCTGAATGACTAGTGGGGAGGGAGAACTGCTCCTGGTGTGTGTGTGTGTGTGTGTGTGTGTGTGTGCAGGGGGAAGGATAAACATTTGTGGATCTTTAGAATCATCTTATAAAAAAGCTATTTGGGGGGCGCCTGGGTGGCTCAGTCAGTGGGGCGACCAACTTCACTCGGGTCATGATCTCATAGATCATGGGTTCGAGCCCCACGTTGGGCTCTGTGCTGACAGCTCAGAGCCTGGAGCCTGTTTCAGATTCTGTGTCTCCCTCTTTCTCTGACTCCTCCCCCGTTCATGCTCTGTCTCTCTCTGTCTCAGAAATAAACATTAAAAAAAAAAAAAAGCTATTTGGGAGTAGACTTTACTTTTTTAAAAAAATGCTTATTTATTTTTGAGACAGAGAAAGAGGAGGGGAGAGAAGGGGAGGGGCAGAGGGAGAGGGAGAGAGATGATCTGAACGGGCTCTGTGCTGATAGCAGTGAGCCTGATGCGGGGCTTGAGCTCACAAACCCGTGAGATCATGACCTGAGCTGAAGTCAGACACTCAACTGACTGAGCCATCCAGGCACTCCAGGAGTAGATTTTATAAAAAAAAACCTTATAGCAAAGCTATTTGAAAATAGTTTTGTTGATTTGAGGGGCGCCTGGGTGGCGCAGTCGGTTAAGCGTCCGACTTCAGCCAGGTCACGATCTCACGGTCCGTGAGTTCGAGCCCCACGTCGGGCTCTGGGCTGATGGCTCAGAGCCTGGAGCCTGTTTCCGATTCTGTGTCTCCCTCTCTCTCTGCCCCTCCCCCGTTCATGCTCTGTCTCTCTCTGTCCCAAAAATAAATAAACGTTGAAAAAAAAAAAAAAAGAAAATAGTTTTGTTGATTTGAATATTGCTTTTCTTCATGCTTTAGAAAACAGAATTTTACCATTAACAGTACTTAATAACATTGGTCTGAGCTATGAAAATAATATAATGTGGAATTACAACATTTATTTATTTATTTATTTATTTATTTATTTATTTATTTATTTATTTATACTGTTTATTCCTGAGAGAGAGAGAGAGATCCAGAACATGAGTGGGGAGGGTCAGAGTGAGAGAGGGACACAGAATCTGAAGCAGGCTCCAGGCTCTGAGCTGTCAGCACAGAGCCTGACGTGGGGCTCGAACTCACGAGCTGTGAGATCATGACCTGAGCTGAAGTCAGCGCTTAACCAAGTGAGCCACCCAGGCGCCCCACAACAATTATTTTTTTAATGTTTATTTATTTTGAGAGAGAAGAGAGAGAGGGAGAGAGAGAGAATCCCAAGCAGGCTCCACTGTCAGCACAGAGCCCCAGGGTGGGGCTCAAACTCATAAACTGGGAGGCCATGACCTGAGTTGCTTGACTGTCTGAGCCACCCAGGCACCCCACAACAATTGTTTTAATGGCCACAAGTTTGGCCCATTCCAGAATGCACAGCCCTTTGTAATGTGACTTTGCTGCTCCCATCCAGAAGCAGAATCCATTTTCCAGCCCCTGTAACATAAGCTGGCCTCTGTGACTTACTTTGACAAATGTGATAGGGTGGAAGTGATGTTGTGCAAGTTCTAGAATTGAGGCCTTGTAAAGCTTTTGCAGCTTCCTCCTTTGTCGTCTTGGAACCTCATGCCCCCAAGAAGCCTGGGATTTTCATTGTGAGCAACTCCCACTGAGCCCAGCCCCCAGCACTCCGACTAGCTGGATGCAGCTATGTGAACGAGCCCAGGGAAATTCAGCAGAAGAACCACACAGCCAACAGAATCATGAAAGACAATAAATCATTGTTGGCTTAAGCCACCAGGCTTTGAGGCGGTTCCTTACACGGCAATAGATAACCATACTTGTCTTGTTATCTGCAAAGATCACAATCATACAAAGTTGAGAGAGAATTTGTTGATATAGCAAGTATTTAAATCAAGAGCTGTTTCTTTCTTTCTTTCTTTCTTTCTTTCTTTCTTTCTTTCTTTCTTTCTTTCTTTCTTTCTTTCTTTCTTTCTTTCTTTCTTTCTCTTTCTTTCTTTCTTTCTTTTTTTTAAGAGCCTGAGTTAGCATATGTGAAGTCATCACAGACCTGAGGTTCCTATCTATGTATGATTGTTATGGGGACATTTGATTTTCATCCCTGAGGTTGGTGAGATTTCAGAAAGTCACATTATTTTATATCATCCACAGAGCCACCCAGTGAAGCAGGCAATGTGTTTGCTACCTACATGTTAAGGTTGAATAAACGGGCACAGGAACACAACAGAAATCTGGAGACCAGCGTGTGGCTCGAAGGGGTATCCCCGAGGCGATGTCAATGAACCTCTTTTTTCCTACTTGGAAGTGGAAGAGATTGTCCTAGAGGATTTCTGAAGTTCCTTTCATCGTGGCAGAAGTCTCAGACTGGGCCACATGAATCAGAGCGAGTGGAGAGGAGGACAGAGCTGACCCCAACAGGAGCAGAAGCGGAGAGAAACCAGCTTGGGTGAGGCCGGGGCATCTGGATTTAACAGAAAGCTGTTCGTTCACTGCATTCATTGAACAAGAATTTGCGGACTGGTTTTTATCTGCCCAGCACTGTTCTAGGCACTGGAGATGCAGTGGAGGCTAAATCCCATAAAGCCTCGGCTTCTATGGGAGTTCTTCTTCTTTTTCTTCTTTTAACATTTATTTATTTTTGAGAGAGAGAGAGAGTGTGTGAGCCGAGAAGGGGCAGAGAGAGAGAGGGAGACACAGAATCTGAAGCAGGCTCCAGGCTCTGAGCTGTCAGTACAGAGCCTGATGCGGGGCTCGAACCCACGAACCGTGAGATCATGACCTGAGCCTAAGTCCAGCACTTAACCGACTGAGCCACCCAGGCACCCCAGGAATGTTCCTTTTTTAAAATTTCATTTTATTTTGTTTTATTTTATTTGAAAACACTTTTTTAAAAGTTATTTATTTTGAGAGAGAGGCAGAGAGAGTGATCAGGGGAGGGGCAGAGAGAGAGAGAGAGAGAGAGAGAGAGACAGAGAGAGTCCCAAGCGGGCTCTGCACTGTCAGTGCAGAGTCTGATGTGGGGCTTGAACTCACAAACTGTGAGATCATGATCTGAGCCAAAACCAAGAGTCGGACACTTAATCGGATGAGCCACCCAGGCGCCCCGGAATGTTCCTTAATTAAGGCCTGCACTGCAGAGTACTTGCTAATTCCCTGTTCTTTGAGGCTTTTAGTTCCACTTAGGGGTCTTGGCTCTACTTTCTGAGATATACTACTTTCCATAAAAATGGCTTGTGTTTGTAGCTGAGCAGTTTCCTCCGCCCTCTTCCTTCCCATGGAGACCTGGGGACTTAGAGGGCGACTTGCAATCTGGACAAAGCTAGCCTCTTTCAGTCCTAGCTGATACAAGTCCCTTAAAAGGTGTTGTAGGCTTTCTATGTGTGAGATTTATAGGCTACTCCATGAGAGAAAAGCCACACCCACAATTCTTTTTGATGCAGGCCTACCCCTTAGACTTCTTCATAGCTATTTTGAAATTAGGCCTCTTCGGGACCAAGATTCCTGGTAAGATTCCTGGAAGCCCTTTTGTCTATTAGATACCGCCTTTAATGTTTCTGAAGTTTTAGCAAACGGTCTGATCGTCCAACCCTCAAGTTCCTCTTTTTTTTTTTTTTTTTTTTTAATGTTTATTTACTTTTTGAGACAGAGAGAGACAGAGCATGAACGGGGGAGGGTCAGAGAGAGAGAGGGAGACACAGAATCTGAAACAGGCTCCAGGCTCTGAGCCGTCAGTCAGCACAGAGCCCGACGCGGGGCTCGAACTCACGAACCGTGAGATCACGACCTGAGCCGACATCAGACGCTTAACTGACTGAGCCACCCAGGCGCCCCAAGTTCCTCTTTACCCTGAGGCTATTTCTTACTCTGAGCATCTTTTGCTGCCCGGATCAGCTAGAGATGTGAAACAGTTTTGTTTTCCAACATAAGCAAGTCCTGGACTTCCTGTGAATTCTTCTAAATTCTACTTGCAGACCCTAGTTGCTTCTTTCGCCCCCCTCTCTCTGGAAGGACTTTTATCCTGTGCCGCCAGGATTAGCCAGCTGGGACTTCCCACATTCCACTTGGAAGTCAGTGTAGCTAGATTCAAAAGTTTATTAGCCGCCTTTTCTGTCTTCCAAGTCACCACAGGTGACAGCATTGCCAACTGTTTTTACTGCTACATAACACAGATCACCCTTCCACTTTTTCACTGCTTTTCCAATCTCTGCTGATGATCCTCTCACTATTTTTCCAGGCTTTGCTAACAGTTTCCTTCTGTTTTTCCAGCCCCTACCCATTGCCTGTCCCCAAACCAAGTCTTCGTACTTTCAGGTTTGTCCTGGCCGCACTTCACTCACGGAACCAATAATTGCATCAGTGAGAGTTCAGTCAGGGAAGCAGAGGCGTCAAGAGCATCGGAAGAGAAGGCGTTAGGAATTTGAGACATGACACAAATGGAAGACGAATGAGGGAGGTAAGCGGAAGTCTGGTAGGGGAGTTGAAGGATCAGAAGAAGAGTCATTATCCAGACTGCCTGCAGTCGGGCAAGTTGGAGTTGCAGAGAAATCTGAGAGGCCAACCACCGTTCAGGCTCTGAAATGGGACCACAAAGGGAGAGCTCACAGACAGGTCTTTAGAAGCTGTTGCCTCTGTGAGTCTGTGACTGCACATCTGGTGGTTTATCTGGGGCTGCTGTTAGTCTCCGGGCCAGCAGTTGGGGAGATGATCCGTGTGCAGGGGGAAGGAGAATGATGACAAGCCAGGGCCTGCCCAACCGCCCCCTCCGCCGCCCCCCGCCCCAGTCTGTCTTTTACCTTGTCTGGCTGGACAACCTCCTGAAGATAATGGCTGTTTTTTCACTCCTGCCTTTCCACTCAAGTTCCTCTTCTGACCCGTTCTAACTTGGAACCCACAGGAAAGGGGATTCTGGGAACTATAGTTAACAAGTGGGTAATAGCCCAGTCCAATGCACCCCGCATGCATTTTTCCATGCCTCTTGGGGGAATGGTACCACTTTACTGAGGTCTATTGTGAGAGGCAGAGAAGTCCAGACATCCAGGCATTTATGTGTGTGTGGGTAAGTGGAACAAAGAGAGTGACGGATAGTGCCATCATGATTTTGAGTGACTGGCCTGACTCTATTTTCTGTTGGGAAACAGAATCCAGCCTGTTCTTGGTGTCTAAGAATTATCTACAGCTGTGGTTTCCAACACTTGATTCACGTTAACCTCTAGGCCCACTGTCATCTGTCTCCATTAAAACCGATCTTATAGAGAATACTAATGACCTCCTTGATGCTAAACCCAATGGACGCTTTTCGGTTTTTATCATATTTCATTTTGGGGGGGAGAGTATGAGTTGTCAGCCATTCCCTCCTTGGCGTTCTTTCTTTCTTGGTTCTTAGGATGGCTTATTCTTTTGGGATTTCTTTTGTTCTGTCCATCCCTTGAATTCTTTCTTGTGTGAAGGTTCCATGCAGGGCTCTCTTCTACTCAGGGCTGAGCCGGAGCTGGCCTGCAGCAGCTTTCAAAAACCGATCGGGTGCATCTCGTCCCAGTTCCGTGTTCAGTGATGACAAGTTGGTAGTTTGAAAGTGACCACAGTGGGAGTATTTACACCACAGACATCAGCAAATGCTGCAATCAGGGCTCCTCTTGCTGGAGAGCGGATCGTGACACGCTTAAGCAGCACATCGATGCTTCTATTCTGGCTCTTCACACGCGCTCCCTGGATAATCCACCGTTTTAGTTTCAAGGACCATCTCTGAATTGATGGCTATCACATCTTTCATCTCCAGTTGAGATCTGTCTTGAGGCCCAGCTTTTCAAATGCCTTCCGGCTTCCCCCGGCTGTCCCACAAGCATATCATATTTCCCCTTAAAATAGCTCTCTCTCTCTCTCTTTTTTTTTTTTTTAATTATCTGTTTCAGTGAATGGCACCATCCGTGCCCTTTTCTCCCCCCCTCATCTCCCTACTCCTTATTCAAACAATCATCAAATATTCATCAAATATGCTCAATGACTACTCTGACTCTTCCTGGAATCCAGCCGTTCTTCCTCATACCCATTGCAACAGCCCTCAATCAGTGTTTCTCTCCCAGATTACTGCAACAACTTCCAAACTGACGTTCCTCCTTGTGGTCTTACCTCCTCCTAGTCTGTTCTCTGTGCTGCAGCCAGAATGATCTTTCAGGAGCACAAATATGATCATGTGACTGCCTTGTTTAAACCCCTTCAGCGGCTTCCTGCTGCTGTCAGCCTAAAAGTTGACTTTAATTTACATGGTGCACAAATTCTTTTTTTTTAATGTTTATTTATTTTTGAGAGAGTACAAGCGGGGGAGGGGCAGAAAGCGAGAGGGACAGAGGATCTGAAGCGAGCTCTGTGCTGACGGGCAGAGAGCCCCATGGGGGGCTCGATCTCACAAACCATGAGATCACGACCGACCTGAGCCCAAGTCTGCCTCTCACCCGACTGAGCCGCCCAGGCGCCCCTTGGTGCACAAATTCTTTGTAATGAGACCTTGCTTACCTTTTCAACCTCATAGCTTATTACAACTTCCCCAGACAGTTTTCATTTCTGGGTTTTTGTTGTTGTTGTTGTTCTTTCTTTTTAGTGTTTATTTATCGAGAGAGAGAGAGAGAGAGAGAGAGAGAGAGGCAGAAGGAAAGAGAATCCCAGGCAGGCTCCATGCTTAGCACGGAGGCCCACGTGGGGCTCAATCTCACGACCATGAGATCACGATCTGGGGCAAAATCAAGAGTCAGATGCCCGATCGACTGAGCCCCCCAGGCGCCCACCTCTGGGGTTTTTAATACGCAGTGCTCTCTACCTGAACCACACCGCCTCTCTGCTCTCAGTTTCTCCGTTCACTCCCCTCATCCTTTAACTCAGAAAGCGCCTCTTCTGTGTGGCAGAGACAATGCTGTGGGCTCACCGAGGCATTTCATTTTCTTTCTTGGGCCCAGGAAACCTGCATGATCCGTATCTCTTGCATCGAGGTGGGGCCATGCGGCTGGTCCTGGTTAATGGAATGTAAATGAAAACTATGTGTGCTTTCCAGATGCAAGTTGTTAAGTATCTGAAGTGCCTTTCCACCACCATCCCCATCCCACCTCACCCCTGCCCTATGCTGGACGACTCAGGGGCAGCCTTGAAGTTCTAAGTTTGTGTGGTCCCAACATGGAAGCTGCCTGGGGCCCCTGAGACACCTTTGGAGGAAGACCGCCAAGGAATCTGCCCAGGCTGAACAAAAAATATTTATTGTATTAAAATCACTGACATTTGGGGGTTGTTTTACCAGGTAGCGAGCAAGTGTCCCGATTAATGCAGTTTGGGAATCTGTTCCTACAAGCCCTTTGAGGTTTGGTCGAGTACTCGCCTACGTATTCCCGTACCTCTGTGTCCTTATCCCTCACAGAGACCTTCTCTCTATGTCCCATAAATGCCTGTGCTGTGGTTTCTCTCCGGCAGCTGTAAGCTCTTGGAGGCCAGGGATTGTGTCTTGCTCATGATTGCCTAGCCCAGCACCCAGCAACTGATTTGCCATCTGCAACTGGTTTCCCGTCTGCTACGCTAGTCCTTTCCTACCCTCTTCATTAACCAGTTGAGGCCTCCCATTTATATAAGTGCAGCATCTCTTGAAGCTGTCCCCTCCCTCACCCAGTCATCCAACAATACTAGGGGCTTATTCAGTCCAGAGGGATGAGTGCTGCTCTCAAACATCAGGCAGAGAAAAAGCTGGAGAGTTGAGTCAGTTCACCTCTGGGCTCCCGGTTAGGACTGCTGTTCCTTACATCATTGCTCTGTGGTATCACTCTAGTCAAGGCCTGGCCCCCACTGCTATTCCTCCTCCGTGGCCTTCTAGGCCTGGATATGGGACCTGGATCACCTGTGCAGAATTCTCCTTCATGGTGAGTTCCCCTTTGAAGCCCATGTGCTTTGTTCCTACCCTGTCTCAAGCCTTTGGAGCGGTTGCCAGGACATTGAATCTCACAGGGAAGGGGTCAGGGTTTCATCACTTTCCTCCCAGGATGCTTCTTGGTCTCCATGCAAATTTACAGGGACCGCCTCCGTATACCAAGCTTTGATCAAGAGGCAACTTTTTCAGGCCACAAAAGGTCCTCTTATCCTTTCTCCCAGAGCAGCAAGTGCCTGTTCAGCACGTATTTACATAACTACTAAAGGCCACTCATGGGTTCTGGCCCCCTCCGCTCACCAATAGAGAGCAGATACATTCTAAATGACGTCCTCTGTTCAGCTCAACCAGCAGTTGTCAAACGTTTTTGTCTCAGGACCCATTTTTCCTCTTAACGGTGTTTATTTAATAACAGTTCTGTTTATCTATAGTTACAATATTAGAAATTAAAATAGAGAAACGTTAAAAAATACGTTCATTAATTCATTTAAAAATAACAATAATAGGGGTGCCTGGGTGACTTAGTTAACCATCTGACCCTTGGTTTCGGCTCAGGTCAAGGTCTCATGGCTCTTGAGTTCGGGCCCCACGTCGGGCTGTGCTGTCATCCGAGAGCCTGCTTTGTATCCCTCTCTCTCTCTGTCCCTCCTGCCCCCCATCGCTCTCTCTCTCAAAAACAAAATAAACATTAAGAAAGTAACAATAATAAACCCTATGTTAATGCAAATAAAATGCATTTTATGAAAATAGCTATCTTTTCCAAAATAAAAAGCTTTAGTGGGAAGAAAAAAATTCACATTTTTGTAAATATCTTTCCTATCTGGCATAACAGAAAACGCTGGATCCTCGTATTTATTTCTGGATTCAATCTGCTGCAATGTGTAGTTTTGGTTGAAGTACTTGGGAAAAAGAGGAATATTTTAGTAGCCTTTTTAGAAAATCATATATTATTCTTTGATACCCCACCAAAACTCGATAAATTTTAATTTGTTAAAATTTAGTTTGTAATGTTGAATCTGAAATCATATCAGATCTGTTGATCTATTTTGCAGTTTGTCTTTTTTATTAATGTTACTTATTTATTTACTTATGTAAGTTTATTTATTTATTTGTTTGTTGAGAGCGCGAGAGAGAGGCAGAGAGAGCGACAGCGATGGAGAGAATCCCATGCAGGCTCCACGCTGTCAGTGCAGAGACCCACATGGGGCTCGATCTCACAAACTGTAAACCTGAACTGAAATCGAGAGCTGGACATTTAACTGACTGAGCCACCCAGGCGCCCCAGTCTATTTTGCAGTTTGAATGGAGTTTTTGGGTGCAGAGAGAGAGAGGGAGAGAGAAGGAGTGAGAATGCGGAGCTCGGAGTGGGGCTCGAGCTCACCTGATGTGGGGTCAAAATCACGAACCGTGAGATCATGACCTGAGCTGAAGTTGAAGGCCTAACCGACTGAGCCATCCAGGTGCCCTGGATCTTTTACCCATACAAAACTTTGTTACATCGTGTGCCGGGCACGTGGGAAATACTAGTCCCCTGAATTATGTAGATCTTTTGAATGTTGACACAAGTCACTAAACAATATTTATTTATTTATTTATTTATTTATTTATTAAAAAATTTTTTTTGATATCCTGAATTTTTTTTAAATTTTATTAAAAAAATTTTTTTTAACGTTTATTTATTTTTGAGACAGAGAGAGACAGAGCATGAACGGGGGAGGGGCAGAGAGAGAGGGAGACACAGAATCGGAAGCAGGCTCCAGGCTCTGAGCCATCAGCCCAGAGCGGGGCTCGAACTCATGGACCGCGAGATCGTGACCTGAGGTGAAGTCAGATGCTTAACTGACTGAGCCACCCAGGAACCCCTTAAATTTTATTTTTTAAAATTTACATCCAAATTAGTTAGCATATAGTGAAACAATGATTTCAGGAGTAGATTCCTTAATGCCCCTTACCCATTTAGCCCATCCCCCCTCCCACAACCCCTCCAGTAACCCTCAGTTTGTTCTCCATATTTACGAGTCTCTTTTGTTTTGTCCCTCTCCCTATTTTTATATTATTTTTGTTTCCCTTCCCTTATGTTCCTCTGTTTTGTCTCTTAAAGTCCTCATACGAGTGAAGTCAATGATTTTTGTCTTTCTCTGAGTAATTTCACTTAGCATAATACCCTCCAGTTACATCCATGTAGTTGCAAATAGCAAGATTTCATTCTTTTTGATTGCCGAGTAATACTCCATTGTATGTATATACCACATCTTCTTTATCCATTCATCCATCGATGAACAGTTGGGCTCTTTCCAAACTTTGGCTATTGTTGATGGTGCTGCTATAAATATGGGGGTGCATGTATCCCTTCGAAACAGCATACCTGTATCCCGTGGATGAATGCCTAGTAGTGCAATTGCTGGGTCGTAGGGTAGTTCTATTTTTAGTTTTTTGAGGAAACTCCATACTGTTTTCCAGAGTGGCTGCACCAGCTTGTATTCCCATAATTTTTTTTAACATTTATTTATCTTTGAGAGACAGAGCATGAGTGGGGGAGGGGCAGAGAGAGAGAGGGAAACACAGAATCCAAAACAGGCTGCAGGCCCTTAGCCGTCAGCACAGAGCCTGATGTGGGGCTTGAACCCACAAACTGCGAGATCATGACCTGAGCTGAAGTCAGACCCTTAGCCGACTGAGCCACCCAGGCGCCCCACTAAACAGTATTTAAAGAATCACATTTGTTGTCTTCATCATTTATCTCATCTGAATACCTTTAAGGATTGGGAAGCTGTTAAACTCATAGTGGCGGATACAAGTTTTCCAAAATCCTAATTTTCCCTTAAAAGCTCACATTTTATCTCTGGCAACCAACACTGTCAGTTGTTTTCTTTGAAGTGACAGGCTCACTTCATTTATGTTTGAGAAAATGTGCCAAATACCCAAGTCAAAATAATCATAGTACGTCTGTCAGTTCTTTTAAGTAAAAATGGTGTTCCATGAAAAAGCTGCTGGTTTAGCTTAGAACTCAAGCAATCACACAAGTGCTTTTCCCTGGGGCAACCAGGCTACTTTGGTATGCAGCAGAAATGTTTTATTTCCATTTTGTCACATAGAATATTAAAAAGATGCATAATTAGAGTTAGGATTTAACACAATTAATAATTTTAAGTAAAAGTGGCTTTATTTTTATCTATCTATCTATCTATCTATCTATCTATCATTTTTTGTTTGTTTTTTGTTTGTTTTATTGTGAATGTATGAAAATAGTTTGGTGCCACTGCCTTGATTTGTGCTAAGTGGCTAGCATTTTTACACACATTTGCTTTTGTACCATCAGTGCAAATGTAAGTAGTGGAAAAGGCAAATTGACATCTTAAGGCGTATTATTAAAATACTTTGATCTTACAGATTCCCTGAAAGGATCTGGGGTCCTCCAAGATTTTCAGACCACATTCTAAGAACTGTTGAGTTAGACAGTTCTCCTTCTTTCTTCTCCTAATTAAAACAAACAAACAAACAAACAAACAAATAAATAAAAAACAAAAAACCCACAAAAAACATATTGAGGTATAATTGATATACAATAAGCTGCAGATATGCTTCTTTACCTAAGAAAAATTCTTGAATTCTACCTTATCAGGCACCCAGCATGTGGAAACACTTATCCCAGCCTTACCATGTATTTCCTGCCCCTGACTTGGAATTGGCTATTTCTTCAAGGAGCCTTGCTTCCATTTAGTGAGAGATAGTATTTAGAACACAGAATCTGGGGCACCTGGGTGGCTCAGTCGGTTGGGCGTCCGACTTCGGCTCAGGTCATGATCTCAAGGTTTGTGGGTTCAAGCCCCACATCAGGCTCTGTGCTGACAGCTGAGAGCCTTGAGCCTGCTTCAGATTCTGTGTCTCCCTCTCTCCCTGCCCCACCTCCACTTGTGCTCTGTCTCTCTCTATCTCAAAAATAAATTAAAAAAATTAAAAAAAAAAAGAACACAGAATCTGGGTACTAGGCATGCTTACTGCCACCTGTTTAAGACTGCTCCTAGGTACTTTGAGTGGTTAGAGCTAGGAAATATAACTATATATATCTCTCTATATCTCTCTATATAGATGGATAATGGAGATACAACTATATAAATCTCCATATATCTCTCTATATAGATAGATAATGTGGAGGAGAAAAGATAATTTTCACTCTACCCTCTGAATTCTTGGCTGAGACTCCTGTAATAAAAGACAGATTAACAAGAGAAGAACAAAGAGAAGTTTACTAACATGTATACTTCATGTATATATGGGAGATGCCTAGGGAAAAATGAATAACTCTCAGAGGTGGCTTAGAACTCCAGCTTAAATATCATCTTCAGCTAAAGACACAAGAAAGGTGTGGAGGAGACCACTTATGTGGAACTTACCAGAAAAGGTGTGGTAAACAAGAGTATGATTTGTTATGCAGGTTTAAGTCAGTGCCTTCTTCATTGGCAAGTTGTCTCCTGGATTAACTTTTCTCTTTCTTGGTAGAAAGGAGAGAAGGGGCACCTTTGTACATGAATGTCTTGCTTTAGAGAGAGAGTAGAGAGTTTTCTTGCTTCTGCCTGTTTTTAATTGCTTTCAGCTCAAAATAATGCTATGACAATGTGCAATATTTTGGGGTGGCATATTTTGCAACCCTTCAGTAGATAGATTTAAAAATCAAGCTTATATTAATATTTCCAATTCAAATTTAATAAGTTCAGTGTATTTATTTGCTTCTTTTATTTTATGCTTCCAACTCTTTTATGCTGAAATTCTTGGTGCCAAACAACAGTAATGTAATTATTTATTTTCTTGACCTATATGTTTATAAAATAGTTTGTGAATTTTAAAAATAATTTTTTAATTTAAGCTCACCTATTTATTTATTTTAAAGTTTATTTATTTATTTATTGAGAGAGAGAGAGAGAGAGAGAGATTGATTGAGAATCCCAAGCAGTCTCTGCACTGTCAGCACAGAGCCCGACATGGGGGCTCAAACCCATGAACGATGAGATCATGACCTGAACTGAAGTTGGTTGGTTAACCACCAGGTTAACCACCTGAGCCACTCAGGTACCCCTAAAGTTCATCTATTTATTTGGAGAGGCAGGGGGAGGGGCCGAGATAGAGAATTCCAAGCAGGCTCCATACTGTCAGCACAGAGCCCAACATCGGGCCCCATCCCATGACCTTGAGATCATGACTTGGCCAAAATCAAGAGTTGGATGCTTAACTGACTGAGCCACCAAGGACCCCCAGTTTGTGAACATTTTTATATGATTGCATCCATATTCTCAATAAAGCATGAGGTAAGGTTATCAGCTGAGAGTGAAGGGAGCAAGGGTGTTGGAGGTATGAGCACAGAGAAGCTCTAAAGTAGTCCTTTTCAAGAATGGGTAAGGGAATTTTCTAGGGCATGTAGTAGAATTGTCTGGCAGCTTTAATTCCTCTATTTGGGGTTTGTGATAATACATTTAATGTCACAACAATCAGCAGGGTTGTGTGACTTTCTGCAGTTGTGGACCCCGCTCACATGTGGTCATGGGATTGTATGTAGGGGTCTAGTCTAGTCAGGACTGGGATTTTCTAGTCAAATGCAAAGAAAAAAGAGAGGAGCCAGAGGTTAAGAGTGTTTTCCTAGAAGTAGTGCTGGGTCACAGAATCTAAGAGTAATTGTAAGAAGAAAGTCAGAGCATGAGGGCAGTGAAGAAATGATTAGGCCAATGGATTAAAGATCCCTGTAAGATGAAAAATAGCACACAGGATCCAGAGTAAGTAAATTGGAAGGATAAAAATAAGAAGGAATGACCAAAGGGTGGGATGCTTTGACAGCATGCTTTTGAGGAGGAAAAAGCTGCACAGGATAACGTGTGACAGGGACAGAGAATTCAGTAGAAGCAGGATGTTGGAACAAGGGATAAGGAGATATGTGTTTCTTAAGAATTCTCAGCGATATGGGAGGTGAAATCCTAGGTGTCCTACCATACATGGAATGTTATTGGAGTCATTTGGATTTAAATGTCATGATATGGAGAAAGCCCTGCAGTCTGGAGGATGGGCAGACATCCAGATGACTGACTTCTGGGTTACACTTTGGGATCTTGTCTAGAGCAGTTTGAACTCTGGTGCAGATCCAGCTGCCTATTGGATGCCATCACTCCAGAATTGAGACAGGAGTACATCTTTGCTAGGACAACCTCACCTACCCAACTTTCGCTAATAAGTTAACCTGCACAGGATATTTTGGTTCTTGAACAAGACTTCAAAGTCAGAGAATTTATTGAAACTACTTGAGACGGTCCTTGAAGCTATAATTCAAGAAGGGAGGTTTTAGGCAGAGGGAGCATTGGGTATGCAACACTGTGTGAGCTTCCTAGAGTGTCCAAGACCAAGGAATTCCAGAAATAACATGTGAGAGGGAATCCTGGAAGTCAGCGTGCAGATCTATGGCCAAAGAGTTCCTGAAAGAGGAAAGGAGGTCCTAGGTAGGTGTGCTTTGATTGACCTAATGTTCTTATCTTGCTGCAGTTGCTGGGAGAGGGTCCCCTACAGAATGGGCTTATTCTGTAGGGCAGGCAGCGAGAAAATCAGTGGAGCCCCTGGAGGAGGCCATATGCTGCCAGAAACTGCTGTATAGAGTTTTGCAAAGAGTTCTAAGACCCAGACAGGAGAGATTTGAAGGAAAAAAAAACAACAACAACAACAACAAAAACCAGGCTGAATTAGAGTCGGTGACTGTCTCTACTGTTCATAGTGGTATGTCGCATGTATAGGAGATAAAACTCAGAGTTAAGCCCACGAGTCCAGTAAAATCAAGATACAGGCATATATCAGAGATATTGTGGGGTTCAGCTCCAGCGAAAATCCCTTCAAATGAATTTTTTGGTTTCCCAGTGCATATTAAAATCATGTTTACATTACACATTATTCCATGAAGTGTGCAATGGCATTTTATGTAAACAAACAATGTACATACCTTGATTAAAAAAAAGCTTTATTGCTGAAAAATGCTAACCATCATCTGAGCTTTCAACAAGTCATAATCTTTCATTCTGGTGGAGGGTCTTGCTTTGATTCTGATGGCTGCCGACTGATCTTGGGTGGTGGTTGCAGCAGGCTGGGGTGGCTGTGGCAATTTCTCAAAATAAGACAACAGTGAAGTTTGCTGCATTGACTTCATTTCAGGAGTGATTTCTCTGTCACATGCGATGCTGTTTGATACCATTTTACCCACAGTAGAACTCCTTTCCTCCCCCCTCCCACCCTTTTAAAAAACATTTTAAGTGATCTCTATACCCAATGTGGGGTTTGAACTCACAGCCCTGAGATCGAGAGCAGCATGCCCCACTGACTGAGCCAGCCAGGCACCCCAGGAGAACTTCTTTCAAAATTGGAGTCAGTCCTCTCAAACCCTGTCACTGCCTTATTAATTAAGTTTATATAATATTCTAAATCCTTTGTCGTCATTTCAATCATCTTCACAGCCTCTTAACCAGGAGTAGATTCCATCTCAAGAAACCATGTTCTTTGCTCATCCATAAAAAGCAGCGCCTCATCCAGTCAGGTTTTATCATGAGAGGGCAGCAATTCAGTCCCCTCTTCAGACTCTTCTTCCAATTCTAGTTCTCTTGCTATTTCCACAACATCTGCAGTTACTTCTCCCACTGAAGCTTTGAATCCCTCAAATTTATCTATAAGGGTTGGGATCAATTTCTTCCAAATTCCTATCAGCGTTAATCTTTTGACTTCTCATGAATCACAGATGTTCTTAATGGCATCTAGAATGGTGAATCTTTTCCAGAAGGTTTTCAATTTTCTTTGCTCAGTAAAGAATGCCCAGAGGAATCACTATCTATGGCAGCTATAGCCTTATGAAATGCATTTTTTTTTTAAATTTTAGAGACAGAGAGAGAGAATCTTAAGCAGGCTCCACACCCAGTGATTCAGGGCTTGATCCCATGACCCTTGGGATCATGACCTGAGCTGAAATCAAGAGTCAGATGCTCAACCAGCTGAGCCACCCAAATGGCCCCATGAAATGCATTTCTTGAATAATAAGACTTGAAAGTCAAAATTACACTTCGATCCACGGGTTTCAGAACGAATGTTGTGTTAGCAGGCATGAAAATAACATTAATTTCATCGTACGTGTCCCTCAGAGCTCCTGGGTGACCTGGTGCATTGTCAATGAGCAATCATATTTTGAAAGGAATGTTTTTTTTCAGAGCAGCAGATCTCAATGGCGAGCTTAAAACATTCTTCAGCCATATTGTACACAGATGTGCTGTCATCCAGGCTTTGTAGTTCTATTTGTACAGCACAGGCAGAGTAGGTTGAGCATAATTGTTAAGGGCCCTGGGATTTTGAGAATAAGTGAACTTTGGCTTCACCTTCAAGTCACCAGCTACATTAGCCCCTGACAAGAGAGTCAGCCTGTCCTTTGAAACTTTGAAGCTTTGAAGCCAGGCATTGACTTCTCCTCTCCAGCTATGAAAGTCCTGGATGGCATCTTCTTCCAGGATAGGGCTGTTTTCCTTACATTGAAAATCTGTCGTTTAGCATGGCCACCATCATTAATTATCTTAGCTAGTACTTCTGGATAACCGACTGCAGCTTCTACATCAGCACTTGCTGCTTTTGTCTTATTGATATGGCTTCTTTTCTTAAACCTCATGAATCAACCTCTGCTAGCTTCTAACTTCTGTTCTGTGGCTTCCTCACCTCTCTCAGCCTCCAGAGAATTGAAGGGAGTTAGGACCCTGGTCTGGATTAGGCTTTGGCTGAAGGTTGTGGCTGGTTTGATCTTCTCTCCAGACCACTCAAACTTTCTCCACACCAGTAATAAAGCTGCTTCACCTTCTTACCATTTGTGTGTTCACTAAAATAGCACTTTTAATGTCCTTCAAGAAATTTTCCTTTGCATTCACGACTTGGCTGTTTGGCTCAAGAAACCTAGCTTTTGGCCTATCTCAGCATTTGACGTCTTCCTCACTAAGCTTAATCATTTCTAACTTTTTTTTTTTAATTTTTTTTAACGTTTATTTATTTTTGAGACAGAGAGAGACAGAGCATGAACGGGGGAGGGTCAGAGAGAGGGAGACACAGAATCGGAAACAGGCTCCAGGCTCTGAGCTGTCAGCACAGAGCCCGACGCAGGGCTCGAACTCACGGACCGTGAGATCATGACCTGAGCCGAAGTCGGCCGCTGAACTGACTGAGCCACCCAGGCGCCCCAATCGTTTCTAACTTTCGATTTAGGGGTGCCTGGGTAGCTCAGTCGGTTCAGCATCCAACTTTGGCTCAAGTCATGATCTCATGGCTTGTGAGGAGCCCTGATTCAGGCTCTGTGCTGACAACTCAGAGCCTGGAGCCTGCTTCAGATTCTGTGTCTCCCTTTCTCTCTGCTCCTCCCACCACTCATGCTCTGTCTGTCTCTCTCAAAATAAATAAATAAATAAACATTAAAAAATTAATTTCTGATCTAAAGTGAGAGAAATGTGACTCTTCCTTTCACTTGAACACTTAGAGGCCATTGTGGGGTTATTAACTGGCCTAATTTCAATATTTTGTGTCTCAGGGAATGGGGAGGCCTAGGGAGAGGGAGGGAGAGAAAGAGAGAGAGAAAGAGAGAGTGAGAGAGAGAGAGAGAGATGGGGGAATGCCTGGTTGGTGAAACAGAACACACATATTTATCAGTTAAGTTCATCATCTTATATGGGTGTGGTTTGTGGCACTCCCCAAACAATTACCGTGGTGACATCGGTCACCCATCATAGATCACCGTAACAAATGTAATAACAAAAAAGTTTGAAATATTGTGAGAATTGCCAAAATGTGATAGACGCAAAGGGAGCAGGTGCTGTTGGAAAAATGGCACCAATAGACTTGCTTGACGCAAGGTTGCCATGAACCTTCAGTTCGTAAAAAATGAAGTACCGTGAAGTGCAACGGAAGGAGGTGTGCCTGTACTAGAACAGGAGGCGACTGGGAGAGATGTTAAGCCTTGCTTTCCCACAAGAATCCCTGGAGTTTTGGGGACAGACACTAGATTTCCCCCTGAATATAGGATAGGACAGTGAGCCCTTTTTTTTTTTTTTTTTTTTTTAGGTACAATCCTATATCACATTATATTAGTTTTAGACTTACAACATAATGATTCAATGTTTATACACATTGCGAAACAGTCACCACAATGAGTGTAGTTACCATTCATCACCACACCTACGTATGGAATTTTTTTTCCTTGTGATGAGAACTTAAAAACATTTTTTTAAATTCCAGTATAATTAACAGTGTTCTATTAGTTTCAGGTGTACAATATAGTGTTTTTAATAATTCTATATATTATTCAGTGCTTATCATGATGCATGTACTGTTGACCCCCTTGGCCTCTTTTATCCGTTCCCCCTTCACCTTCCACCACCTCCCCTCTGGCAACCACCAGTTTGTTCTCTATAAGAACTTTTTTTTTTAATGTTTATTTTTTAGTTTTTTTGAGAGAGAGAGAGAGAGCGAGCACACGTGTGTGCATGCACGTGAATGAGGGAGGGGTAGAGAGAGAGGGGGACAGAGGATCCGAAGTAGGCTTTGTGCTGCCAGCAGAGAACTCCACGTGGGGCTTGAACTCTTGAACTTTGAGATCATGACCTGAGCTGAAGTCGGATGCTTAACCAACTGACTGAATCACCCAGGTGCCCCATCTATGGGAACTTTTAAGATTTACTCTCTTAGCAACATTTCAAATGTAGGTATTGTCAAATTACCCTCTAAATAGGTTGTGCCAGTTTTCACTTCCAAAGGCTAATTCTAAATTATTTTTTAACATTTATTTATTTTTGAGAGGGGTGGGGGTAGGGGCAGAGAGAGAAGGGAGGCTCAGAATCCAAATCAGGCTCCAGGCTCTGAGCTGTCAGCACAGAGCCTGACGTGGGGCTTGAAACCACGAACTGGGAGATCATGACCTGAGCCGAAGTCCGATGCTCAACCACTGAGCCACCCAGGTTCCCTTCATAGGCTAATTCTAATCATGAACTGCCTGTTGACCCTAGATGACCAAAGGACTTGTGGACAGGCAGGCAACTGAATTTGGGGTTACATCAAAATGACCTGTTTGGCATAGCTTTAGAAACTTTCACTCCTGTGGCTACCCTTGTGGGTCATACCAGGTGGGCTTTGGTTACCTTGTCATGCTCTTCATTAGTTTCTTTTGTTGGTTTCATATCCTCTGTCCACCCTTTAAGCTTCTTTCTTGCTTGCTTTGTATATTTGTCTGAGTGATTTGGTTCTTTCTATGGCTTTGAGCTTTACAAGTTGATGCCTTCCAGATCTATACTTTCAGAGTTAAACCCATGTATTCTTTGTTGCCATTTGTTTTTGTTTTTAAAGTTAATTTATTTTTGAGAGAGACAGAGACAGCACCCAGTGGAGGAAAGGCAGAAAGAAAGGGCGAGAAAGAGAATCCCAAGCAGGCTCCGCACTGTCAGCGCAGAGCCCTACACGGGGCTCAAACTCATGAAACCATGAGATCGTGACCCAAGAGTTGGTCACTTAGCAAATTGAGCCACCCTCTTTGTTGCCTCAGAATAAATAAATAAACTTAAAAAAAAAAAAAAGGTAGCAACTTGGCCACTGCCATAGCTCTGTGACAGTCCTCCCAGGTTCCAGTTTCTTCTCTTATAATCTAACCTCCAGCTCACTGTGAGAATTCTCTTTTTAAAGCTGTGTTTTTCTTTCTTTCTTTTTTTTTTTTTTTTTTTTTTTGAGAGAGACAGAGATAGCGCAAGCAGGGTAGGGGCAGAGAGATAGGGAGACAGAGAATCCCAAGCTGTCACTGAGCTGTCAGCACAGAGCCCCATGCAGGGCTCAAACTAACGAAGGGAGCGATCATGACCTGAGCCAAAACCAAGAGTCCTACGCTTGACCGGCTGAGCCACCCAGACGCCGGAGAATTATCTTTTTAAATCCAAGTCCAATCCTCAGCTTGAATGTCTTACCTTTGTGACTTCCAGAATAAATCTGAGTGATTTAGCACAAGGTCAATAGCCATCTGGAATCCTGTCTGCCTGAGAGCTTCATGGTTTTCCATTCCTTCCTCCCACACACTCCCAGCTGCCCTTATCCTTGAGTGCGGCGGCCACACTGAACTGGACTCTTTAACACCTCCTTTTCCTTCCCGGCTTACTTATTGAATAGGGATCTGGTTAAAAGGTAACCTCTTTTACAAATGCTTTTCCACCCTTTCTCATAAAGAATGGCTGTGACAGAGATAATCACTGTCTGCACTGCTATGAAAGTGAGGGCATACCAGCATTATTGTACTCACCACACCAGACTAGGACATCTGACTACCTTGCTTGACGGGCACTCCCAAGGGGGGTGGGGTCCAAGCATCCTGGTCATTTTCATAGTCCTGACTATTCACAATGGCTGGCCCATGGTAGGCACTAAATACACATTTGTTGACTCGGTGAATGAGAACGAGGGTCTAGAGTAGCATATATGAGCTGGGGAAAATCCTTTATTCTCACCTGGGATCAGTATTCTTTATTTGTAAAACGGTCCCTTCCTTTCTCAAAATTAAAAAAAATTTTTTTTTTTAATGTTTACTTACTTTTGAGAGAGGGAGACAGAGTATGAGCAGGGGAGGAGCAGAGAGAGGGAGACACAGAATCCAAAGCAGGCTCCAGGCCCCGAGCTGTCAGCCCAGAGCCCAACACGGAGCTGGAACCGACAGACTGTGAGGTCATGACCTGAGCTGAAGTTGGATGCTCAACCAACTGAGCCCCCCAGGTGCCCCTTTCCTTTCTTAAAGGTTTATAGTCCTGAGATGATAGATATGTCTCAACTCTTGAAATTGAGGATTAGGAAGTATTACTTTTGCTCTTTAAGTGACTATAATCCTACTTCATTAATATGAGATCTGCCCAGCAGCCTGATTTCTTTTCTGCACGGCCTGGCCGTTTCGGGTTTGCAGTGTTGCTCAGCAACATTCTAGATTCACCACATTATAATCAAAGAGCTCAGTACAAGTGCATTATTTATTTATTCAGAACTCCTTCAATGTATGTCAATGTTTGTCTCATATTTTCCTGGTATTTTCGCCCTTGAATATTTTTCCCACTTTATTAAAATATGATTGGCAAGCAAAAATTATATGTATTTAGGTTGTATAAACATAATTTGGGGGGAAATTTTTTATTGTGGTAAAATATGCATAACATAAAATTGACCATTTCAACCATTTTTAAGTGTTCCTCCTTAGATTTTATTGGCAAATAATTCAAGGATATCATTCCAATCCCCCCAATGTTCAATAATATATTGAATATCTATCTATATCAATATATAGATTTCTCCTATAGCAGTGGAAATCTGCCTATCATCTGAGAGGTTCAACACTTAGAATGAGCAAGTACAGGGGTGCCTGGCTGGCTCAGTCAGAAGAGCATGTGACTCTTTTCTTTTTTTAATTTTTTGTAAGTTTATTTATATATATATTTTTGAGAGAGAGAGTACAAACGGAGGAGGGCCAGAGAAAGAGAGAGAAAGAGAGAGAGAGAGAGAGAGAGAGGGAGAGAGAGAGAGAGAGAGAGAGAGAGAGAATCCCAGGCAGGGAGCCCTATGTGGGGCTCAAACTCACAAACTGTGAGATCACGGCCTGAGCCGAAACCAACAGTCGGGCGCTTAACCAACCGAGCCACTCAGGCGCCCCAAAGAGCATGTGACTCTTGGTCTCAGGGTTGTGAGTTCGAGTCCCAGATTGGGTGTAGAGATTACTGAAATAAATAGGACTTAAAAAAAATAATGAGCAGGCATATCATTTTTCAGACCATTTTGTTTATAAGAATTCAATGACAATGCATAGCCAGCTCGTTATAAAGGCTTGAGCACCTTAGAACGAGGTCACTACTCAAAGCCAAACTGAATATTTTGGTGAGGAATGAAAGATTAATTTTAACATGAGCGAGAATACTTTGAACCTTAATTGGATTTTAGAAATAGTCTTTCAGCTTCTTTCTCTACATTTCACTCCGAGTTTCTATATATACATATAGACTGCTAGGAAAAGTGAATGCACTAATTAAGTCATGATGTTTTGAATTTCTGTTTTCTCTCTTACTTGGTATAATCCAAATTTCAGGAAAAAAAATTATTTTCTTAATTGGTTTTATTTATCACGAGAAGTCACATTCTTTAGAGTGAAAACAGCTTTCATAGGTAACAGCCAATGATCAAATCTGAGAATGCATTCCAATGTAAAAATATTCTTGCTCTCTTTCTAAAGTGATGCCATGCTGTTCAGGTTTAAGCAAGGAAGGTTTCTTTCCATTTCAGAGCTGGGGGGGGGGGTGTTAGAGTAGACCAGTTCAGCTGTTTTTGTACAAAATGATTTTCAAAAATCCTGGTGACCTTTTCCTGCCCTCAAATAACTTTAAGAACGGTTGGACATAAAAACTTCAAACTCTACATATTCATAGCTCTCCGAGGAATATAATCATTGTTAGTTTGAGAAAAAGCTTACTATTTTTTTTTCAGCTGGAAAGCTCTGACATTACATGTTTGCACATGCTTGGTACGTAACTCCTAGTCTGCCGACGAAAAGTGATGGGAGACTTTTATAGCGTATGTGTAGATGCAGATTTTTTTACTTTATTTACCATGTCATAGAACGTATAAAGGCATATGGGATTTATGCTGTAACCCTTCTATCAAAGTTAAAACTTTACATCTGTTCAGCCGTATAAAAACAGAGATCCTGCTCCGACATAGCAGAAGTCATGTAGAAAACCTTAGGGTGGCTAGTCTGAAGAACTCTCAGCTCCGTTCATGTCCTCATCAAAGGAAGCCCGAGTCTTCCGGCACTCTATAGGAAAGGGTTGGTTTTTGTTTTGTTTTTTTGAGGATCCGTAAAAGACTGTCACACACACGTTCTGGTTAGAGCCCTAAGCAAAGATTGTTGATTGCTGGTGAGGTCAGGCTTCTGACACCTGGGGTTTAAAAATAACTTACATCAGAGTTCTTTTTTAGAACGCTGAAGGTAGTTAATTCCTCAGTGCCTCATGCAGGACCCCCTGAATGTTTGGCTATCATCCAAATGCAAGCCGTTTGTATCATCCTCTCCTCTGGTTTAAATTCCACATTGTTCTACATTTCCTTTTCCCCATTTGTCTTCTAACTGCTGTACTCTGATCTCTGGAAGCTCTTCCATCAAAAGCAAACCCCCTGTACTCTAAGCGTCTTTCCAGAACTCTTCCTCTCCCTACTCGAAGAGATCTACTCACTCATACTACATCCCTGACTGTTGCCAGCAGGGTTACTTTCCTTGTAGTCTCCATTCCTGTGAAGAACTTTTCTTTCTTCTTTTAAGTAAACTCTACCCACAACGTGGGGCTCGAACTCACCACCACAAGATCGAGAGTCGTATGCCCCACCTATTGAGCCAACCGGGTGTCCCTAGAAGGCTTCTTAAAAGAAAATGAAAATAAAAACTCTCCCTGACCCCCAACCAGGAGATAAACATTGTTATGTTTTTCAGTATATCTTTCAAAACACAGGTAGTGAATTACACTGTAT
Source organism: Felis catus (assembly GCF_018350175.1). Classification (NCBI taxonomy): domain Eukaryota; kingdom Metazoa; phylum Chordata; class Mammalia; order Carnivora; family Felidae; genus Felis; species Felis catus. The sequence continues at coordinate 20,367,269 of NC_058374.1, read as the reverse complement.
GTATTCCCCTCCCCCCCATGACATATACTATACATTTCTTTAAAAATCTTCTACTGTAAGCAAGCCTGGGTGGCTCGGTCGACTGGTTGAGCATCCGCCTCTCGATCTCGGCTTGGGTCATGATTCCAGGGTCATGGGATCGAGCCCCACGTTGGGCTCCCTGTGAGTGTGGGGCCTGCTTGAGATTCTCTCTCTCTCTCCCTCTTGCACCTTTCCCCCATTCACACACACTCTGTCTCTAAAATGAAAAATAAATAAATAAAATAAAAATTTTTGCTGTCAATTATGTCAAAAATATAGAGAAAAATAGAAATATGAGGATCTCTTACACACCCACTAACTGGTTTTATGAATTTGAATAGGCCATCTATTGGATATCTTCCGGTTATCACTCCAGGTTCATCCTTTACCCTTCTGTACCCTGCAGACCGCCCCAAGAGGCTGGCTATTATGGACTGATCTACTGCCTCGCTCTTTAGCTTCCACTTGGTCCATGGGAGCACCTATGGGAGGAGCCAACAGGAGGAGACAGAAGGGTAGGAGGTGAGTGAGGTCAGGATATTTATTCCTTCCACTCTCCAGCTCCCTTCCTGCCGGGTTGCCGCTTGTTGGCTGAGTCCTTTCACTGAAAGCCCTGGTTCCTATATGAGAGCTGTCTCTCTCTGGGCTCTGAGCAGCTCTTCATGCCTAGAGTTGAATCAGCTCTCTGGTGTGATTAGCCCCAGGAGACTGTACTATCTATCTCTTGTTGGTTTCCTCAGATGCTGTCTACGGCTGTCATGGGTTCCCCTCCCTCTCCCCGCCATTTATAGAATCTTTACAGAGGGAATCAAATTCAAGTGAGGTCAACAGGGTGGGACCTAATTCAATATGATTGTTGTTCTTCTTAAAAAGAGAAATTTGGACACAGACATGGAGGGAAGGGAACGTGAAGGCACAGTGAGAAGAGCGGCACGGGCAATCCAAGGAGAGAGGTCCTTCCCTCACAGCCTTCAGAAGAAATCAACCCTGCCAATACCTTGATTTTGGACTTCAGTCCCCAGAACTGTGAGACAATAAAATTCCAGTTGCTTAAGCCACCTCGTCTGTGGTAATTTGTAATGGCAGCCTTTTATAAATATGCTTTTCATTTAATAATATTTGAGTATCTAGTTTGTGTTATCTGTTTCCTGTAGGAACAGATTGATCTAGGTCTATAATCTATAAGCCTGTCTATGCCTTATTTACTTTATTATTTATTTATTTATTTATTTAAAAAAATTATTATTTTTTAATATTTACTTATTTTTGAGAGACAGAGAGAGACAGAGCGCCAGCAGGGGAGGGTCAGAGAGAGAGAGGGAGACACAGAATCCAAAGCAGGTTCCAGGCTCTGAGCTGTCAGCACAGAGCCCGACGCGGGGCTTGAACATACGAGCCATGAGATCATGACCTGAGCCAAAGTCGGCCTCTTAACTGACTCAGCCACCCAGGCGCCCCTGCCTTATTTACTTTACACTGTGTTTTTTTCTGTTAAGAAATTGAACGCTATAGATTCGTGAAGTGCTTTCATGTCAATACACATGTTTGCACAACACTCTGAACATACTGAGGAAGTGTGACCTAGAGTACTCCCCTAATATCAGCTCATATCTAGACTTTTCCACACACAAGGAGATAGGACTCCTCTGGAGCTGTTTGTCCCTCCAAGATGCTGTTACTCATTGGTCACTTTAACCAAAATCATCCTTGGAATCACTCAGTAACGGTGCTATTTCTGTGCATATAAATGTTTTAATCACCCTCCAAAGTAGACCCGTAAGCAATTGTTGGCTTCTGACAACTCGCACATCTGTTTTGTGGAAATCTCTTTTATTGTAAAGAGGCAATACAGTTGTCTGAATATTTCACTTCAAGCTTTTTTATTTCGAAATTGTTATTTCTTTGTTTCCAGTAATTCATTAGCTCCATTTTTTTTTTTTTTTTTTAAAGAACACCACTAAAGAACAGAAAACTTTTAGCGCTCTGATTTTTAAAAGGGGAACAAGGGGTGCCTGGCTGGCTCAGTGGTAGAACATGTGGTTCTTCATCTTGGGGTTGTGAGTTCCAGCCCCGCGTTGGGGGTAGAGTTCACTTTAAAAAAAGACTTTAAAAAAATAAAAAGGGAACAAAAATGCCAAGAGCTTTTCACTGGAAATACCCTACTTAAAAAAAAAAAAACAAACAAACAAGCAAACAAAACCACAAAACCTCTCTCTGCCAAATTAAGTTTTAATGATGTCAAAGGTGGTGAAGTCAAGCTTTATGTTTTCTTTCCTGTCTTGGATAGGATTATCTTGGATAATTAGCAAAGCAGGTCTTTCAAACAGAATTAGCCAAAGAAGAATGAACAGTTTAGGAAAAAAGAAATGTAGCAGTCTTGGGGAAAATATAACGAGAAATTGAAAATTCAATCTGTGTTACATTTTGTGCTACTGAATGTGATTTGACTGTATGGGAGAGTGGCCTGGTAAATCCCTCCAACCACTGTCCATCTTAAAACATGGCAATGCTTGTCACTTAGGTTAGTATTTCACTGTGGCTTTCAAGATAATATGCTGTCCATTTTTTAATAACATTTAAAATGTTCATCTCCTTTTGACTGGGCACTTATAGCAAAATTATTAGTGCTTATGGCTTACTGCAGACAGTATTTATGCTGCTTTCCAGAAGCCACTTTTATCTGTTGGGAAAAAAAAAATCTCACTGTAGGATTTCCAACCTTTTAGGCTAACGTCTGACTCTATTAGCTCCTAAAGAGAAGAACCATAAATAATCTCCCCATTTTATATTCTATGCTTTTAGCCAAAGCATTAATCACAGAGGTTTTTTTTTTCTTTGCCTCATGAGAAAAGCCAGCCTTATGGTTTGAAATTTTGGTTTACAAAATATGGTTTTTAGGGTAGGCAGGCATGGGGGTAGGATGTAGAAAGAAGAAGGGGTCTTTGCTGGGCTTTATGAGTAGAAAACTTTGGGAACAAATGAGTTCTTTTCTTTCCAGGGCCAGATAATATCTCAGGGGTCTCCCACTTTTGTGGGGAGGGGAATCTTATTAACTCTTTCAGGTCAGAAGGGTGCCGTTTATTCATCACAGTGACAATGCACTTGAACCATCCTGAGCAGTTGATGTGGCTCCCAAAGGGCTTAGCGTTTAAACCTACTGGGGCGGTAACCTTAGAACAAGATTAAGGCTGATTAACTACGCTTCTTTTTTCCTGGGCTTTCTCTGAAATTCGCGTGCATACAATTTAATTATTATTGTCATGATCTTTCTTGTCATTGAAATGATAGGTATTCTTAGATGTACTTCATTCAGTAAATAGGCATTTTCTTTTTCTTACAAGATGATCATAGGAAAGCAGTTTTTAACACAATTCTCTCTCTTTCTCTCTCTCTTTTTTCCCCCTTTTTTTCAAAAGGCACCCCATCATCAGTAGGAGTTAGCGTGGCAAGGCTTGATGGTTCAACCATGAATTCCTTACGTCATTTGCTTCTTGAACTAGGTTTCTGCCAGGTCAGTAACTATTTCTGAGCCTTGAGAATTGCTTGTTTGATTTGATTTTACTTGCTGACAAAATTTGCCTTTTAATTTTGTTAATGCCTTTATACTATCTCTGACTTCAGTTAGCTCCGACTTTCAAGGAACAATTTCAGTTGATTTGGATTAACAGCGGTAATAATTTACTAAATGGCAGTGTTATTCATCCCTAAATATATATCTGGTCTTGAAGTTTCCAATTTCTGTAATAGCTATAAATGGGAATAAAATGACCAAACTACCACATACAAATTTTTCCTACACTCCTCAAAATCGTTTTAAAGAAACAAATACACCAGATTTTCTTTTCATTTTTCATGAATCTCAAAGAACTTTATCACACTGTTGTTGTAACTTCAGTATCTCTGTTACCTCATTCTGTTCTCCATTAAGCTGTTATTCTCCAATCATTTAAATATTACTGTTTCCAAGAGACTCAACTTAATTGGTAAATAAGATTCCCATAAAGGAATTGTATATTTTTTCTTTTCTGAGACACCCAAGTTTCCTCCTCCCATTGGCTGTTTGGGTGCTAAGAACAAAATGTTCTCCATTCTTAGAAATATTTTCTTTCTTTCTTTCTTTCTTTCTTTCTTTCTTTCTTTCTTTCTTTCTTTCTTTCTTCTTCCTTCCTTCCTTCCTTCCTTCCTTCCTTCCTTCCTTCGTGTATTTATTTTGAGAGAGAAAGAGAGAGAGAGAGAGAGAGAGAGAGAGAGAGAGAGAGAGCCTGTGAGCGGCAAAAGGGGCCCAGAGAGAGGAGATATAGAATCCACGCTGACAGTGCAGAGCCTGATGCGGGGCTCGGTATCACAAACCGTGAGATCAAGACCTGAGCCAGAATCAAGAGTTGGCCGCTTGACCGAATGAGCTTCTTTTTTCTTGACGCTTACTTCCTTTTGTTATGTTTTAAAACTACATTACAGGTATCTTTGTTATTCAAATAATCTATTCTTTAACATGCTTTAGTTTGTACTTTATTATGTATGTATGTATTTGTTCATGTTGTATTGAGGTATAGGAGACACGCTTTATTATATATGTATGTATTCGTTCATGTTGTATTGAGGTATAGGAGACACGTGATGTTACATTAGTTTCAGGTGTACAACATAGTGATTTGATAACTCAAATGTTATGCTATGCTCCCCCCAAGTGTAGCTACTGTCTGTCACCATGCAACATTGTTAACAATAGCATTGACTATAGTCCCTATGCTATGCCTTTCATCCCCATGACTGACTCATTCCATACCTGGAAGCCTGTACCTCCCACTTCCCTTCACCCATTTCCTCCATCCCCCACCCTCTCCCCTCTGGCAACCACTACTTCTCTGTATTTATGGGTCTGTTTCAGCTTTTCTCGTTTTTTCGTTCATTTGTTTTGTTTTTTAGATTCCACGTATGAGTGAAATCACATGATATTGGTCTTTCCCTGTCTGACTTATTTCACTTGGTATAATACTCTCTAGGCCCATCCATGTTGTTGTAAATGGCAAGATCTCATATCTTTTTGTATGATTTTTAAAAAATGATTTATTAGGAGCCTGATACGAGGCTCAAACCCATGAACTGTGAGAACATGACGTGAGCTAAAACCAAGATTCAGACGCTAATTGAGCCACCCAGGCCCCCAAATGTGAGATTTTAAAAACTGTATTTGGTACTCTGAGAAGTAAATCACTTCTCCAATGCCAAGTTCCCTGGCATCTTGGCACAACAGGGAAGGGGATGGGAAATTCTAACAGGTTAATATTACCTGTCAGATTAGTGGAATGAGGAGTCATAATGAAAATTAAGTTAAGGTGTAGAAAATAAAGTTATATTTCTTTTTTAAAACATTTATTTTTTTAATGTTTTTATTTTTGAGAGAGAAAGAGAGGCACCAATACACTCAATGAATGGTACTTATTACTATTTGGATAAATACTTCATAAAAGGTGAGTGTCAATATTGAGCAAGGCTAAAAATGTCATGTACTTGGGGGCACCTGGGTGGCTCAACCAGTTGAGCGGCCATCTTTGGTTCAGGCGGTGACCCACGGTTCATGGGTTCCAGCCCCCTGTCGGGCTCTGCTGTCAGCACAGAGCCCGCTTCAGATCCTCTGACCCCCTCTCGTTTCTGCACCTCCCCCTCTTGCCCTCTATCTCTCTCAAAAATAAATAAACATTAAAAAAAAAAAAAAAAGGTCCTCCAAGAAACCATCTTTGAACCTCAGCCTAAATCACATTCTCTCAAGCTGTGTGTTTTCCCTTTATAGCCTTTGCTGCCATTGGTAACCATGCATTGATTATTTCTGTTACTGTTCAATAGAGTAGTTGCAAACTTAGTGCTGAGCTGGGGAGATCACGTGTGGACTGAGAAGAGCTCTATGTCTCTAACCAAGGCAGTTCCCACGAGGGTGTGTCAGTTGTTCTTTTGAGGGAGTGAGGGGCTCAGTGCTCCTGGATTTTCCAGTTTTTCATATAACCCGGAACCTTGGCTTTTTATAGGAAATGACTTGGTCTGAAAAGGTGGGGAAAGAATTCAAACAAAAAAAGACATGGTGGGGCACCTGGCTGGCTCAGTCAGAAGAGCATGTGAACTCCTGATTTTGAGATTGTGAGTTTGAGCCCCACTTTGGGTGTGGAGATTACATAAAATAAATAAATAAACATTAAAAAAAAAAGACAAAGATATTGTATGGCCAACCAAACTCATCTGTGTGGTCACAAGAGATCTGAGAGCTGCCAATTCACAATCTCTGGTTTCTTTTTTCTTTTTCTTTTTTTTAAGACAGAGAGAGAGCAAGCATGAGTGGTAGAGGGAGAGAGAGAGACTCTCAAGCAGGCTCCGTGCTGTCAGTACACAGCCCAACATGGGCTCGAACCCGTGAACCGTGAGATCATGACCTGAACTGAAATTGAGTGGAACCACTAACTGACTGAGCTACCCAGGTGCCCCCAGTCTCTGGTTTCTATTTGTCTCCATGATTAGACTGTATTGTTTGTATAGTGCCTGACAGAGTAGGGGTACATAGTAAGCACTAGATGTTGAAAGAAAGAGAAGGCAGGAAGTAAGAAAGAATAAAAGACTGCAGTTGATTTCTTTTTTTTCTTTATAAGAAATTACATTTGAAAAATTGCCAACCTCGAGGACATTAGACAGTCTGAGCAAGTTGATAGATTTCATATTTAAGAGTTCCATGTTAATATAAACTAAGAAAGAAAAAGCACTCACTCCTTCTCTGTATAATTTTCAGGAAAAAGTAAAAATATGAGGTCTGTGGGGCACCTGGGTGGCTCACTCAGTTGAACGTCTGACTTCAGCTCAGGTCATGATCTCACAGTTTGTGGGTTCGAGCCCCGCATCAGGCTCTGTGCTGACCGCTTGCTCAGAGCTGGAGCCTGCTTCAGATTCTAGGTCTCCTTTTCTCTCTGCCCCTCCCCCCCTCACACTTTGTCTCACTCTGTTTCTCAAAAATAAATAAATGTAAAAAAATAAAAAAAATGAGGTTTGTTGCATTTATAACCAAATGGTAACAAAATGAAAAAAATGTTTTGACTACCTCAGAAGCAACATTTGCCATGTGTAAGTATTTTATTGAAAAGACTGTTGGTCGCATATTGTCAAACCAAGTTTTGTTTTCTGGGAAATAGAATTTAATCTCTGACCTCAAGTTTTATTGTGTAATGAGCTCACCAAATACACTGAACTGCAGATTTCCATGGTAGTATGATTTGTGTACTGACATGAACTCTGGAAGTCATTGCAGCTGTCAGTTGGCGAAAAATAGGAAAAGAGAGGCTTTGGGGAGCTTAGATTTCTAGAGCCAATGGAAGAGGGAAAACCTTAAATGCCAGATTATTTAGAAACTGTCTAAATTGAAGTGGCTGTCTTTGACATATTTGTAAATTTAAGGATTCTTAGAGATTTGCCTTTGGGGACACAGAATATGCCTCAGAAACTAGAGTGGTCTACCAATCAGATCCCTGAATTGCAAAATTGAAGATCAACAAATGTTCCTAACAGATAGTTATATATTCTGTACTACATCAGGCACTATGGCCCCAGAAAGTAAGTATTAGAAGTAATGGTGGGCGTGGGGGGGCGGGGAGCATCTGTGTACTTAGGGAGTTTCATTCTAGCTGGGGAAAAAAAAGACCAATAATTGGGAAAGGATAAAAGACTCTGTGATTCAAGGCTAAGCCATGTGTTAGACTATAGTGTAACAGGAAATCAGAGGGTAAAAATCACAGCAGGCTTCATAGATTAGGTAAGACTGCCACTACAACTTCCAGAAAGTATTATGACTTAGAGAAGGAAAGAATACATATCCCTATCATGATCCTCTCTGCTTTTCTGAAAAAAAATTTTAAAATATTTATTTACTTTTGAGAGAGAGAGAGAGAGAGCACGAGCGAGCAGTGGAAGAACAGAGAGAGAAGGAGACACAGAATCTAAAGCAGGCTCCAGGCTCTGAGCTGTGAGCACAGAGCCCGCCCAGGGGCTCGAACTCATGAACCATGAGTTCATGACCTGAGTCGAAGTCAGACACTTAACCTGACTGAGCCACCCAGGCACCCCTCCTCTCTGTTTTTCAAAGTATGTTAATTCTGATCTTGGGTTTTGTTTTTTTGTTTTTTTGGTTTTTTTCTTGAGAGACAGGGGGGGGGGGGGAACAGGTTGGGGAAGGGCAGAGAGAGGGTGAGAGAGAGAGAATCCCAAGTAGGTTCTGCACTGTTAGTGCAGAGCCCCAAGCCTGACTCAGGGCTCAAATTCAAACCTTGAGATCATGACCTGAGCCGAAGTCAAGAGCCAGAAGCTTAACCGACTGATCCACCCAGGCACCCTGATCTTGGGATTTTTGAAAAGCGACAGAAAAAAAAAGTGAAAGTTGTTTCTTTGTCTACTATCAATTTACGTATTTAAAATATTTTTCTGTAATTCCTATATGTAACCAGTCAACAAGTCCTATGATTTCTTTGTTCAAATTGTGTTTCTTGTGGTAATACCCTTGCTGAGGACTTTAAAATTTCATGCAGAGATTTTGATTTGTCTAAGTTCACTTTGCGAGTGGCAAAGCCAAGAGTAGAACCAAAGTCCTGTGCTTTGTCTTTGACCCCATATGGTATGGCCCACCCTCTACAATCATAAAATCGTCTCTATTATTGGTTAAAGAAACCATAGCACATTCTTCTGATGAAGTAGCATGCAGCCATCGTAAATTATGATTTATACTTACGTTTATTGCTGTGGAAGTTGTTCATTGTGTATTAGCAAATGAAAAAAAGCAATCAGCAAATATGATCCCATTTTTGTAAACATATATCTTTATGCATATGCTTGCATGGGAAAGATCAGGAAGTTTTATTCTAACACATTAACAGTAGTTGTTCTTAGTAGTGGGATTTTAGATAATTTAGATGTTTTCTTTGTAATTTCTCATCTTTTGACATTGATCATGTGTTAATTGTGTAATTAATAAATCCCATGTTAACATCCCCTCTTTTAAAAATCATGGAGAGGGGCGCCTGGGTGGCGCAGTCGTTAAGCGTCCGACTTCAGCCAGGTCACGGATCTCGCGGTCCGTGAGTTCGAGCCCCGCGTCGGGCTCTGGGCTGATGGCTCAGAGCCTGGAGCCTGTTTCCGATTCTGTGTCTCCCTCTCTCTCTCTGCCCCTCCCCCATTCATGCTCTGTCTCTCTCTGTCCCAAAAATAAATAAAAAACGTTGAAAAAAAATTAAAAAAAAATCATGGAGGGCTCTTCTTGCTTACACAAGCAGTAATAAAGATTAAAAACCCTGGTTGCATACGTTAATCATCTGGGTTATTAAAAATAAACATACTGGTGCTCAGGTCCCACGTTAGACCAATGAAATTAAAATCTCTGAGGGGTAAGTCCCTGGCTTTGGTTTTTCCAAAAACCTTTTTAGATGGTTCTAATGTGCATCCAGTCTTACCTGGGAATATATGACAACTGCAAAATCTTGGGTCCCACCCCAGATCTGCTAAGATGGAGACTCTGGAACTGGGGTGTCACAAGCTGTTATACCAAGTTTCCTGCCAAAATCCCAGAACCACTACCATTGAGTAAAAGCTCAGCTTGACACTAGCCTCGACATCCCCAAACTTACTCTGTACCATTTCCAACCTTCCACTTGCACTCCAACCAGACAAGTTGGTTGTATGTCTCCTGAGGCTACGTGGCTGGGTCTACCTCTTCTCCCATGCTCTTGACTCTTCTGGCATACCTGCTTGCCGTCCTTGCGAGCCACCCACGTTTTAGCTCTTCCTCAAGGCCAAGTTCATGTCTTGCAACCTCCATGAAGCCTTTGTGCTTCTTGAGTCCTGTCACTACTAGATCTCCATTTTCTCTCACATTTATTTATTTCTTCAATAAGTATTTATTTCATGCTTGTTGTCTGCGGAGTGTTGAGTGAAATACCAAAGAACTACACCAGGGCCTTTTAGAGGGTTTTTAGTTGTTTATATATGAGATTAAAGGTGAAAAAGTGGATGTGGGAGGAGATGAAGTGAGAGGTGATGGGATGCAAAATTAGGAGGTGTGATAGGGTGGTTAGAAGAGTGTGGAGATAGTGGGGTTGAAAAGTATAATGTGAACCATTTGCTCCGGGAGATGACCATAAGAAGACGGGAGAGGGCAAGTTCTCCCATGCACCGTACCTTTTAAAGGAATACGTTTTCAGGGTGGCTTAGTTGGTTGAGCGTCTGACTGTTGATTTTGGCTCAGGTCATGATCTCAGGGTCATGGGACTGAGCCCCTCGTTGGGCTCTGTGCTGAGAGTAGAGCCTGCTTAAGGTTCTCTCTCTCTCTCTCTCTCTCTCTCTCTCTCTCTCTCTCTCCCTCCCTCTGCCCCTCTCCCTGGCTCACTCTCTATCTCTTCAAAAAATAAATGAGAGGAAGGAAGGAAAACTAAAAAATAAAGAATACTTTTCCTCTTTACAAAAGTATTTGTTTATTGCAGAAAACTTGGAAAATATAAAAAAATCGAAAAATATCACTGACATTCCTACTACTTGAGGACAAAAATGGTTACTTCTTTGTTGTGTATTTTTTTTCTTTAAAAAATGACTAAATGCACATAGCCATAGATAAAATATATTTTACAATAAGATCATATTAAACATACTGTCTTGTTACTTGAATTTTTTTTGTTACTTGAATTTTTAAGTCAATACACTTTCATATGTCTTCCTGTCATTAAGTTTCTTTTTTTATTAAAAATTTTTTTAATGTTTGTTTATTTTTGAGAGAGACAGACATACAGAATGTGAGCAGGGGAGGGTCAGAGAGAGGGAGACACAAAATCTGAAGCAGGGTGTAGGCTCGAGCTTCAGCACAGAGCCCAACATGGGGCTCGAACTCACCAGCTGTGAGATCATGACCTGAGCTGAGGTTGGACGCTTAACTGACTGAGCCACCCAGGCGCCCCTGAGTTTCTTTCTTTTTTTTTTTTTTTTTAAGTCTATTTATTTATTTGAGAGAGAGAGAGAGAGAGAGAGAGAGAGAGAGAGGAGAGAAAGAGGAGCAGGGGAAGGGCAGGGGAGAGCGAATCCCAAGCAAACTCTGTGTTGTCAGTGCAGAGCTCAAAGTGACTTGGGGCTTGATCTCACGAACTGTGAGATCATGACCTGAGCTGAGATCAAGAGTTGGATGCTTGATCCAACGTGATCAAGCCAGCCACATGCCCCAGGTTTTAATGATCATATCTTTGAGTGATCACAGAGTACTTCACAATTTAATCAGTCCTTCTATTATTAGATTTTATCCCCCATTTGTTCCTTTTTCTATTTGTGGGTTACATTTGTTCTCCTAAAATTCTCCTTTAAAATGCTCAGGCAAATGTTATTTATCACAAAATATTTTCTTTAACACATTTTCCAGTACTGTATAGTTGTTTGGAAATCCAACTCTCACTTTAACATCCTTATATATTTTTTGCTCTTCTTTCTGAGAAATGTCCTCAGTGTCAGTTTTCAATGTTTCTACTGACTTTTTTACCCTCTGATAACATATTTATAACTTCTAACAGCTTTATTTTTCCTGATATCTCATTTTTTAGACTATTCTATTCTTGTCTTGTGGTGCAATATCTTATCTCTCTGAGTTATCTTTTTAAATTTTCTTCTTCCTACATAGTTTCTGTTTCTTCCAACTTGCTATTTTCCATTTCTTGCTTTGGTGTTTGAGAAGTTGGATGAAATAGTGCATAAGACCACCTCACTTCTGAAATCAATTACAAGTTCAGGGGCTCTCAAGGCCACCTTAGGTTTGATAATTCCTGAAAAGGGCTCACAGAAATCACTGAAAGTTGTGTTTTGGAAAGAGGAAGGATGAGAGGGTGTGGAACGATGAACCTTTGATTCCTGGATGACTTCAAGGTCACGCATGGTATAGAATTGCAGTTCTGCCATCGGTTACTGGAGGTCAAAGTTAACAATGGAACTTAGAAATGATGGATCCAGTTCCAAGGACCTGGCTCACTAGATGCATACAGAATTTCAGAGTAACAAGAAACAAGCTAAATATACAACCCTTGGTTATTGTTATCTGTAACAGCCAAAATGAAAGTAAAGGAGATTGTTGGGGTTGATCTTGGCACTGGGCCAATCATGGATTCTGGTTTGTAATCTGAATCTGGTTTGTAAGTGGGCCAAGCTTAGATTCTCAGCTACAGCTGCTAGCCTCGGGTCATTACCAAAGAGAAAAGTTATGTTAAAACAACAGATAGTGAAGATTAGAATAATTCATAAGAGAATGGGAAAGAGAACGAGGAAACTTAAAGAACTCATCCCAGCAGAGGAACACTCTTTTAAATGTAATTAAGAAATGACACGAATATGGGGTGCCTGGGTGGCTCAGTTGGTTAAGCGTCCAACTTCAGCTTGGGTCATGATCGCATGGTACATAGGTTCGAGCCCTGCATTGGGCTCTCTGTGCTGACAGTTCAGAGCTTGGAGCCTGCTTTGGATTCTGTGTCTCCCTTTCTTTCTGCTCCTCCCCTGCTTTTGCTCTGTCTCTCTCTCTCTCTGCTCCCTTATTCTGAGGGAGACAGTGAGAGAACAAGAGACAGAGCATGCACACAAGCAGGGAAGGAGGAGAGAGAGAGAGAGAGAGAGAGAGAGAGAGAGAGAGAGAGAGAAAGAGAAGCCCAGGCAGATTCTGCTCAGTCAGCTCAGATCTAGGTCTGATCTCACCAACCTCGAGATCATGACCTGAGCTGAAATCAAGAGTTGGGCACTTAACCAACTGAGCTACTTAGGCGCCCATGTGAGTTTATTTATTTATTTATTTATTTAATTTTATTTTTATTATTTATTTTTTTAATATATGAAATTTATTGTCAAATTGGTTTCCATACAACACCCAGTGCTCATCCCAAAAGATGCACTCTTCAATGCCCATCACCTCTCCTCCCCTCCTTCCCACCCCCCATCAACCCTCAGTTTGTTCTCAGTTTTTTTTTTTTATTTTTTTTTAACGTTTATTTATTTTTGAGACAGAGAGAGACAGAGCATGAACGGGGGAGGGTCAGAGAGAGAGGGAGACACAGAATCCGAAACAGGCTCCAGGCTCTGAGCCATCAGCCCAGAGCCCGACGCGGGGCTCGAACTCACAGACCACGAGATCGTGACCTGAGCTGAAGTCGGACGCTTAACCGACTGAGCCACCCAGGCGCCCCTGTTCTCAGTTTTTAAGAGTCTCTTATGCTTTGGCTCTCTCCCACTCTAACCTCTTTTTTTTTTTTCCTTCCCCTCCCCCATGGTTCCTGTTAAGTTTCTCAGGATCCACATAAGAGTGAAACCATATGGTATCTGTCTTTCTCTGTATGGCTTATTTCACTTAGTATAACACTCTCCAGTTCCATCCAACGTCGCTACAAAGGGCCATATTTCATTCTTTCTCATTGCCACGTAGTACTCCATTGTGTATATAAACCACAATTTCTTTATCCATTCATCAGTTGATGGACATTTAGGCTTTTTTCACAATTTGGCTATTGTTGAGAGTGCTGCTATAAACCTTGGGGTACAAGTGCCCCTATGCATCAGTACTCCTGTATCCCTTGGGTAAATTCCTAGCAGTGCTATTGCTGGGTCATAGGGTAGGTCTATTTTTAATTTTTTGAGGAACCTCCACACTGTTTTCCAGAGCGGCTGCACCAGTTTGCATTCCCACCAATAGTGCAAGAGGGTTCCCGTTTCTCCACATCCTCGCCAGCATCTATAGTCTCCTGATTTGTTCATTTTGGCCACTCTGACTGGCATGAGGTGGTATCTGAGAGTGGTTTTGATTTGTATTTTCCTGATGAGGAGTGATGTTGAGGATCTTTTCATGTGCCTGTTGGCCATCTGGATGTCTTCTTTAGAGAAGTGTCTATTCATGTTTTCTGCCCATTTCTTCACTGGGTTATTTGTTTTTTGGGTGTGGAGTTTGGTGAGCTCATTATAGATTTTGGATACTAGCCCTTTGTCCGATATGTCATTTGCAAATATCTTTTCCCATTCCGTTGGTTGCCTTTTAGTTTTGTTGATTGCTTCCTTTGCGGTGCAGAAGCTTTTTATCTTCAAGAGGTCCCAATAGTTCATTTTTGCTTTTAATTCCCTTGCCTTTGGGGATGTGTCAAGTAAGAAATTGCTGCGGCTGAGGTCAGAGAGGTCTTTTCCTGCTTTCTCCTCTAGGGTTTTGATGGTTTCCTGTCTCACATTCAGGTCCTTTATCCATTTTGAGTTTATTTTTGTGAATGGTGTAAGAAAGTGGTCTAGTTTCATTCTTCTGCATGTTGCTGTCCAGTTCTCCCAGCACCATTTGTTAAAAAGACTGTCTTTTTTCCATTGGATATTCTTTCCTGCTTTGTCAGATTAGTTGGCTATACTTTTGTGGGTCTAGTTCTGGGGTTTCTATTCTATTCCATTGGTCTATGTGTCTGTTTTTGTGCCAATACCATGCTGTCTTGATGATTACAGCTTTGTAGTAGAGGCTAAAGTCTGGGATTGTGATGCCTCCCGCTTTGGTCTTCTTCTTCAAAATTACTTTGGCTATTCGGGGCCTTTTGTGGTTCCATATGAATTTTAGGATTGCTTGTTCTAGCTTTGAGAAGAATGCTGGTGCAATTTTGATTGGGATTGCATTGAATGTGTAGATCGTTTTGGGCAGTATTGACATTTTAACAATATTTATTCTTCCAACCCCTGAGCACAGAATGTTTTTCCATTTCTTTATATCTTCTTCAATTTCCTTCATAAGCTTTCTATAGTTTTCAGCATACAGATCTTGTACATCTTTGGTTAGATTTATTCCTAGGTATTTTATGCTTCTTGGTGCAATTGTGAATGGGATCAGTTTCTTTATTTGTCTTTCTGTTGCTTCATTATTAGTGTATAAGAATGCAACTGATTTCTGTACATTGATTTTGTATCCTGTGACTTTGCTGAATTCATGTACAGTTCTAGCAGACTTTTGGTGGAGTCTCTCGGATTTTCCATGTATAATATCATGTCATCTGCAAAAAGCGAAAGCTTGACTTCATCTTTGCCAATTTTGATGCCTTTGATTTCCTTTTGTTGTCTGATTACTGATGCTAGCACTTCCAACACTATGTTAAACAACAGAGGTGAGAGTGGACATCCCTGTCATGTTCCTGCTCTCAGGGGAAAGCTCTCAGTTTTTCCCCATTGAGGATGATATTAGCTGTGGGCTTTTCATAAATGGCTTTTATGATGTTTAAGCATGTTCCTTCTATCCCAACTTTCTCGAGGGTTTTTATTATGAAAGAATGCTGAATTTTGTCAAATGCTTTTTCTGCATCGATTGACAGGATCATATGGTTCTTATCTTTTCTTTTATTAATGTGATGTATCACGTTGATTGATTTGCGAATGTTGAACCAGCCCTGCATCCCAGGAATGAATCCCACTTGATCATGGTGAATAATTCTTTTTATAAGCTGTTGAATTTGATTTGCTAGTATCTTATTGAGAATTTTTGCATCCATATTCATCAGGGATATTGGCCTGTAGTTCTCTTTTTGTACTGGGTCTCTGTCTGGTTTAGGAATCAAAGTAATACTGGCTTCATAGAATGAGTCTGGAAGTTTTCCTTCCCTTTCTATTTTTTGGAACAGCTTGAGAAGGATAGGTATTATCTCTGCTTTAAACGTCTGGTAGAACTCCCCTGGGAAGCCATCTGGTCCTGGACTCTTATTTGTTGGGAGATTTTTGATGACTGATTCAATTTCTTCGCTGGTTATGGGTCTGTTCAAGCTTTCTATTTCCTCCTGATTGAGTTTTGGAAGGGTGTGGGTGTTTAGGAATTTGTCCATTTCTACCAGGTTGTCCAGTTTGTTGGCATATAATTTTTCATATTATTCCCTGATAATTGCTTGTATCTCTGAGGGATTGGTTGTAATAATTCCATTTTCATTCATGATTTTATCTATTTGGGTCATCTCCCTTTTCTTTTTGAGAAACCTCGTTAGAGGTTTATCAATTTTGTTTATTTTTTAAAAAAACCAACTCTTGGTTTCACTGATGTGCTGTACAGTTTTTTTAGATTCTATATCGTTTATTTCTGCTCTAATCTTTATTATTTCTCTTCTTCTGCTGGGTTTGGGGTGTCTTTGCTGCTCTGCTTCTATTTCCTTTAGGTGTGCTGTTAGATTTTGTATTTGGGATTTTTCTTGTTTCTTGAGATAGGCCTGGATTGCAATGTATTTTCCTCTCAGGACTGCCTTCGCTGCATCCCAAAGCGTTTGGATTGTTGTATTTTCATTTTCATTTGTTTCCATATATTTTTTAATTTCTTCTCTAATTGCCTGGTTGACCCATTCATTCTTTAGTAGGGTGTTCTTTAACGTCCATGCTTTCGGAGGTTTTCCAGACTTTTTCCTGTGGTTGATTTCAAGCTTCATAGCATTGTGGTCCGAAAGTATGCCTGGTATGATCTCAATTCTTGTATACTTATGAAGGGCTGCTTTGTGACCCAGTATGTGATCTATCTTGGAGAATGTGCACTCGAGAAGAAAGTATATTCTGTTGCTTTGGGATGCAGAGTTCTAAATATAACTGTCAAGTCCATCTGATCCAATGTATCATTCAGGGCCCTTGTTTCTTTATTGACCATGTGTCTAGATGATCTATCCATTGTTGTAAGTGGGGTATTAAAGTCCCCTGCAATTACCACATTCTTGTCAATAAGGTTGCTTATGGTTGTAATTGTTTTACATATTTGGGGGCTCCCATATTCGGCGCATAGACATTTATAATTGTTAGTTCTTCTTGATGGATAGACCCTGTAATTATTATACAATGCCCTTATTTATCTCTTGTTACAACCTTTAATTTAAAGTCTAGTTTGTCTGATATAAGTATGGCTACTCCAGCTTTCTTTTGACTTCCAGTAGCATGACAAATAGTTCTCCATCCCCTCACTTTCAATCTGAAAGTGTCCTCAGGTCTAAAATGAGTCTCTTGCAGACAGCAAATAGATGGGTATTGTTTTTCTATCCATTCTGATACCCTATGTCTTTTGGTTGGCACATTTAGTCCATTTACGTTCAGTGTTACTATAGAAAGATATGGGTTTAGAGTCATTGTGATGTCTGTATGTTTTATGCTTGTAGCGATGTCTCTGGTACTTGGTCTCACAGGATCCCCCTTAGGATCTGTTGTAGGGCTGGTTTAGTGGTAACAAATTCCTTCAGTTTTTGTTTATTTGGGAAGACCTTTATCTCTCCTTCTATTCTAAATGACAGACTTGCTGGATAAAGGATTCTCGGCTGCATATTTTTTCTGTTCAGCACATTGAAGATCTTGTACCAATCCTTTCTGGCCTGCCAAGTTTCAAAAGAGAGATCAGTCACGAGTCTTATAGGTCTCCCTTTATACGTGAGGGCACGTTCATCCCTTGCTGCTTTCAGAATTCTCTCTTTATCCTTGTATTTTGCCAGTTTCACTATGATATGTCGTGCAGAAGATCGATTCAAGTTACGTCTGAAGGGAGTTCTCTGTGCCTCTTGGATTTCAATGCCTTTTTCCTTCCCCAGTTCAGGGAAGTTCTCAGCTATTATTTCTTCCAAGTATGCCTTGAGCACCTTTCCCTCTCTCTTCCTCCTCTGGGATACCAATTATGCGTATATTATTTCTTTTTAGTGTATCACTTAGTTCTCTAATTTTCCCCTCATACTCCTGGATTTTTTTTATCTTTTTCTCAGCTTCCTCTTTTTCCATAACTTTATCTTCTAGTTCACCTATTCTCTCCTCTGCCTCTTCAATCCGAGCCGTCGTCGTTTCCATTTTATTTTCCATTTCATTTAAAGCGTTCTTCAGCTCCTCCTGACTGTTCCTGAGTCCCTTGATCTCTGTAGCAACAGATTCTCTGCTGTCCTCTATACTGTTTTCAAGCCCAGCGATTAATTTTATGACTATTATTCTAAATTCACTTTCTGTTATATTATTTAAATCCTTTTTGATCAGCTCATTAGCTGTTGTTATTTCCTGGAGATACTTCTGAGGGGAATTCTTCCGTTTGGTCATTTTGGATAGTCCCTGGAGTGGTGTGGACCTGCAAGACACTTCCTCTGTGCTGTGGTGTATAACTGGAGTTGGTGGGCGGGGCCGCAGTCAGACCTGATGTCTGCCCCCAACCCACCGCTGGGGCCACAGTCAGACTGGTGTGTGCCTTCTCTTCCCCTCTCCTAGGGGCGGGATTCACTGTGGGGTGGCGTGGCCCGTCTGGGCTACTTGCACCCTGCCAGGCGTGTGGTGTTGGGAATTAGCTGGGGTGGATCGGCAAGGTGCATGGGGGCAGGAGGGGCAGGCTCAGCTAGCTTCTCCTTCGGAGATCCGCTTAGGGAGGGACCCTGCGGCACCAGAGGGAGTCCGACCCGCCAGAGGGATGGATCCGCAGAAGCACAGCGTTGGGTGTTTGCGCGGTGCCAGCAAGTTCCCTGACAGAAACTGGTTCCCTTTGTGGTTTCGGCTGGGGGATGGGCGAGGGAGATGGCGCTGGCGAGCGCCTTTGTTCCCCGCCAAGCTGAGCTCTGTCCTCCGGGGCTCAACAACTCTCCCTCCCTTTGTCCTCCAGCCTTCCCGCTCTCGAGCAGAGCTGTTAACTTATAACCTTCCAGTTGTTAAGTCCCGCTCGCCTTCGGAAGACACTCTGTCCAGCCCCTCCGCTTTTGCAAGCCAGACTCGGGGCTCTGCTTGGCCGGCGGGCCGCCCCTCCACCCCGGCTCCCTCCCGCCAGGCCCTCCCGCCAGTCCGTGGAGCGCGCACCGCCTCGCCGCCCTTCCTACCCTCTTCCGTGGGCCTCTGGTCTGCGCTTGGCTCCGGAGAATCCGTTCTGCGAGTCTTCTGGTGATTTTCTGGGTTATTTAGGCAGGTGTGGGTGGAATCCAAGTGATCCGCAGGACGCAGTGAGCCCAGCGTCCTCCTGCGCCGCCATCTTCCCAGAAGCCCCCTGAGTTTTTTTTTTTTTTTTTACTGTTTTTATTTATTTTTGAGGCAGAGAGAGACAGAGCATGAGCGGGGGAGGGGCAGAGACAGAGGGGGGCAGAGACAGAGGGAGACACAGAATCTGAAGCAGGCTCCAGGCTCTGAGCTGTCAGCACAGAGCCCAATGTGGGGCTGGAACTCACGGAGTGTGAGATCATGACCTGAGCTGAAGTCAGACGCTCAACCGAGGGAGCCACCCGGGCGCCCCCTGAGTTTGTTTTTTTAATTGAAACCCTTTGGGTGAACTGGGTCACTTCTGTTGGGTTCAGCAAGAGCTGAGTTTAGGATTCTGCTTGATTTTGCCTAAGATTTTAGCACTGAGACAAGAAGCACTCAAAATTGGAAGGGATGTGGGAGATCATATGGGGTCTGCCTTCTGCTTTCCCACATGGTGAAGTCAAGGCCTCGAGATGGGAAGGGACTAGCATGCTATCACGAAGCCAGCCAAGGGCAGGGCTGGGACTGGAGCCTGAATTTGGTGGTTCCTGGATGACCAGTTCTTGCTACTAAGTTCACTGTCTTCTTGGAGATGAGAAGAAAGCCCCATCACAGAGCTCGTTCCAAAGTTTTCAACCAGGGTCTATAGAGATGTTTTTGGGTTCTGTATATGCTTAGCTCAGATTTCATTTTAAAACAGATTTAAACCATGAATGTTCATATTTTGCCAATTTAATAAGGCATTACTTTCATTGGATTAAAAAAAAAATCCCTTTACTGTTATTTTAGCACGATTTTAGGAGGGAGAAGTAAATGCCTTTCATCTTTACCCAGAAGTGGGGACTTCGTTTTCTGTATCTTTCCTGTTCTTCGCTATGATCTAGAGCGGCAATGAGGACCTTTAGGATAGATAATAATGATCTTTATTAACTTCTCAGAAAGTAAGATAAAATGATTTCATTATTTTTTCGATAAGTGGTGATAGGGTTTAAACATTTTCTTATTGGACGTTTTAAAAAAAATTGAAGTATAGTCGAAACACAATGTTACATTAGTTTCGGGTGTACAACATAGTGATTTGATAACTCCAAATGTTATGGTCTGCTCATCACAAGTGTAGTTCTGGTGATTTTCTGGGTTATTTAGGCAGGTGTGGGTGGAATCTAAGTGATCCGCAGGACGCGGTGAGCCCAGCGTCCTCCTACGCGGCCATCTTCCCAGAAGCCCCCTGAGCCACCATACAATGCCATACAATGTTATTACAATACCATTGACTAATTGACTACCTTCCCTACGATGTACCTTTCATCCCCATGACTTTATTTATTCCATAACTGGAAGCCTGTATCTTCCTTTCCCCTTCACCTGTTTCACACACAGCCTGTCTGTCAAACCCTCCGTCCCTCTGGCAACCATCAGTTTGTTCTTTGTATTGTTAACATTTAAAATTTTATCCTTGATAATCTGGGTTTATGCTGTTTGATCACCCCTAACAAGAAAATGGAAAATGGGATAGCAAAGTGTCCAGGGGAAGAAATAACAGAGGGTAACTATTGAAGCTACAAGTAGAAAACAACAAAGAGGAAACAAGTGAGAAAATGTCCTTCTCCTGGGTGTCTTTTCTCTTTCTCTCCCTCTCCTTTTGTCTCCTTCTCTTTCTTTTTGTGTTTGGGGAGCACAATCCAATTAGGAATTCATTCTTGGGGTGCCTGGCTTGATCTTAGGGCTGTGAATTCAAGCCCCATGTTGGGTAGAGAGCTTACTTTCAAAAAAAAAAAAAAAAAGGAAAAAAATTCCTTCTCAGTGCTTAATAATAATAAAAAAACTAAAAAACATTTTTAATGTTTATTTATTATTGAGAGACAGAGACAGACAGAGCATGAGCATGGGAGGGGCAGAGAGAGGAGGAGACACAGAATACAAAACAGGCTCCAGGTTCCGAGCTGTCAGCACAGAGCCCCATGCGGGGCTTGAACTCACAAACTGCGAGATCATGACCTGAGTTGAAGTCGGACGCTTAACCGACTGAGCCACCCAGGTGCCCCTAAAAAAAACTTCTATGTAGGGGCGCCTGGGTGGCTCAGTCGGTTGAGCGGCCGACTTCGGCTCAGGTCATGATCTCGCGGTCCGTGAGTTCGAGCCCCGCGTCGGGCTCTGTGCTGACAGCTCAGAGCCTGGAGCCTGTTTCAGATTCTGTGTCTCCCTCTCTCTCTCTGCCCCTCCCCCATTCATGCTCTGTCTCTCTCTATCTCAAAAAAAATAAATAAAACGTTAAAAAAAATTAAAAACTTCTATGTAAATTTTATAATAGGCCCTTAAAGAAAATTAACATCTTGTAGTTGTTCTATGTTGTTGGTTAAAAAGACTTGAGAGAAAGTTATGTCTCTTAAGTACATTGTTATGTGTTAAGAAACACAGCAATTACTTAGGGTGTGTGGACCTTGTTTGGATCCTGATTTGAGCAAACCAGCTATAAAATGTCATTTTTGAGCCAAATCAGGATATTTGATTTTGGAGTGGGTATTAAATGACATTAATTTTATTAGTAGAACCAGTAATATTGCGGTTTATACAGAAATGTCCTCATTTTTTTTATAGGTGCATAGAGACAATTACGAAATTTGCTTGAAGATATTAAAAAAAAACCACTGCGCAAACACACATAAAGGGAAAGAATGCAAAAAAGGAATAGCTGGAACAAGAATGACAAAGTGGCCACGCCTGAATTTGGGGAGGAGTTCGCTATGTTATTCTGTTCGTAATCTTTCATATTAAAAAGTTTAAAATGATATTTAAAGTCCTGCAAGTTACCCCTGGCCTCTACTACTGAAAAGATTTTACTGTGCCTGCAATAAATGGAAACTCAAAAGCATAAAACAAGGGCAAATGTAAATCTTTTAGGTAAAACAGCAAATGAAGTTATGGATGCTGACCCCAGGCAGGAAAGGGAGCTCTGGAACACTGGTAATTTGTAGAAAGATGAGAATAGTAATGTTAGCAATAAAAATAATAGCTAACACTGACAATGACTGAGGCTTAGCAATCCTGCAGCTGCGTATCAGGTACTGTGTTTATCTCACTTCTATGACTCCAGAAGCTTATGAGCTAGATACTGATAGCACTGCTTTTCTACAAATGTGGAAACTGAGGTACAGATCTTTTAAGTAACTCACTCAAGGGTCCCACGCCTGGAAAATGGCAAGCCAGGATTTTTGTCCTGCCCAGAGACCATACTCTTTACCTTTATTTTTTATTTTAATTTATTTTTTCATTTTTTTTAACGTTTATTTATTTTTGAGACAGAGAGAGACAGAGCATGAACAGGGGAGGGTCAGAGAGAGAGAGGGAGACACAGAATCTGAAACAGGCTCCGGGATCTGTGCTGTCAGCACAGAGCCCGACTTGGGGCTCGAACTCACGGACCGTGAAATCATGACCTGAGCCGAAGTCGGCCGCCTAACCGACTGAGCCACCCAGGTGCCCCCATACTCTTTACCTTTAAAAACCTGGTCCCTAGGAAAATAACTATTTTTGGAATGCACAAAGTCATGGCTATCTTGACAAGGATGTTTTTGTTCAATGCTTTATAGATATAATTCATTGTACATTTTTTAATATTTATTTTTGAGAGAGAGAGAGACAGAGTGAAAGTGGGGGAGGGGCAGAGAGAGAGGGAGACACAGACCCTGAAGCAGGCTCCGGGCTCTCTCCGAGCCGTTAGCACGGAGCTGGATGTGGGACTTGAACTCCTGAACCGCGAGATCAGGACCTCAGCCAAAGTCAGACGCTCAACCAACTGAGCCACCCAGGCACCCCTATTGTACATTTAAAAAATAGAAATGCGCCTGCAGCCCCTCTCCTGTGCATGTAGTTTCTGGAAATTTGTAGGATGTGTATGAATTGTTCATCTCTAGCCTTTGTGATTTGATTTCTCCCAGGTGGAAAATATGTCCTTCATCACACAGTAGTGAGTGCCAGGTAAACTTGGTGTTCCTGAGCCGCCCAAAGGGGATTTCTGGGAGAAGGGGAGGGGCTGGCTAGAACCGGAGCAACTGACACCAGCTGGCTCCCCTCTACCTAGGGCTTCAGTTGCAAACATTTTAACACTATTTTTTCCCCACAGCAAGCGAAGGAGTACAGAAATTAGCTGCTCTCCGATAAGACAACTGTGGTTGAGACTGTTGGAAAGTGAAATCTATTTGGGAGAGTAGAAACAACATCTAAATGAGCTCTTCTGGGGGTGCCTGGGTGGCTCAGTCGGTTGGGCGGCTGCTTTCGGCTCAGGTCATGACCTCCCGCTCATGTGTTCGAGCCCCACTTCGAGCTCTGTGCCAACAGCTCGGAGGCTGGAAGCCTGCTTCGGATTCTGTGTCTCCCTCTCTCTCTGCCCCTCCCCTGCTTGCACTCTTGTCTCTCTCTCTCAAATATAGATAAACATTAAAAATAGATAAATGAGATCTTCTGTTCATTCTGGAGTGTTCTGTCCACTGCACATAGATGGGCCCATAGTTAACAAAGCTCTTCTCACATTAAAAAAAAAAAAAAAAAAAAAGCAGCAGGTGCTCTTTAAAAAAACAAAAAGAAAAGAAATATTAGTGATTTTTTAAAAAAGACCTGGATCGTAAGTGTAGGTGGCTAAGAATGACTTGGGTATGTACTCCAAGCCTGTGTTTTCAACTCTGACTTTTGCACGAGCAGGAAGAGGAAGAACCAATTTTGTTGATATGAGGTAAAAGACGTCCTCACACATGATGAGTGTCATCGGCTTCACCAGCCAGCATCTGAATTGTGAATTTTGCAGTTGCAGAAAGAGAAGAATGAAAATAAAAACACGGAGCGAGGCAAGATAGAGGAAGATTATAGGTTATGCCTACACAGTTTATGGCAAAGGAAAGCAGTGGAATCTCGCTCAGGACAGGGGTGTGTGCAGGGTATAGCTGTAGGTAGTAATTGAAATTTATATAGACTTTGGCTAAACTGTGACCACCACTCGCATTATCTCCATAATCTCCCGGGCCAGACGTGCCATTAAGTATGATACGATCACTCTCACAACAGGGGCTGCTAGTTAGAGAGAGCTCCCAGGTGGTTACTGAAATGTCTGAGGAAAACAAAGGACAAAAAGAACAACGCTCTGATGCCCGGAAAGAACAATCAGGATTGGTCTGGCGGCACGGCCTCTGGACAAACCGCGAGGCAACGTAAGCGCCGTTCCCCCTTCGCAGGCCTTCCGGGTCAGGATCTACGGGATGCAGAGCAGAGAGAGTCTTATGAGACTACGTGTCAGTGACTATATTTATGATGGTATTGCAGACTTTCTTTCTTTCGCAGTAGCATAGGCATGCCCTATATGGTCACTAGTGTAATAATAAGCAATAAAAATAATCATCTACTGAGTGATTACTGTGAACAGACACAGTTGGGTCCATTATGCCTTCCCTTCTTGGGAAAGATGTGAATCCCCAAAGGAATGTCAATCTCCAAAGGAATAGTTGCTGCTTAGACCAAAATGACAGAGGCCCACTACAGTATGACCATTCCCATTCAACAGAAAAAGAATCTGAGTCTCAGAGGTGTTAAGTAAGTTGCCCAAGGTCACACAGCCAGCGTATGAAGAGGCCCTCACCTGTTCTGCTTTGTAAGCTCAGGCTCTTGATATCTCATACTTGGTGGACTATGCGTGGACATATCCAGGGGGCACATTTCTGGGAACTGTGTCCTTTGAACACGTTTGTATGGGATGTTATACTTTTAACATATTTAAATAAAACATCAAATGTACTCTGAGCATTTGTTCCCACTGTTTTTTATCAGGGTGCTTTTAGGTTCCAGGTTCTGAATCTTTCCTTTTCCTGCAAATGAAGCAACGAACTTCCTCCCCTACCTCCACTGCGGGCAGAACCCTTGGATTCTGGTCTTAGTAAGTGAATTTGAGGAAACTTGGCCCAACAAACAGGAACCAAGTGCCCTTGTTCTTTGTTTTGGTAACCTGGTTTGATTTCTCATCTCATTGTGGTACTTGGATTTTTTAGCACCTTGTGTCCAAGTACCTACCATCACCACGGGTTTAGATCCTAGGCCTTCAGGGACTTGGATGCTCTTGCTTTTGCCAGTTCCTTCCAGGAACACCTGGCCAGGCCTGGCATTGTTGCTGCCCTACTTATGTTATGCGTTCCATGGCCTCTCAAAGTACCTGGTCCTAGATTTGGCCTGTCCATGGGTCTTCCCATTAACACATGCTGGACTTTTCCAATGCTGGCCATTTGCCTAGACCACCACATTTTCTCTACTGACATGAGTTTGGACTATAAAGTTTTGCACGCTTCTGGGGTGACTTTCTCTAGGTCCCAGAAGCTTTTTTCTTCCTCAGATGTGGTCCTACCCAAACGGGCAACTTACATGGAGTTCTGTGGTCTTCCCTCCTACCCTCCCTGGCAACAGTTAACCAGGATCCTCATAATTGGGTTCCAAGTTGTGAAGTTTTCTTCTTAGGAATGTTCTTTCGGGATGCCTGGGTGGCTGCGTCTGTTGAGCATCTGACCACTGATTTCGGCCCAGATTATGATCTCACAGTTCATGAGATCGAGCCCCGCCTCAGGCTCCACGCTGATAGCACAGAGCCTACTTGGGATTCTCTCTTCTCTCTCTGCCCCTCCCCCACTCGTGTTCTTTCTCACTCTCTCTAAATAAATAAATACACTTAAAAAAAAAAAAAGAGGGGCGCCTGGGTGGCTCAGTCGGTTGGGCGGCCGACTTCGGCTCAGGTCATGATCTCGCGGTCCCTGAGTTCGAGCCTCGCGTCAGGCTCTGTGCTGACAGCTCAGAGCCTGGAGCCTGTTTCGGATTCTGTGTCTCCCTCTCTCTGACCCTCCCCCGTTCATGCTCTGTCTCTCTCTCTATCTCAAAAATAAATAAACGTTCAAAAAAAAAAGAAAAAAAGAAATGTTCTTTCTCTATCTCCTCATTTCTGCATATGCAAATCCAGCTGACTAGTTAAGGAATAGCTCTGAGGTCACGCCTTTTTTTTTGAAGTGTGATCCCACAACTGGCAAAAGTATTTCCTACCTTTGTCATCTCATGGCGTTTTATTTTCACCTCTTTGACGGCACTGATTACAAGCTCATGTATATTGGGTTTCATTCAACTGTAAGCTTCTTGATGTCAGGTAGCGCTGCATGAACACCTGTAAATGAGCTGGTGCCACCACTGGCTAGAGAGGTCACCTCATAAATGTTTGTCAAATGAATACATCACTTGTATAGCTACTTTTCTCTTCTTTGGCTTACTTAAAAAAAATGTTTATTTATTTTTGAGAGAGAGAGAGACAGACAGACAGACAGAGCTCGAGCAGGGGAGGGGCAGAGAGAGGGGGTGACAGAATCCGAAGCAGGTTCCAGGCCCTGAGCTGTCGGCCCAGAGTCCGTTGCGGGGTTCCATCCCATGAGCCGTGAGATCGTGACTGGGGCTGAAGTCGGACGCTTAACTGGCTGAGCCACCCAGGCGACCCTCTTTTCTTTAGTTTAAAGCAGTGAAAGAAACACAAGTAATGAGGCTCAAATTCCGGTCTTAGCATGGCTGCCCACTTAGTCCACCAACTTGACCAAACCACCGCAAAGTATCTTTATCTCAGTTTGCCCACTGAAGAAGTAGCAATAAAAATAATTGTAACGGATCATGTGTATGTGTATACAAGGCCATAGATGTCCTAGCTCAGGCTTTCAACAGGAAAAGATTCCGACAAGTTGCCCTTACTAAGACTGGAAATAAAATGGGGTCCCGAATGGGAGCGATGGGTACAGAAGCATAATGGACTCAATGTTAATCTCCAGTCTCTGGTGCGAAAGAAGATTGGGTTGGGGGCCCGGACACCATTCTGTGTAGAGAAAGGGTTATAACTAGATTTCATGGATTAGTTAAGCCAAAGTCATATATGTAGGAAAGGCAGAATGGATGGAACACTGTGGGTCTCCATCACTTCATGTGGACATGGCCCTATTGTGGACAAAGTCTCTTTTGAAAGCCCCCAGACTGCCTCTTGGGTCCTCCTCAACTGGCCTTTGGTGAAGTTGTGATATTGTGATTTGCAATAAGAAATATATATTTAGTCTTTGTCCCTACTGGTGGCACAGAGCTCCTAAAACCCTTGGAGTTTCCTAAGCAGTGAGAATTTAGTGTCTTTCATTATATTAATGAGGTGACTTTGGAGGGAACCTAGTGATGGGTGCTGGTTGCCAGGGGAGTCAACCATGTGACGACTGGGTTAGAGCTTTCAGTCCAATCCCCCAACCTCTGGCGGGGGGGGGGGGGTGGTGGTGGTGGAGAGGGGCTGGAGGTAGAATCGATTGCCAATGGCCAATGATTTAATCAATCAGGCCTATGTCAGAAAGTCTCCATAAAAAACCCAAAGACAGAGTTTGGAGAGCTTCTGGGTTGGTAAACACATGGAGATTTGGGGGAGAGTGGGATGCTTGGAAAGAGCATGTAACCCCCCACCCCTTCCCCATACCTTACCTCACGCATTTCTTTTATCTGGCTGTTCCGAGTTATATCCTTTTATAATCAGCTGGTAATCTAGGAAGGAATATGCATCTGTGAGTTCTGTGAACTGCTCTAGCAAATTAATCAAAACCCAAGGTGGAAGAGGTCATGGGAGCATCCAGTCTGTAGTCAGTCAGTCAGTCAGTCAGTCAGAAGCACAGGTAACAAACCGGGCTTATGACTGGGGTCTGAACTGGGGGCGGGAGAGGGGGCAGTCTTGTAGAACTCAATTCCTAACCTGTGGAAACTGACTCTATCTCTGGTTCATAGTATCAGAATTGAGTTGAGTTGTAGGACATCTAGTTGATGTCCGAGAACTCCTTGGTGTGGTGAATCCCCTCTATCCCACACATTAGAACTGAGTGACCATGCTAGGGGTCCTCTAACCAGGTTCCCTGACAGGGCTGATAACTCAACAAGGGTCAAAATACATGAGTTCTAACCAGCTATGTGTCCACGGTAAGTTACTTTACCTTTCTTGAATATTTATAGTCTCGTCTTTAAAAGGGCAATAAACATGCCTGTGCCTTTAAGAAATTTAGAGTGATCAAATAATATGTGTGAATAAAAAGCATTTGGCAGAAATGCATGGTATAATGGGAAACAAAAGTAGATTTCAGTTCTTTTGAAATGAATGCCAATTAGGCAGAAAATAGTAAAATAACACTTTGTGTGTTTGGCATCATTGGGGGATTCATAAAAGTGAATTTTCTGGGTTTGCTAACCCCTTGAAATGTCAACATAAGAAAATTATACTATACACAATTGATCGTACATTAAGTGAAAATATCCCACATGATCATGAGGTCACTTTATCCCCCCTCTTCTCACCCCCTTGGGGCCAATTACCAATTAAATTATACTCAAATTTGCAATTTTGCATTATTGTGAGGTTTTATTATACATGCTTTTCTGTGTTCCTGACTTGTATATATGGAAAATAATTAAAGATTTCTGAGGTCTTGGTTATGAATACAGTTGGGATATGATACAGGATATTCTGTCTCTACAGTACATGACCCCAGACTGTTACGTTTTGTTGAATAATTGAATTTGCTCTTTATAGCTTTTCTGAACTCTCCTTTTCCGCCTGGTTTTCTATGGTCATTTTTGCTTTTGTCAGAGAACTGAGAACCAGTGGTTGTTTTCTTTCTCTTTTATTTGCTCCTTTTAATCTGCTATGGGTTAGAAAGCCAGTAAATCAAGCTTATTAGAATTATATGTGCTTCCCAGGCCACAAGCCAAGGGGAAAATACAAGGTCATCAAAATAGGTTGTACAACAAACAAACAAACAAAAAAATAGAAACAACCTAATGATGATAATATTTGATGTCTCAACTCCTACGTGCTTAACTATGAAAACTCCAAATTCATTCAAATTGCCCCCTTTGAGCTAGAAAAAGCAGAGAATTTTTCAGTTACCATCCACACTTCCTTCTTTATTCACCAGGCCACGGGTTCTTGCCTTGGATGTGCCCGATGTGCTGGGCCACTCATTCCGGAGGTACCGGGATGGCTGATGCCTGGCTGTGGCTGTGCTAGCGATTTATACTCTGTTGCACCTGCCGGACTAACCCCGACCCCAGCAGTGGACGCCAAGGTAGTGTGGTCAAGTATTATAATCACGACCTTAGTAAGCCATGCTTCTTGTGTCCACAGTCTCTCTGTAATGTCCCTCTGCTGCTCCCTTCATCCAAAGTAGAGTCTGCTACCCCATCTCTCGTCTTCAGGCTGCTTTGTGATTTGCTTTGACTCACGGGATGGGGTGGAAGTGACACTGCGCGACCTCTCAGGCTGGGCCTTACGGTGTCGTGCAGCTTCCCTTTCGCTGTCTTTGAGACGCTGCTGATGTGTGAACAAGCACGGGCTGGCCTCTTTGAGGACCAGAGACGAAGAGAGGGAGGCACAGCTGTCCCAGCTGAAGCCCCAGACCTGTGAGTGGGTACGTCCCAGATCAGTCTGGGCCAGCCAGCCCCCTGCCAAGCCATCAGCTGACTGCAGCTGCACGGTCAGCCTTGCTGGGACCAGGAGAAAAACTGCCCAGCTGATCCCAGCCCAGATTGCAGAACTGCGGAAAGAGAGATGGTTTGTTGTGGGAAGTCACTAAGGTTTGGGATGATTTGTAACGGAGCAAAGGTATAACTGAAACAGGGGGATAGGAAAATGCTTCTTTCCCGGCAGCCTCTGTGGTGTTTGTGGTATATCCCAAAATGCTGTCTGGAGTTATTTTCGTTTATACAGAATAAGTGATAAAGATTTTGGTTTTGTTGTTCTTCTGTTTTATTGCATTGCCCCTAGAACGCTGGCTTTTCTTGTTTTCTTTTTTTAAATGTTTGTTTATTTATTTATTTGAGAGAGAGAGAGAGAGAGAGAGAGAGAGAGAGAGAACCATCAGGGGAGGGGCAGAGAGAGAGAGAGGGAAAGAGAATCCTAAGCAGGCTCCACACTGTCAGCACAGAGCGTGACGTGGGGCTCGATCTCACAAACTGCGAGATCATGACCTGAGCTGAAATCAAGAGGCAGATGCTTAACCAACTACGACACCCAGGCGCCCCGGATGCTGGCTTTTCTTAAAGGGAATGCCACGTGCTGTCATCCCTAGTGCTCATCGGAGCCTACGCATGACTTTCCTTACCCAGGAGCGCGCATGGGGTTCCTACTCCCTCTAGCTGAGGGGTCTTACTCTATGGCTGTTGGTAGATCTCAAAAAACCCTTAGGAACATGGAGAGTAGCTACCCCAAAATACCCTCCCGGACACTGGTGAATTAGTCAAATGGACCCAGTTTTCTCTCTGTCTGCTGGGACTCCATTCCATTTATCAAAAGCAAGAAAAAAATGTATTGATGGTAAGGCCTGAATGGTTCTCTTTTGAGCAGGTTATTTCTTCTACTATTTTTCTGGCTGGCCAAAGGCCTTTTTGGATTGTCAGGATACTTGGCTGTATCCTGGTTAGCTAAGGTTGCTTGATAAGTGATGACCTCCAGATAAATTGTTTTCTGTGTAAGACGCATCTATCTTATTTTATTTTTTATTTTTTAAAATTTTATTTTATCTAGTGTTGTTAACATACAGTGCTATATTGGTTTCAGGTGCACAACATAGTGACTCAGCAATTCCATATATTAAGAAGCATGTAAAATTAGAATTCCTTGTGTTTTTTACACTCTACGATGGAAAGATTAGTTGAATGAGATTTCACCACGAGCATAACTGTGTAGAAAATAGCTTCCTGGGGCGCCTGGGTGGCTTGGTCGGTTAAGCATCCGACTTCGGCTCAGATCATGATCTCACTGCTCGTGGGTTCGAGCCCCGCATCAGGCTCTGTGCTCAGAGCCTGGAGCCTGCTTCAGATTCTGTGTCTCCCTCTCTCTGCCCCTCCCCTGCTCGTGCTCTGTCTCTCTCTCTCAAATATAAAATAAAACATTAAAAAAAAAAGGAAATAAAAGTCATTTAATCTCCCTTCCAGGAATAGGCACTATTAATGTTTCTTAATATGTCCTTCTAGACTTTTTGAGTGCATACACTCATTTAGGAGGAGTGTCCTCAAAAGTTGGAAAGCAAACTTTCTTCCGCCTCCAACTCGTATTTTACTCCAATTATTAGGTTAAAAGTTCACCAGGACTGTCTATTTCCTTTTAGACAACTAGGAAATTTTTATGGTGGCTAACTCATCATGCTTTGGGGATGGGGTAAAATATGGTCCGTGTAAGACCAGTGAATTTAGCTGTCTGGGTTTCGTCATTGTGTGATGATGCCTGCACAACCAAGAAAACACTTGTCGATTCATTTAAGCTAAGTGGACATTAAAAAACAGACTTGTTGGTGTCCATCAGGTCAACAAAATAACCTGTCAGTTGACAATACTTTCCCTCTTCCGGATCTGGACTGTGTTCGTATTGGTTAATGTTCTCAAAGACGTGAATATTACTCCCAAAGAATCACGTTTACTCAGCCTGGCTCAAGTGTGCTTCAAGGCGTTCACAATTTATTGGAATCTGAAATGAAACGAAGAAGGCATGAAAGCTGCTTTAACTAACAGATGGCTTTCATTAAATACAACCATTAATCTTGTCCTGATTATTTACTGGAATGTGTTAGACTGCAATGTTTCCTTAATCTATTGATGAACTATCACCACAAAATATGTCACTGAAGTAAAATAATTGTTGATGTGCTAATGAAAACCACCAGAAAGACCCAGGAGCCTTCCCTGTGTAGAATTACGGCGAGGAAGAATCTATTTAAGAAGAAAGAAAGGGTTGCTCTGGTATCAGATTGAACTACCTCTTTGGAACCATTTTTAAGACTGGGGAACCAAGAGTGCAAAGCCGTGTAAATGATCTATTGAATTACAGGAGCACTGCCTTTTTTTTTTTTTCCCCCTTCAATCAAAATTCCCACCTATTTATTCCTGAACCAACCTACCAGGGCAGAGGCAGAGTAACAGATGAAAATGATTTCCTCCATAAAACATATCTATTGTTCAGGTAGTAGGGGCGTTTACAGAGCGCTAGGAGAGGCACATGTGACCTTTTTACGGCATAAGTATGGGTGCCATCTCATGTGTGATCCCTTATAGACCCAGCTTGGTTCTTCTCCAGTTGTGTCTGATTTTATTACCAGTTTTCATCTGAATCCACTGGGGAATAGGATGATTCTACTTTTGTTTCTTGGCCGGGATTCACTTGATCCTGAAAGTCTCATGAGAAGATGTGGACTGAGCCACCCAGGTGCCCCTTTTCATTTTCTAAATAATTTACAATATAGTTAATAACACCACTGTATTATATACTTACAAATTTGCTAACAGGGTAGATTTTATGTTGTGTTCTTAATAGTAATAATAATAATAATAATGATGATAAATAGGGGGAGGAAACTTTTCAAAGTGACAGGTTTATAACATAGATTATGGTGATGATTCATAAGTGTTCGCTCATCTCCAAACTCATCAGGTTGTGCACATTAGATATGTACAGCTTTTTTATGTCAATCATATCTCAATGAAGTGGTTTAAAAACAATAACAATAAAATTACATGTAAGAACAACACACACAAAAAGATTCACAGAAGAATTTTTATAAAGGATTTATCATCCAGTAAATTTAATATAGCATTTAGATTTTAAACTCCTATCTGTAACATATTGGGAACATATCTAAAGTTAAAGTAAAATGAACTGATATGATTCATAAAGTTTACAACGGAGGAAGCAGGTGGGATTATGAAACCCCTCAGTTTCATCCGTTGGGTTCAGAGCACCTTTTACACACTGGCTAACAAAGGAAAGGTTGTGCTTCAAGTGTATGTATTTCTTCTCTCTCTCTCCATATATATGGAATTGGAAGGGGCTCAGTGAAACCTTTTTTTTTAAGTTTATTTATTTATTTCCAGGAGTGGGGGGAGGGGGCAGAGAGATAGGGTGAGAGAGAGAGAGAGAGAGAGAGAGAGAGAGAGAGAGAATCCCAAGCAGGCTCTGCACTGTCAGCACAGAGCTCAACATGGGGCTTGAACTCACAAACTGTGAGATCACGATATAAGCTGAAATCCAGAGTTGGTTGCTTAACTGAATGAGCCATCCAGGTTCCCCTGAAACATTTTGTACTATGTAATCACTGAACCCAGAGAAACAAAGAGATTGTCTAAATCAGTCAGCCAGTGAATGGCAAGCTATTACGACAATCAGAAGCCCAAGTTCTGGCATTTGACTGCCGGGTTCAAGCCCTGGCTTCTCACCCTATTAGCTACATATCTTTGGTAACTGATTTCATTTCTCTGGATCTAGGTTTTCCTATGAGACAGCAGAAGCTAGGAATATCTACTGCCAAGGGTGGTTGTGAGAATTAAGAGATTCTCCAGGTGACTCTCTTAGCCAGGTACCTTCCTTATTCATAGCAAGCACTCAGTGAATGGTTACTGGTGATTGCTACAGTAGTCTTTTTTTTTTTTTTAACATTTATTTATTATTGAGAGACAGAGAGAGACAGAGCGAGCATGGGAAGGGCAGAGAGAGGAGGAGACACAGAATCCGAAGCAGTCTCCAGGCTCCGAGCTGTCAGCACAGAGCCCAACGTGGGGCTCGAATTCACAAACTTCGAGATCATGACCTGACCTGAAGTCGGATGCTCAACCGACTGAGCCACCCAGGTGCGTTATTCTTAATAAGCACAAGGAGCAGAACTCAGCTTCCTGACACCCATCCAGGGTCCTTTCCTCTACTCATGTGCAGGTGGTATTTACCACGGCTGGGGTACCAGGTAGTCAGACTGAACTCACCCAACCATGGTGGCCACCCTGGCATCCTCCTTCCCGCAGGGATCGCCCCACTTAAAATCTCACTCAACACAGTGGATGTCTCCACAGCTCCTGGAATGCATGTGCAGAAACTTTGTATAACTTGGGGGAGGCATTAACCACCGGTGGGGGGGAAATAGGAATCATTTGGAGTAGGGCTGGCCCTGATGGTGGAACCTTGACTAAGCCATACAACCTCTCTGTACCTCGCTTTTCTCACACTTAATACTCACATGCTGCGCAAAGTTGTTACGGGGATCAACAAGGGTCAGCAGTGGGACAGCCCTTTGAGAAAGGGTAAACCATTACACAAATGCAGGAGATTTGCAAAATACCTAAACCTTCAAGAAAACAGGTTCCAGGGGGATATCAGCCAAAATCTACATATGTCTCCCACATCACTGTCACATTTTATGCTTAGCTTGTCTCTGAGATTTAAAACATCACATTATATTTCTTCATTTTTATATTGGCAAAGTCAATCAAAATGAAAGGTTTTCTGTCCTTCTCTTCAGGAATGAGAATCAACTTCTTGCTATTAACAAGAAGTGATAAATGGGGAATCATTTCCCTGAGAAATGGAACGCACTATTTTATGATAGCTTAGGTTAATGAAAATATCACAAATTAAGTCCATGAACTAGAAACTCGTTATGCTCTTCAGCGAGTTTTTTCTTAAGCCTATCCTAAACTCCTTTCACAAGTGAATAATGAATGTCTAAACCCACTCAGGGTTGGTAAACACTGTTTTAAACCCTGTTACGGAGTTGGTGATTTTTAAACATCAGAGCGGCTTAGCAAATAGTTATAACTGGTGGTAAACATGTATTTTCAATTTTTGACATTTGTGCCTCTTCAATAAGATGTTGGCCTTTTTCCTCTTCTGACTCAATTTCCTTTCTGTTTCTTATTCTTTTTATAGATTGTTTCAATCTGTCTCACTTCTGAGCCAACACTTTTGAGATTAGGATACCATTTGGGAACCTTCCCCACGTCTTGCATACACATGCCTCTACGATCGTTTACAAGGACGCACATGCACACAGAGCTAATTACACCAGGGCTCAGCTCAAGCCTTTAATCACACGGGTACTCGCAAATATCCAAAGTGCCACCAGGAAATAATGAGACAGCTTTCATAAGCTGCTCACAAGAGTCTGTTTCTTCCCTTTATAGTGAAATTGTTTCTGCGGATATGTGTAATCAAAGAATGGATTAAGACCTTTCGAGGCCCACATCCTGCAGAGATGATGACATCTCAAATATATGTATATATGTGTGTGTGTGTGTGTGTGTATATATAATATACACATGTATATATACACATGTGTATATATATATATATATATATATATATATATATAAAATATACAAAGAAAACCAAATAAGAATAATTTAATTTCCACAATGAACCCTCACTTTTTAGATTCTCTCTCTGTCTCTCTCTCTCTTTTTAATGTTTAATTTTATCTTTGAGAGAGAGAGCAAGTGGGGCAGGGGCAGAGAGAGGGGGACAGAGGATCCAAAGCAGGCTCTGTGCTGACAGCAGCCAGCCCAATATGGGGCTCGAACTTGCAAACTGCGAGATCATGACCTGAGCTGAAGTCACGCTCGACCGACAGAGCCACCCAGGTGCTCCGAGAATCCCAAGCAGGCTCTGGTTGTCAGCACAGAGCCTGACGTGGGGCTTGAACCCATGAACCATGGGAAGATGGCCTGAACCAAAATCAAGAGTCAGATGCTGAACAGACTGAGCCGCCCGGGCGCCCCCATCTCTGTCTCTCTTTAGTACTGCTGCTTAGCTGGTGGCCGAGGCACGTACTTGGTCCTTTTCTGGAGTCGTCAGCCCCACATAGGCCCCCAGAACCACACAGGAATAGGGGCTTCCTTCAATCCTCCCCCCAGGCTCCAGGCCTCAAACCTTTCTGCTGGTCTTTATGAGCCTCTGGGAAGGTTCCACTCTGCTGTACCTTCTTCCTTCCTGCTTTTCTTCTCACCAGTCAAGCCTCCTAGCTCAGAAACTTCTTCGTGCCGTCGCCCCCATCTCCTTGCTATTGGGGGTTAAGGCTGATAGGGTTCCGGACAAGCAACCCCAAAATAAGATACTTTGGCCGATTGAATATTTGAGTTGAAGGAATTTGGGAGGTACAGGTGCAGGAAGGACTCTGATGATGGTCCCTGTGCCCTGAAGCAGGTCATGGGACCCTCACATGAGAGATGCCGTCCCTAAATTCAGAGGGAAGGAGCATCCTTATCTCTCTCTGTAGATGGAGAGATGCCCGGAGTAGCCCGAGTGAACAGGCCCTACCAAGTTTCCCCACTCTACCCCTTTAGTCCATTCTCTCTTGTCCAATCACCTTTTTTCATGACCTTCCACTCTTCGTCTCCTTACGAAGGCTCCTATGACACATAAAACTTGTGCGAAATGAATTTGTAGGTCTTTCTTTTCTTTTTTTTAATGATTATTTTTCTTTATTTTTGAGACAGAGACAGAGAGAACGAGCGCACGAGCAGGGGAACGTTGAGAGAGAGAGAGAGAGAGAGAGAGAGAGAGAGAGAGGAAAACACAGAATCTGAAGCAGGCTCTAGGCTCTGAGCTGTCAGCACAGAGCTCGATACAGGGCTCGAACCCATGAACTGTGAGATCATGATCTGATCCAAAGTCGGATGCTTAACCATCTGAGCCACTCAGGCACCCCTTAATTTGTCGGTTTTTCTGTTACGAGTCTGTCTTTTGTCAGTTCTATATGCAGGGCTCCTGACGGGGACCAGACGGTGGGGACAAGAAGAGACTTTTTCTCCCTCCCCTACTAGGCCGCAGGTTTGTGCAGAAGGAGATAACCGTTCTGCACCAGGGCACCGCCGCGAGAGACCCCTGAGGGCTGTCATTCTATCTGTGTTGCTTACCCTCCGTCCTCTGATGGTGGGGCGGGGGGTGAAGGTTCACTCGTTTGTCCATCCCTACACTTAGTTTTCTCATCCATGATTCAACTAACACGGGTTTTGAGTGAAGACTATATTCCAGGTGCTGTGCTATCATCAAAGGAAACCAGGGCCGGATTGCGCTTACAGCTGTAAAAACACATTGCATTCAGGAACTGGCGCAATAGGGAAAGAGATAGCTCAGCATAAAACTGGCCTCAATTCTGAATACAATGAGGAAAAGTGGGAATTTATAGCCAAAGAGCAGGATGAGGGTCAGTGGATGGAAATGACTAAAAGGAAACATCAGGAATAAGGAGGGATTTGGGTTAAACAAAACCGAGCAGGATGATTGCTGAGGACGGGCCACAGCGATCAGATATCATCTGGGGGAGGGTCGGGATGAGAAACGTGATCGGATACCGACGGTGGGGGATTCTCTCTTAACTGACTTAACAAGATTCTTGCTGCAACAGGGCAGTGCTGGCCCAACATGGATGGTCCCTGCTGCCCGCGGTTGAGGCTTCATTGAGAAAGAGCTTAGAGCATCCTGTCTCTGGAGAGATCCCTTGTCACTGGGCACTGGGGAAGGGCGTGAGGGGCAAAGGGAGTCCAGGACGCTACCCCTTCCTTAAGAAGCAAGCAAATGCGAGCAGATAATCGCATCCTAACCGTGTGGTCAGCGCGCGTGCGGGGTGCTTAGTAGAGGAAGCAAGTCACCTTGCGACCGAGCCCCATTTCTTCTTCTTCCGGGAAGGGCAGTTTGAAAGACTGGTCCCAGGACCCCCGAGAAGTCCTTACTCCAGCAGAGGAAGAGGGGGGGGGCCCTCACGAAACAATGCCAGGGTTCGCTGACTTGCTTTGAAGTATAAATTCAGATCTTTCTGGCCAGTTGAATTTCCGACCGTTTCAAGTTTTTAAAACAGGAAGATGTTCAGATGTGAAACATAGCTTGCTCATGCTTACTTCTCCCCTTTAGTGGGCATTTTGCCTTTAAATGTTGTACAGATGCCTGAAGTATTCCCACTGTGAGAGTCAACCGGGACGTGCATGTCGTAGTTCTAGGTGTGTTTGATGTTCAGTCTTGCTTTGGATACTTGGCCTCATGAGTTTATATATCTAGGGCCTCCTAAATCAGAGGCCAGTCGTTAACATGGAAAAGGCAGGAAAACAACGTGCCAGGTTGAGAGGAAGAAATGTAAAAATTCCACTTGGCTTTCTTTATTGTTCTATGGGTGGCATGGAAATATTTTTTATAAAAAAGACATCCGGGAACTAGATTAAGATTCCTGTTTCTGTTACTTTGGGTCAGGAAATAGCCTTTTTTTTTTTTTTTTGAAATCTTTTTTGATGTAGATCAGATTTGTTTTGTTTGCTTTGGTGTGTCTTATGTGGACCAAATAAGTGGTTTGTGAGGAACTAGATGGAAACAGTCCCTGCTTCCACTTGCCTTGTTATACCTCTGGGTGGAGAGTTAGAAAATGAAGCCGCGTTAAAAAAAAAAAAAAACATGAAAGCAGACTTCAGGGTTTACAGATGTTTGGTTGGGTGTTCGTTTGCATCTGTACAGACTCCTCAGTGGGAGGCAGGGTGCTCAAGTCGCTGTTAAGTAGCAAAGAACGTTTCTTTCTGATTATAATGAACCATTTGGCAGAGTATTTGGAAATGCTAATGGCCTTTGACTTACTCCATCCAGATAAATCCTTTTGTCCAGTTGGAATTATCCCTTTCCCACCAGGTGCGGGGGGGGGGGGGGGGGGGGTGGGGGGGGGGGTGGGGGTGGGGGTGGGGGCCGGGGCCCAGTGGAACTGCCCTGTATGTACCCCGGGAGGTCCTTACTGGGAAGCAAACTCTCCCTTGGTCACACTCGGGGTCAATAACACATAGTGTGCTGTTTTTACAGTGCAGACATAGGCTCAATTAGGACAACACACACACACACACACACACACACACATACACACACACACACAAGAATAGCCTAAAAACAATGCCTAATTGGAAGAATCTTTTTTAAAGATACAAATAGAATCATGTTATCTTTATAGTAAGAGGAACACCATTTAGCGTAGCTCAGTTTTATTCTTCATCACGTCATTGAGAGGCTAGCCCTGCAAAGGCATCTGTCTCTTCTTTTTGTTTTGACCCCCTAGATGAGAAAGCGAACCCTGAAAACAGGTGCAGGTAATTCTTAATTATTTTGATTTCATTGGGGGTAAAACTTGAGGAAAACCCCTTATAATCAGAGCTAAGTGAACATACACATTCTTTCCCTGCAGAAAAGAGACCCTCCCACCCCACCCCTCAATCAGACAAAGACAGTCTACAAAAGACGGCCCTGTTACATGAAATTTCTTTCAGGTTTACCAGTTTCTTTCTTCTTTTCCCTTCTTTTTTTTTTTTTTTTTTTTTTTTTGGTTTGTTTAGAGCTAAATGACAGGCCTTTATCATATGTAGGCATCAAGTGCTTACTTTCTCGGTTGCGATTCCATCACCCATAATGGCCTTTGTATACATATACATTGCCCTTCTTTAATAGAAACCTGATGAACTTCAGAATTTATGTGAAATATGTCTTCAATATGAACCTCTGTTCATTTTTTTTTTTTTTCAGAAGCAGAGTAGCACACCAGCCTCCATTTGTTTTCAACATCGTTTCTGGTCTCATCTCATTCCTTACAGCAGCCCTGTTCACAGGCTGAATGGAAACATTGATACACGTGAAGCCGTGCTCAATTTCTCTAATAATCAAAGAAACGCATATTAAAATGAGATGGTATCATTTCTCCTATCATTGTGACAGAAATGAAGGATACTGATCATGCCCATTGCTGGTGAGGGAGTGGGGCAGACAACCTGGGAGAACACTGCTCCCTTCCCCCAGCGTCCCAGGGCCCACCCTTCCCGAAGCCCCTGCTCTATTCCAGCCCCTGGGAGCTGCAAATCACATGTTCTTGCAATAAACCCTTTTTCTTTTTTTGCATTTGTTTTTTACTTTTTCAAAAAAATGTTTTTATTTATTTTTGACAGAGAGAGAGAGAGAATGTGCATGAGCTGAGGAGGCGCAGAGAGAGGGGGGACAGAGGACCTGAACTGGGTTCTGCACTGACAGCAGGAACCCCAATGCGGGGCTGGGACTCACGTACCCTGAGATCATGACCTGAGCCAAAGTAGGACACTTAACCCACTGAGTGACCCTGGTGCCCCCACTTTTTTTTTTTTTGCAAGTCAAGAGTGTTAATAATACCTTTGCCTTCATTTCAACCTATTTTTTTCTTGATGGTATTTATTACATTAGCGAATCATCACCGTGCGTCTTCTTGCCTTCGTTGTACTAAGGATACCAAACCGTTTTCTAATATCTTTTCGGGATCCTGCATACAGTCATTTTCAGCTGTAGGCTTGGATTTTCAGTGAGCTTTCTGGGCATTTTTCCCTTTTCC
The DNA here is from genome assembly GCF_018350175.1 of Felis catus. NCBI lineage: Eukaryota > Metazoa > Chordata > Mammalia > Carnivora > Felidae > Felis > Felis catus. Next base: position 20,327,082 of record NC_058374.1, on the reverse strand, counting down.
TTTGTCTAAGCGTGATTTCACAGATCTCAAGTTTTGTCTCCCCACACCCTCCCTTTCTTGAACTTCAAACGAGAGATTGCTATCAGATCTTTAATTGCTATTAAATATCCTTAGCTCTACCCACTGGGTACTTCCCCCTCTAGATCTAGAGCTGGGGGGCAGACTGATATGCTGAGCTCTCCTCCCCCCCCCCCCCCGTGTCCCCAGAGAGTTCCATCTAGGGAGGCTCTTGAGGTACCCAAGTATGAGAACTTCCTGACCCCCCTTTATCTTGCCCTTTGGTTCTTTGAACCACTGGAACATGGGAACAACCGTAATGGACCTCTCTCTCCAGGACAGATTGCGATCCCCATGGGCTGCCCCCCGGACTCCTCTCTTCTCTTACCCAGTCCACAGAACTTCGCCTGTGGGGTTATGCCTCCCAGGATGCAGAGCACCATTGCTTATCAGCTCTTTCTTGCCCTGAGTTTTCTGGCAGAGAGACAAGGTGCATACGGGGAACTTACTCTGCCTCACGGCTCATTATTCGGTTTTTTGGTAGCCACAGACACTCAGTCTCTGAGACAGGAAGGAGACTCCGAGGGAGGTGTAACATGTCTTAATGCTTTTCTTCGGTCTGGCTCTGGTTAGATTATTCTCAACCTGCCTCCACGGGCAATAACGGTGGGGGGAGATTTCTAACAGGTTTTGGCATTAGGTGGTCTCTCAGTGTGAGTTGTCAGTAGATAGGAAGGAAGCTGATGAGGAATCCAGCGATCCTTTGCGTAGGACCTGCCTGCCCACCACATGAAGTCTGTCGTACTCCCCGTGGGCTTTAGTGGTCTGCAAATGGGTCCAGGATCCTGTAATCTATACCCTCTGCTCCAAGCAGCTGGCCTCCTTAGCCTGTTTATTCCTGTCTCTCTTCTTCCAGGCAGGATCCCTTTCTCTGTTCAGCTAAAGCCTTTCATGTAAGGCTACCATAAAGTTCCATCTCCTTCACGAAGCCTTTTGATGATTCCAGTGTACGTCCAAGTCCTCCATTTTCTTTCATTCATTCATTCACTCATTCATTCACCGAACACGTATTTGTTAGATGCTTATGCCATGCCAATTACCATGCTTATGTGGGACTCCCACAGCAAATAAGGCAAACTTGTTCCCTGCCTTCGAGGGGCTGAGAGTTTAGGCATTGCACAGATGCAAGAATCCCATAATGATAGATTCGTTCCTCCTTATAATCTTTATTAACCAGGGTAGGTTTTGTTGTTGTTGATTTTTGGCTTTTGGCAACCGGTAAAACCCAGTTAGGAGTACGGGCCCAAACGTGGATTTCTTGGGGGAAGAAGATTCTGGCTCACAGACCAGGTGGCAGGCAGAGAGGCTCTCCAGGGATCTCAGCAGCAGAAATCTTTAGGCTTTGAGGCCACGGCCCCAGCTTCAACAACTGATCCTTCCCGCACGTGAGCTGAATTTCAAGTCTCTAGAAAAACCTGGGATGTTCAAGCGTGAGTCAGGTTATTTAGATCATGCAGTCAGGTGGAGGTGGGTGAGGGCGCTACGGCCACTGGGGGCCTCGCTTGTGAGTGGGGACCTCTCCCAGAGCAGGGGAAATTGTTGTGACCTGCAGCCATCCCCTGTGGATGACTATGCTGCCCCGATTCCTCCTTCAAGGTTGAAGAACTTGTTCCCCAGCTGCTGGTAGTGCGGCAGGCCAGGCGGGGAGCCACCTGGCTGTCAGGGCACCCTGGGAATTGCCTCTGCTCCAGGGGCCACCTTGCTCTAGGTCCCAGTCCCCACCTGGGCATCCTGCACCCAGGGACTGGTGGGAATGTGTGGGGCGGCCTGCAGGCCCAGCGAGGGCAACTTTGAAGGGATATTTTAGCTTCAGAGTTCCCCACAGAGGGCAGGGGTGGGCCCCGAGAGCACTTCCCAAGATCTTCCTGTGCCTTAAATTCCACCTCAGAGTCTGCTTCTTGGGGAACCCAACCTGTGACGCACCTGGCAGGATTCATAATGCCCACGACGGTCACACACTCCCACCCCTTATCATCTATTACCTGGAATAGTTCGCTAATTATTTCACATTGCTTATCTCTTCCAAACTAGACTTCAGACTTCCTATGAATATAGAAACCTTAACTTCCCCGGCATCCAGTCCTCAACCCCAGTTGCAGCAGGAGATGATACGCGTCACTCAAAATTACATGTTCCCGCATGGACGATCCCAGGTGAGGGTCAAAGTCGTGCTAAGTCTGACGGGTCAAATGTTGCTGTGTTAGACGGACCAGAGATTCCACACTTCAAAAGGACCTCTTTTACAAGGGTTTCAGACTGCAGTCAAGAGGTTTTGGTTTATTTTGTTTTTATTTGCTTTCATTTAGTTAGCAGCCAACTCCGTGATTTTAGGGCGGCAAATTCTGATCACGGAGAATAAACCCTTCTGTGATAACACCTTCTCTCTCTCTGCTGGCTAGGCTAGGCTTTCCGTTTCTTTGTTCCCTGGGGGGGGGGGGGGGGGGTGCAGCCACACAATCTTACAAAACCTGCTTCAGCTCATGGTCTTGAGAGCTGTTTCCTTTCTTCGTGAGCATGTGTGGGTGTGTGAGTGTGTGGGGGGCAGACAGAATGTGCCCTCTAGACTGTGACATCATACGTCTCAATGACCACAGTAGAGAGCTGGCCGGGTCCACAAGAGCCGCGTGTCAAGAAGAATGGAAAGTTGGTGAGCGGCTCCCAGGCTTTGAGCTTTAAAATAAGAATTTTTTTCGAGAAGGGGGATTTAGGAAAAAGCCCTCTCTGCACGTACTTCTGTAATCATCCCGGTTCTCAGACAGATCAAGTAAGATTCCTTTGACTTAGAAAATGTTCAGTTTTCAAAATCAAATAAAGGCACGCGTTTCTAGTTCTGTCCCCAGTCCCTTAAACAGTCCCGTGCCCATTTGGGGAAAACAGCTCCGTAAGCTTAAACAGCTCCATTTGGAGCTGACACTTGCAAAGGGAAGGTATTGCCTCCTACCCACGAGTTTCTGTCTGACTCTGATAATATAATAATATTTCATGTGGCTACCCCATGATGCAGGCACAGTTTCTACACTCAGGACACATGGGCCACTTCCTTTCATTTTAGAAAAACTGTGCTGTGAAACACAGCAAGGAGAATAACCCCTGTGTTTTTCCTCTTCTAAGGAATGTGCTTTTCTGATATATTTTTTAATTGATTAAAAGGTAAGGGTAATAAATGAACATCTGATCCAAGTTTCAGCAAAAGACCCTTTATTGAAGTACAGACTCTAAAAAGTTATTTTAGGCAAGTTCCCAGAGGCAATTTCTTAAACCATAAGGCTGGATGAGGAGACTGTGATTCTAATAAATTCTGCCATTCCTCAGAAATAAATTAAGAGTTTCCTTCCAAGTGGGGTAGCTAGTGGGCCGAACGATCATATTTTAAAATAGCTGAATCCAAACATAAGCTGGATTTGCATTTTTTTTTTTATAAAGCCTATAGTTTGCTTTTCACATTTTCTCTCTTCCCCAGTGACTCTGGCATTGTATGGTCCAAGTTGCTTTCTTGCAAAGGTACCTTGTACTCACTTTATGAGGTGTGGAATAGAGAGCCAGCCTGGTGCTTTGACTGGCTGAAATTTCCATCCTGTCTTAAACAACCTGGGAAAAGTCAGTGTGATTTATGATAGTGGTTACCACTACCCCTTGACGTAGCCAGGAATATTCTCATGCTACCAACGGCCTCCCCCCCCCCCAACAACAACAAAAAAACCCAAACTGGCACATTTTGAACCACTGTCATTTCTACGTCTTGCCTAGCCATTGGAGCAATTAATAAATTAAATAAATTTATGCCACTAAGGAGCCTTCCTTGTAAGTGAGGAGCAGGTGAAAATAGGTGATTGCTTTTTTTTTTTTTTTTTTTTCTAGTTACATCCAATGCAATCTCCAAGACAGGGAGAGGCTACTGAAGAGATACATGGCGCGAGACTGCCAGGTTGTTGTCGTGAATTATTTCCAGGTGTCAGGCATTCAAGCCCAAGATCACGCAGCAGGTGCTGGTGTCTATAACATTCACTGGGGGCTTTTCATGCCAGTGTTTTAGGTAGTGTGAATCCGTGCAGGAGAGATGAAATTAGGTACACATACATGCACCCCTCTACCCCTCCAAAAGATGCTCCCCCCAGATGTTTCTGGAAGATTAGGATTCTAGGCATGTGTTTGTAAAAAGTCACTTAGAGATGATATCTTTACAATTGTATCGTGCCTTTCTCTTCCAGTAGCTTAAAGCACTTCCTTTATATCTACTATGTGTTTGGGAATGAAAAACTCCTATGTTGCATAGAGGTTCAAGCACATGCATCAGAATGTGGCAGATGGTCACTCTCAGGTGTACTTCCCACTACTGATGGGAGACAGGCATCCCTCTCCCTATACTTCTCTCCTGTATTGGCAATTCCCCGCATCGGACCCCAAAGAAAGCTTGTTGGGGGGGGGTGGTGAATCAATGAGGTTACAGTTAGCTGGGCTAATGGTGACTCTTCTCTCATTTTTCCCCACCCCATTTGTAAAATAGTTCATTTCTGGGGCACCTGGGTGGCTCAGTCGGTTAAGCGACCGACTTCAGCTCCTGATCTTTTGGTTCGTGAGCTCAAGCCCTGCCTCCGGCTCTGTGCTGACAGCTCAGAGCCTGGAGCCTGCTTCGGATTCTGTGTCTCCCTCTCTCTCTCTGCCCCTCCCCTACTCGCATTCTCTCTCTCATAAATAAATAAAAAAAACATTAAGAAAATTTAGTTTATTTTTTCTTCCTCTAATTTTTTATTGTGCTAAAGTGCACATAACATATAATTTACTATCTTAACCACTTAGAGTGTATAATTCAATGTATTATATATGTTCATATTATTGTACAACCATCACCTCTATCCATCTCCTTTCATCTGGTAAAACTCCTTTCATTTGGTAAAACTGAAACTCTACCTGTTAAACACTAACTCCCCATCCTCCCCTGGTCCCAGCCGCTGGCGACCACGAGTTTCTCTTCTCTCTATGATCTTACCTACCCTACGTACACGAGTTTCTGCTTCTATGATCTTACTTACCCTACGTACATCGTATCAGTGGAGTCATACAGTGCTTGTCTTTTTGTAAAGGGCTGATTTCACTTTGCAAAATGACTTCCAAGTTTTGTCCCTGCTGCAGCAGGTGTCAGGATTTCCTTTACTCTTAAATCTGTTAATATTCTGTTGAATGTGTATACCACATTTTGCTTATCCACTCATCCGTTGATGGACACCTTGGTTGCCTCTATGTTGTAACCATTGTGAATAATGTTGCAATGAACATCGGGCGTACAAATATCTCTTTGAGACCCTGTTTTCAATTCTTCTGGGTTATATTCCCAGAAGTGGGATCGCTGGATCAGAAGGTAGTTCTATTTTTAATTTTTTTGCAGAACGGCAATACTGTTTTCTGGAGCGGCTGTATCATTTTACGGTCCTTCCAACAGTATATGAGGATTACAATTTCTCCACATCCTCACCAAAACTTCTTATTTTTATATCTATCAATCAATCTATCATCATCTATCAACTATCTATCATCTATTGTATTTATTTTGATAGCAGCCATCCTAATGGGTGTGAAGTGGTAACTCATTACAGTTTTGATTTGCATTTCCCCAATGATTAGCGACGTTACACATGTTGTCATGTGCTTTTTTGGCCATTTGTATATTTTCCTTGGAGAAAGGTCTGTTCAAATCCTTGGCCCCTTTTTAAATTGGGCTCTTTGTTTTTTGTTGTTGAGTGGTAGGAATTCTTTATATAGTCTGGATATTAATCCCTTTTCAGACATGCGATTTGCACAATATTTCCTCCCGTTCTCTGGGTTACCCTTTTATTTGTTGATATTATCTTATTTTTTTATTATTATTACTTTTAATGTTTATTTATTTTTGAGAGAGGGAGAGAGAGAGAGAGAGGGAGAGAGAGAGAGAGAGAGAGAGAGAGAGAGAGAGAGAGAGAGAGGTCGCGGGGGGAGGGGCAGAGAGAGAGGGAGACACAGAATCCAAACCAGGCTCCAGGCTCTGTGCTGTCAGCTCAACCGACTGAGCCACCCAGGTGCTCCTACTTGTTAATATTATCTTTTGATGCACAAATTTAAAACAACTTTCATGAAGTTTGTTTTGTTTATTTTTGCTTTTGTTGCCTGTGCCTTTAGTGTTACAGCCAACAAATCAGTGCCAAATCCAGTGAAGATTTTGTCTCGTGGTTTTTTTCTGAATTTTACAGTTTTAGGTCTTACATTTAGGTCTTTGATCCATTTTGAGTTAATTTTTGTATGTGGTGTTAGGTAAGAGTTCAGCTTCATTCTTTCACATGTACGTTTTCCTAATACTATTTATTGAAAAGACTGTCCTTTCCCCCATGGGATTGTCTTGTCACCCTTGTAAAAAAATCATTTGACTATATATATTTAAAGGTTTATTTTTGGGTTCTCTATTCTATTCCATTGGTCTATATGTCTTTATGCCAGTACCACACTGTTTTGATTACTGAAACTTTGTAGTAAGTTTTGAAATTAGGAGGTGTAAGTCTTCTAACATTGTTCTTTTACAAGATTGTTTTGGCTGTTTGGGGGTCCCTTGAGATTATGTATGAATTTTAAGGTGGGTTTTTTTCTGAGGAAAAAAAAGGAAATCTTTGGGATTTTGATAAGAATTGCATCGAATATGTAGGTTACTTTGGATATTATTGACATTTTAACAGTATTAAGTCTTCCATTCAATAAATATGGGAAGTCTTCAATCCATGAACATGGGATATATTTCCATTTATTTATGTTCTTTAATTTCTTTCAGCAGTGTTTTGTGGTTTTCATTGCACGAGTCTTTTACCTCATTGGTTAAGAATTCATGTGCTGTAGTAATCGGGTGGAGTGTTCTGTGTATGTCTGTTAAATGTAGTTGGTTTATTGTGTTCTGTTCTCTATTTCCTTACTTACCTTCTGTCTGGTTTTTCCCTTCAATTCTGTCAGGTTTTGCTTCATATATTTTGGTGGTCTCTCATTAGGTGCACAAATATTTATAATTGCTATAACTTTTTGCTGTATTAAAACTTTTATTATATTATAATATCCTCCTTTGTTTTTTTATTTGAAGTCTGTCTATTTGCATAGCCACTCCTCTCTTTGGGTTACTATTTGCATAGATTGTCTTTTTCCATCCTTTTACTTTCAATCTCTTCCTGTCTTTAGATCTAAAGTGAATCTCTTGTAGAGAAGATATAGTCAGATCATGTGTTTTTATCCATTCTGCTAATCTCTGTGTTTTGATTGGAGAGCTTAGTCCTTTTATGCTTAAAGTAATTAACAACACACAGGGACTTACCTCTGTCATTTTGCTGTTTGCTTTTTGTATGCCTTAGAGGTTTTTTGTCCCTCATTTTTTGCATTATTGTCTTCTTTTGTGTTCTTAATGTTTTGTTGTGAAATATTTAAATTCTTGTCTCATTTCCTTTTGTGTATATTCTATAGCTATTTTCTTTACAGTTGCCATGGGGATTGTACTTAACATTCTAAATTTATAACACTTGGATTTGAATTTATGCCAGCTTAACTTCAGTAACATACAAAATTTTTGCTCTTTTACAGCTTTGTCCCTTATGGTTGCTAATGTCACAAAATTACATGTTTATTCATTGTGTGCCCCAAAATACAAACTATTAATTCTTTTAAAAGCATTAATCTGTGAAATTATATAGAAAATGTATATAGAGTTACCAGCTGAAGTTTAAATAGTAATAAAGTTTAATAGTAATAAAAGTTCAGTAGTAATAAAACTAGACAAATAATTATTCTTTAAAAAAATATATTAGACTTTTAAGTCATGTTCAAAACAAAACATGGAGTTACAAGCCATTGACACAATAATACTAGCTTTTATTACTGCCCATGTATTTATCTTTATTGAGATCTCTATTCATAGGGCTTCTGTGGGAAATCAAATAGCTATGTCCTGGTTGAGGAGATTATAGGGAACCCATCACACTGCTTTCTGGCCAAGCTGAAAACAGCTGACCAATATCTAGTTAATGCATATTTAGGGGTTGGGTCCTGCTTGTGCTCGTGAATTCCTTAGACCACGTTATCTATGGAATATCTTATCTTGTTCTCCACCCTGCTTTCAGCATTTGCTGTTTTATACTCTTTGGAACACCTTGTTTTCATGCACACTTTCTATACGTTCTTACTCGCATGTAGCAGTGGACACATTGCACAATGTTTTCTCTACAAAGTGTGCCTAATAAATATGAAAGCTTGAGAGCAGTTCGGGGAGACTTCCCTTAGCCTCCTTCTCACCTCTTTTGACCTGCATGGAGTCTTGAGTAATCCTTTTGGCTGCCCTCGGCTTTGCTGGACAAAGTTGAAAGCTGAACCCACAACTGGTGACTCCAACATGATCAGCTGAACCCACAGGGCTTCAAGTTAGTGTTTAGTGTCATTTCATTTCACCCTGCAAGACTTCCTTGATTCTTTCTTTCTTTCTTTCTTTCTTTCTTTCTTTCTTTCTTTCTTTCTTTCTTTCTTTCTTTCTTTCTTCTTTCATGTTAGAGAGAGAGAGGGAGGGAGAGAGAGAATGAGCAAGGGAGAGGGCAGAGGGAGAGAAAGAGAGAGAGAGAGAAACTTAAGCAGCCTCCACACGTAGTGGAGGAGCCCTGACTCAGGGCTCTATCCCATGGATCCCTAGGATCATCACCTTGAGCCAAAATCAAGAGTCAGATGCTTAACCAACTGAGCCACCCAGGCACCACTTTCTTGATTATTTCTTAAACGGCAGAAGTTGTTCTCTTTTTTTTTTTTTGTTTATCTGTTTATCTTAGGTTTTGTTTGTCCTTCACTTTTAAAGGACGGTTTTGCTGGATATAATATTCTTTTTTTTTAAAGTTTATTTATTTTGAGAGAGTGAGCACAAGTGGGGGAGGGGCAGAGTGAGGAAGAGAGAGAGAGAGAATCCCAAGCACTAGTAGTGCAGAGCCCAGTGTGGGGCTTGAACTCATGAACCGTGAGATCATGACCTGAGCTGAAATAAAGAGTCAGACTCTTAACCGACTGAGCCACCCAGATGTCAATGGATATAGTATTCTTAGTTGATAATCTTTTTCTTTTATCACTTTGACTAGATGGGCCAACTGCCTTCTGGCTTCCAAAGTTTTGATTAGAAATCTGCTGATAATTTGTTGAGGATCTCTTGTTTGTGAAAAGTCACTTCTCTTAATGATTTCAAGATTCTTTGTCTTTCAACAGTTTGATTATGATGTGTCTTGGTATGAATCTCTTTGAATTCATTTTAGTTGGAATTCGGCTTCTTTGATGTTTATATTCATGTCTTTCATCAAATTTGGAATTTTTCATTATTTCTTCAAATATTCTCTCTGCCCCATTCTCTTTGTCTTCTTCTTTGGGGACTCCCACAGAATATATGTTCATTTGTTTGATTATGTCCCACTGGTCTCTTATGCTCTATTAACTTTTCTTCATTTTCTTTTTTCTTTCTGTTCCTCAGATTCAATTATTTCCGTTCTCCAACCTTTAGTTCACCAATTCTTCTGCCTACTCAAATCTACCTTTGAATTCCTGTATGGAAATTTTCATTTCAACTATTGTACTTTCCAACTCCAGAATTTCTTTTTGGTTTCTTTTTTATCGATATTTCCAATTTGTTCTTACATCATTGTGTTGACTTTTTCTGCATCTTTTCTTAGTTCTCTGACCATCTTTAATACATTTATTTTAAAGTATTTGTCTAGTATGTCTGCCATGTTTTTTCAGGGACAGATTCTGTTGATTCTATTTTTTTCCTTTTAAAAAAACATTTATTTATTTATTTTGAGAGAGAGAGAGGCAGAGAGAGGGAGAGAGAGAATCCCAAGCAGGCTCTGCACTGTCAGCGTAGAGCCTGATGTGGGGCTTGAACTCACGAACTGTGAGGTCATAACCTGAGCCGAAACCAAGAGTTGGCCACTTAACTAATTGAGTGACCTAGGCACCCTGATTCTTTTTTTTCCCCTTTAAATGGGCCATACTTTACTGTTACTTTGTATGCCTTGTGATTTTTTGGGTCAAGAACTGGACATTTGAGTTTAATAGTGTGGTAACTCTGGCAATCAGATTCTTCTCCTTCCCCAGAGATTGCCACTTTTATTATTGTTTTTGTTTATTTGATTGTTGTAGGCTGTCTCTGTGCTGAGGATCAGCCTGAGACATAAAGTTAAGGCCTTCTCAGATTTTTTTTGTGACTTTCCCTGGGTGTTCTTGCTTACTTTCTAATTTTACCCCAAAATGCAGTTATTTTTGGGTGCGGTAACTTTTATTTAAAAAAAATTTTTTTTGATGTTTATTTATATTTGAGAGAGAGAGAGCAAGTGAAAGAGGGGCAGAGAGAGAGGGAGACAGAATCTGAAGCAGGCTCCAGGCTCTGAGCTGTCAGCACAGAGCTTGACATGGGGCTCGAACCCACGAACCGTGAGATCATGACCTGAGCCAAAGTCGGACACTTACCGACTGAGTTACCCAGGTGCCCCTTGAATGCCCTTACCTTTAAATGTCTGGATCCTAAAAGGGGAAAAGGAGAGATGTGAAGTGGGGGAAGGGCACTGGCTCTTTACAATTCTTTGGAAGTCACTTCAGCTAGACAGGGACTTGCAACAATGGAAGGAGGTGCAACAATGATGGCCACCTGCCTCTTCATCTGTATCTGAGATTAGAAGCAGCAATCAGTGACTGGAGCACACATCCTTGATATTTGGAAGATAGGGTAATTTTTGCCCATCTTGGCACCCTTAAACTAGTGCGGGCTGCTCCAGGAGGACATGCCCAGTCTACTGCCATGTGGCTGGGGATGAGAGATGGATAGCTGCTGCTGCGCTAAGAGATGAAATTGACTGAAATTAACTGCAATTTACCATGTAAGTCTTACCCCGGAATTTGCAAGCCTTCAATAGACTCTAGAGTTCCAAAATGGTTACCTAAGATGGGTTCTGGTAGTGTAATTGTTGTCTAGCTCAGGAGAGAGTCCCCGTACTTCCTATTCCACCATCTTCCCAGAATTTCCCCCTCCTCTCATTTGTTTTTTGCAAAAAAGAAATATTTGGCAAAAAGTGTTAGGGACTAGCTCCTTGTGATGTATCTCACAATTGATGCCAATAAGCCCACATGTCAGGACCTTCCTGTTACAGACTTTTGCTCCCAAATAGTCCAGTGCAATTGGATCAATCAATTATGATTATATGGGTTTTGTTTACCATTTAGCAGGAAATCATTTGCTCTTCAGGGATAACCTGTCCTTTGTTTCTAAAGGTAAAAACAGTTCTAGTCCTGGTGAAAACCCATTCTTATTTAATAATCATGATATGTCTGTTGCTCAGCCTTAGTCTGTATCAAAGCCTCAAACAGAGGAGTTACAAGGGTGATGCACAAATTTTTGAAATATTCTATACTTTTCAGCCAGACTAGATTACGTAATCTTGATAGAGTCCATACTCTTACCATTATGCGTATTGGAAAAAATGTTGTTTCAGTATGAGAATGCAATTCTTATCTCTGCTTGAAATCCTAACATGCATCTCCCTTGCCTGTGCTTTGGTTCAGTGTTTCCTGACTTCTTGATCTCTCTTTTCTCTGAAATTTCACTGCATTTTAATCATTCTTTTATGGCATTTAATATGTCCTCTTTTGTAGTACTGGTATTTGTGTCTGTGCTGTAATAGACTCTAACTTACAGGGATCACCCAATGCTATCCCAAAATATGCTACTTTGGCATAAGAATTATTTGGAACTGAAGGTTATTTGAGTTCCTGAGATCCCTTATCTGCCTGAAAGCAGAACATCCTAAAGTAACTCAGTTGTCTTAATCCCCTACAGCAAATCTACTCTTCTCTCTTTAGAGACAGAGGTCCAGAAGTTGGCATCATACCCAAATTATCATATTTCCCATCTAATCTCTTAAGGTCTCATTTATCTTTCGAAAAAGTCATTTATGTTTTCCTAAGTGCCTTTTCTGCCCTGCCTTCTAAGAAGTCATTTATTCTCTCAGATGTGGCCCTTGTAGTTCTTCCCATCCCCATTCTAACCACCTCCTTGAGTCTTTTTTTGTGTACGTGAACTCCTGTGTATGTACATAAATACAAATCTCACTTTTTTCCCCCGATTTGCCTTCGGTCAGCTTAATTTGCAGGCCCCCAGTCACGAACATAAGAGGATAGAGAAAAAGTTGTTGTCTTCTCAACATAGCTTTCTTGCTGGTAAAAGAGGAGGTCGTATATGTAGTGGTAAAGATTTGGAGAGATGGGGTTGAGTATGTTGTTTTGGACTTTTTTTTTTGAAAGAGCGAGCAAGTGCAGAAGGGGCAGAGGAAGAGGAGAATCTTAAGCAGGCTCCACGCGCAAGCATGGAACCCACTGAGGGGCTCAGTATCACAAGCCTGGGATCACGACCTGAGCCGAAATCAAGAGTTGGACGCTTATCTGACTGAGCCTCCCAGGTACCCCCAGGGTTGAGTATTTTTAAATTCCTGCATTGCCATCTATTTAATTAAATTACCCAGCTTGTCTAGCCCCCCTTGCACTTCATCTGCAAAATGGGAATAGCAATTTTACCTACTTCTCAGCATTGTTGTGAGGGTTAAAGCAGATGGTGTATGTAACGTGCTTAGCATGGTGTTAGGCACATAGCAAGTGTTCATTAAATGTTAGTGTTGGCTACTGTTGTTCATTGTGATGTTTGTAGGCTTCTCAGCAAACTTTTTGTATTTAATGACTTTGATGACTATGGAATTAGTTTGGATTGAATTTGGCACATTTGGGCCTTAGGGGAGGAAAAATAATTTTCCCTTTACCCTCCTGAGTTGTTGGCAGAGACCCTTGTAATAAAAGACAGATTAACAAGGGAAAAAGAAACAGAAGTTTATTAACATGTATGCCTCATGTATACATGGGAGACACCCAAGGAAAGATGAGTAACTCCCCAAGGTGGCTTAGAACTCAAACTTAAGTACCATCTTAATAAGGAAAGAGGAGAGGGAATGTAGGTCTCTTAGGGGAGAGCAAATAATTTTAGGAAAGATGAATGGGGCCTGAGAAAAATAGATGGGAGGTATGATAGCTTGTGACAAAGTTTGTCTAGTCTTCTCTCCTGTGATAAGAGTCAATCTTCGTAGGTTGATAAAACTGCCCGGCAGGGGATCTTTGACAAATGAGGTCCTCTTGAAGGATCTGTCTTTAAGCAGATAAAGAGAATTCAGGGAAGGCTTCTCCTGCATTGGCTGTTTTCACGTGCCCGCAGCTCCAAATAACCTACATACCAAAGTGGCATATTTGGGGGCATCATGTCTTGAACTCCTGTTTTGGAGTGACATATTCTGCTACAGGCCTTTACGCAGCCAAAGAGAATTAGAAAACTAGCTACAAGAGAGTTTTCATTCTTTCCCTCCTCTGGACCCCTTTGGCCCTTTGAGCATGCGTTTATTTATTAAAGCTTATTTATTTATTTTGAGACAGAGAGAGAGAAGCAGAAAGAGGGGGAGAGAGAGAATCCCCAAACAGGCTTTGCACTGCCAGCGCGGAACCTGATGCAGACCTCAAAGTCATGAACCGTGGGATCAGGACCTGAGCCGAAACCAGGTGTCAGACCGACCGAGCCACCCAGGTGACCCTAAGTACTCATACATTGAAAAATATTTTTATCTTATCTCTTCTACTAGATCTTAAGTTTCTTGAGCATAAGTACTATCAACCTGTGTGTCTTTCTGTTAGTTCACAACCTCCTTGAGTAAAATCTAAAAGCGCCCCCCATATGTAAAAGCATCCCCCATATGTGGAGGGCAAGGAGAGACTGAAGAACGAGGCGGAACACCCCAGATTGGTAGGCGGCAGATCTCATAAGCAAGGGCTTGCTTACGAGGCTTGTCTTGGACAGCCGCAAGACAGGTAGATTTCCACACCTGCCTTCCAGAATCTTAAAAGTTTGTATATATTTTATAGAAAGCCTTAACTGGGTTCAGGCATGTAGGCAGGAGGCCTTAACTGGATTCAGTCATGTACCTAGTCCAGACAGCCTCAACACCGTGTTTTTATCTCAGGGCTGTATCCTTGGAGTAGCTTCTCGGAGTGGGGAAGGCAAGGGGAACGCACACTGCAAGGATAAGGCTCCAAGGAGCCTTCAGTTGGGCTGGGTCCCGCCTGCAGACCAGCCTGCGGTCATGTCTTCTTTTTTTTTTTTTTTAATTAAAAAAAAATTTTTTTTAACGTTTATTTATTTTTGAGACAGAGAGAGACAGAGCATGAACGGGGGAGGGGCAGAGAGAGAGGGAGACACAGAATCTGAAACAGGCTCCAGGCTCTGAGCTGCCAGCACAGAGCCCGACGCGGGGCTCGAACTCACGGACCGTGAGATCATGACCTGAGCGGAAGTCGGACGCTTAACCGACCAAGCCACCCAGGGGCCCCTGCGGTCATATCTTCTTAAAGACTTTTTCCAACAACCGCCTGCAGGGTATAAAGTAGGAATCAATACACCTGTGCTTCATGAATGCATGATTCTCTTGCTCTACTTTGCCCCGAATTTGTTAAATCCACCAGATAATTTATTTTGTGTTGGAGAGATTTGGCCTGGTTGCTTTTTTCTTTTTTAGTTTTATTTACTTATTTATTTGAAAGAGAAAAAGAGAGACAGAGAGTGAACAGGGGGGCGGCAGAGAGAGAGGGAGAGAGAGAATCCCAAGCAGGCTTCGCGCTGTCAACGCAGAGCCTGAAGAGGGGCCTCAAACTCACGAACTGTGAGATCATGACCTGAGCTGAAACCAAGAGTCAGACGCTTAACCGACTGAGGCACCCAGGTGCCCCTGGCCTGGCTTCTTAATAATTGTTCCTACCATTAGAGAGGCATCACTGTCTTTACTGAGGTCAAAATCTTTCCTTGAAAAGAAACCATTAGAAGAGCCAGAAATGGAATTCAGGGGTCCAGACCAATAGTTACAAACATTTAATCTCACTTTTTATGAATGAGAACTGGGAAGGACAGTGAAAACCCTGGAAACTGCACAGGGTTTCAGCCAGCAGCATGACGGTGTGGGTGGGGAAAGGGGGCGGGGCACGTGTTGGGATCAGGTCAGGAATTGGTGATGGAAAAGGTACACAAGGCCGTCTGGCCTCTACTGGCTCTGGTAAAACCATAGGGTCAGGGCTAGTGGGTGGCTGTTCTTTTTACTTTGCAAAATAGGAATGGAATGAGAAAGAAAAAAACTTTTAAGGTAAATTTGCATGAGAATAGAGGATTGGAGAGGTGAGTGATGCCTGGGAAATTTGTAGTACTCTAAAGGCCACTGGGGTATGTGAGAAATACTATGTTAATCAGAAACAGAGGGAGCACAAAGAGAAGGCCACAACAATTTAAAGTCTACAATATCCTTCTCTCTGATCTAGAAAAAAGACAGATGTCTCCCAGTTGGTAGCACTGAAAACCTTTGATTCGATCCATCTTCTTTTTCTTCTGGAAAGAAAAGTCGAAAAAGTATTAGTACTCTTAGAAGTACTAGTTGAAAAAGTGGGGCGCCTGGGTGGCTCAGCCGGTTGGGCGTCCGACTTCGGCTCAGGTCATGATCTCACAGTCCATGAGTTTGAGCCCCGTGTCGGGCTCTGTGCTGACAGCTCGGAGCCCGGAGCCTGCTTCGGATTCTGTGTCTCCCTCTCTCTCTGCCCCTCCCCCTCTAGTGCTCTGTCTCTCAAAAATGAATAAAATGTAAAAAAAAAAAAATTAAAAAAAAAAGAAGTACTAGTTAAAAAAGTGTGTGTTTTTTTTTAATTTTTTTTTTCAACGTTTATTTATTTTTGGGACAGAGAGAGACAGAGCATGAACGGGGGAGGGGCAGAGAGAGAGGGAGACACAGAATCGGAAACAGGCTCCAGGCTCTGAGCCATCAGCCCAGAGCCCGACGCGGGGCTCGAACCCACGGACCGCGAGATCGTGACCTGGCTGAAGTCGGACGCTTAACCGACTGCGCCACCCAGGCGCCCCAAAAAGTGTGTTTCTAAGGAGCTGTTACATGCTCCCCACTCACGATGTACGATGAGGGATGCTTCCCTGGTCCACTCCTTCGAGGCACCAGAAGCTGGACCATCGCCATCAGGGTTTTCTCTGAATATGGCTGTGACAGTACCTGGAGGGTTCATTAGTTTGGAATTTTACAGAGTTAATAAGGACATTAATTAAGAACGCCAAAACTCACACGTGGAAGGAGACGCGGGTCTAACTTACTCTGCTCTAAATGTAAGCACCATTTTCTATATAACAACTACAGATACCTTACCGTGTGGTTCCGCTATTAATTTATAATCCTTCGCTGCTGGGGCCTCGGTGAAACCTTTGTGTGCCTAAGGGAAGGGTTTGTGCTGTGTGTCTATTCTTCTCTTTTGTTAGCCAGGTTCTGTGTTTTGTCTGCTGACCTTTCCAGAACGTCCCATGCCACTCTCATCGTGCGCCACGTTGCTTCAGTCTATCAGGGGCCTTTTCTTTTTCTACTACTAATTGAACATCTCATACTGCAAAAACACTCAGTTTAGAGCTCAGAGAACACAGTCCTTATCAACTGAGCAAAGGCTGTCGGGCATGCGCCACCGTGCGTGGCCAAGTGCCTGTCGTCTGTGCCTGGAAAATCTTTTCTCTGTGTCTTTTCCCTTTCCGAAATAATGCTGGAGCTCTAAGTTCTAGGCAGATGTGGTCTCCTGCCTCCTGGTACTGTTGACGTTGACGTTTTCATGAGCTCTTATCTACAAAAATGCCCTTCCACTTTAGCCTGTAGTACAAGTAAATCATTTATTGTGTGGCTGATTGTCAACTTATTCTCTCCCATGCTAAGGTGTCAGAAGGGCCGAGGCAAGTCTCTCCTGCGAATTTTTTTTTAATGTTTATTTATTTGAGAGAGAGAGAGAGAGAGAGAGAGAGAGAGAGAGAGAGAGAGAATGAGCAGAGGAGGAGCAGAGAGAGAGGGAGACACAGAATCCGAAGCAGGCTCCAGGCTCTGAGCTGTCAGCACAGAGCCCAGTGTGGGGCTGGGACTCATGAACCGTGAGATCATGACCTGAGCCGAATTCGGATACTTAACCGACTGAGCCACCCAGGCGCCCCTCTCCTGCTCATTCTTGTATCTGCAGCATCTAGACCAGCATCTCGCCCGCAGAGGGCATTTGATCAATAGTTGTTGAATAAGTGTCTCCTTCACACTGGGGCATAAGGGAGGAGGCTGTGTCTTTGCTTATTTTATGGGGAAGAGAAACTTCTAGGCTGAGTTGGACTTGAAACTGAAAGAGCAGACCTAGGCTGGCCGACTAGTGACTATGTCCCTGACATGGCCGCAGAAAGAGGTTCCCGCTCAAACCTCAGACCACGCCTCCTCCCCTTGAACAACTTATGTTTTCTAAGAAAGCAGGCTACTGATTGATGCATTCCTCTGAAGTCTAAGGTGGGAGAAAGGGGAGTATGAGAGACGTGGAAAGTGTGAGTAGAAGAGGGAGGGCTTCTCTCAGGTAGGGGCCAGAGGCAGGAGCCCTCAACCCTGTCCAGGCTTAGAATGACCCGGGAGCATTTTACCCCTCCCCAAACCAATTAATCAGAGTCTCTGGGGATGGTGTTTGGTGCTAGGTATTTATATAGCACAGCAAGGCTGACAGCCAATGGTTAATAGGTGACCAGTGAGAAATGTTCTGTATACACTGAGGCCAAACATGTTAGAGATCCTCAGACACAGTGGTTCTTAAACTTCAGGTGCATCAGAATCTCCTGGAAGACTTGTTCAAACACAGATTGCTGAGCCCCACCCCCAGAGTTTCTGATTCAGTGGGTCTGTAACCACCAGGCCCAACATTTGCATTTTTAACAAGATCCAGGTGATGCTCATAATTGCTGATCTGGGACCACACCTTGGCAGCCATTGTTCTATCCTTCCCCAGCCAATCGGCTGAGGCCATGACCCTTCCCCAGCCAATCGGCTGAGGCCATGACCCTTCCCCAGCCAATCGGCTAAGGCCATGATCCCTATAAAACCTTTGTGCTTTTGAAACCCACTCTCTCTCTCTCTCCGGTATCTCACCGCTTCGTCAGTGCAGGTAGGGGATTGAGCTCGAGCTAGCTCGAATAAGAATAAAGGTTCTTTGCTTTTGCATCAGACTCGGCTCCCTGGTGGTCTTTGGGGATCACGAATTCTGGGCATAACAAAACGATTTCCCATTAGGCAGGTTCTACACTGTGATAAATTGGATGGTGTGCTAAATCAATGCAGCTTTAACTACAATCCTGCAAGAGTTTTTCGGGTTAGTCGTTTCATGCTCATGGTCTGTACAGTCTCTCATTATAATTTCAAAGGGGGAGGGGCGTGAAACCAGTGAACTAAAGAATATGGAAAGTTATCCAGCTAATTCAGGACAAAAATGTGTTTAAATGTGTGTTTAAGTGTTTAAATTTAAGGCGACACTGAGTGTAACGTTTCAATTGTTTACAATGAGAAGCTTTGTTTTCATCAGCTTGAATATACAAACTTCTAGGAATATAGAAGAAATAGTCCAATGTCTACTCGTAATATTTCATTTCATTAAACAATTATAATTTAATTTAATTACACATTTCCAATGTAATATTGAAAGTATTAAAGACGAGACAACAGGCCCAAAATGGAAAAGCTCCATGTGAGCAAACCAAGACTTAATTCCAAACCTAATTGCGGTTTCAGCCTTTCCCAGGAATGCAACCTTCACCTAGTCGATCTGGAATTACCTGGTCAGTCCTAATGAGGCAATCTGCCCAATAGACCCCGTCTGTCCCCCATGGGAGACCCTGCCTGATACAACCCACTTTTTCTTGTCCCCGACTCCTTCCGCCCTTCCTGCCTATGAAAGCCTTCCATTTTGAACAGCTCTTCAGAGCTCCTGTTTGTGGCATGCTGCTCCATTCTTGATCATTGAATAAAGCACATTAGATTTCCAATGTATTCAGCTGATTTTTGGGTTTTTAACAGATTTGGTGGCAGTGGCAGGATCTCAAGTGAACTTCTGATGGCTTCGGTACCAGCAAGAGACACAGTTGGAGTACTTGTTAACTCTTTGAGTTCTCTTTCTCACCGTTGGTAAGTTCCTCTTGGTTTTGAGCTCTGCTCTTTTTTTATTTTTGTTTTAATGTTTCTTTATTTTTGAGAGAGTGAGAGAGAGCGACAGAGCGAGAGCAGGGGAGGAACAGAGAGAGAGGGAGACACAGAGTCCGAAGCAGGCTCCAGGCGCAGAGCCCAACGCGGGGCTCAGACTCATGACCCGCGAGATTGTGACCTGAGCCGAAGTCGGACGCTTAACCGACTGAGCCACCCAGGCGCCCCTGAGCTCTGCTCTTTTACCTCAAGTTTGTGATCTAATTGGCTTTCTAGCTAGTTCCCCGTTTGATTGGAATCCCTAGTTCCATGTTGGGAACTGCTGGTGCCATCTCAGGTTCCCCCTTTGTTTGGAAACAGCCTACAATCCCCATTCTGCGGGTTCAGTCCTTTCTCCAATTCCCAGTTCCGTGATGGGAATCATCGGTGGTGCACGTGGGGCCTTGAGGGCCGGCCTTCAGTAACCTCTCTGGCTACTGCTGGTATGTCAGTGCGTACATGCTTGTCTGTCTTGTTTTGTGTACGTAAGGCGATTGTCCTTGGGGATCCCAGAAGCCCCCAAAAGGAAAGAACAGCTGCAAAATCTGTGGGCATGGGTCAAGCATGTAAAAGCTGTATAATATAGCTTGCTATCTAATTTGAAGGCTCTTAAGATAAATTGGTCACAGAATGGGTTAGATTGACACTAGGTTACCTGCTACCCTCAGGAAAACTCCCATGCAACAAGGTAGTCTGTAAAGCTTTGTACAACTTCCAACCCAGAGGCACATCCCTTCAGGTACTAGTTTGGCTCTGAGAGACTCAAAGGCTTAGCTAAAATAATAACAATACTAGGAAATAAGAATAAAAAATGAGATCCTCATACTCCAAAGAGTTGAACACGCTGCCTTCTAACACGCCTGCTTGCTTTTCGTCTAAGAACTATACTTCCGGAAACGATAAATATCTATAAAAAAACCCCAGTGAAATCTCACTAAAAACGACCTAGAATTAGAATGGCCGTTATGGGGAATATTCCAGTTACACATGGTCATTGAAGAAGTGTACTTGAAAGCAAGGACTCTCAAGCCGAGCAAGCAGAATGGGACACCTATTTGAATTGTCACACGGAAGCCTCTAAAAAGGCTTCAAAATTCTAAAATAGCTCCGTTGAAGGGTTTGCTGTAAAAGGCTAATGAAAAATTAAGGACCCAAGAGGCACCTGAAACAAAGGGCCGTCAGACTACTGCTCCCCTCTGTCCTCCTTTTCTTGAATACTTATTTTAGGAATCCTCTGTCTAAATTGTCTTTCCACTCTGAAGAGACCACAAGACCAGACACCCTTATACCTGCCCTTGAAAGATATTTCTGCCCTTGAAGGATCCCCAGGGTCCTCCCTCAGCTGATTTGCTCCCAGGGATTTCTCTGGTAAACTGCTACTAGTAATTCTCTTTCACAGCCAAAGGGAAACTAAAATGAAAATTAATGAAAAACTTCGCCAAATTCTGGGAGATGCTGGAGCTACACTCTCTACTTTAAGTCCCACTTGGAGCCTGCAGATAGGATCCCAGAAAAACCAGCAGATGTTGGCAAAGGATGAGAATTCTTACCGGACTCAGCTCTCTCAGATCTCTGTCTGTTAGTGCCTGCTAAAGAGAGAAAAAGAACATGTCGTCTGCATCCTCTTTGAGGACTCCTCTTGGGTCCACAGGGTTGTTTAGCACCGCCAGAAATATTTGCTGTTTGTCCCAGATGAAACCTGGCAAGGTGTTTGAAAGGATTTAAGAACTGTCTGATTAGAAATTTGGCCAAGTTGGAAACTGATATTCAGAGACCGACAGGAATATGTTTAGACCTTTCCCCCTAATCTAAATGGACCTAGAGGGAAAGGAAGACATTCCAGCATAGGTAGATGGGTGTGTCAGTCTTCCGATATTATTTAGGCTACAACCCAAGTCTTTGAGGAATTAAAAACAAACATCCCTTCCTTACAAATCTTTGTAAGACCACAAATGGAGCACTCGAAATAATTCAAAGTCTGCCTGACCTTGCTAA
The DNA here is from genome assembly GCF_018350175.1 of Felis catus. NCBI lineage: Eukaryota > Metazoa > Chordata > Mammalia > Carnivora > Felidae > Felis > Felis catus. The sequence continues at coordinate 20,305,876 of NC_058374.1, read as the reverse complement.
CAATTAACCTCTCCTATTTGTCTCAAAGATCTGTTGGTAGGTATTGTAAAGATTCTGGCTGGGGCGCCTGGGTGGCTCAGTCGGTTAAGCGGCTGACTTCGGCTCAGGTCATGATCTCACGGTCCGTGAGTTCGAGCCCCGCATCGGGCTCTGTGCTGACAGCTCAGAGCTCAGAGCCTGGAGCCTGTTTCAGATTCTGTGTCTCCCTCTCTCTGACCCTCCCCCGTTCATGCTTTGTCTCCCTCTGTCTCAAAAATAAATAAACGTTAAAAAATTGAAAGAAAAAAGATTCTGGCCTTAGGGAACTTGCATTCTTTCCCTGTACCTTTGAGATATAAATGTTCTTTCTGGTCTACAAACTTCAGAGAGGTAATTCTTGTCAGAAGAAAAACAAAAGGGGAAAACAGGTTTTTTTTTTTTTTTTTTTTTGGAATTTGGGCGAATGAAATATCTTAAGTGTCTTCTCCACAGGTATTAATAAAAGCTTTATCCATTGGAGCAGATAAGCTTCACTTATTTCAACTGTTCTTTTATAAGCTAGTGAGTTTTTGCATTGTAATCCCCATCTATAGCAGTAATTTTAGAACGAAAGCTGTAAGGTCCCTGTTTGCATCTGTCTGCATGTTTATGTGTGTCTATCATCTATCATCTATCTATGCATCTGTCTGTCTATTATCTATGTATCCATTTGTCTATCTATCTATCATCCATTATAGATGTATGATATTTTCAACTTCCAGGTAATATTACCAAAATCAATTTGTAAAAAGCTCTATTTAGTTGGTCTAAAGAAAATTAAGGTCTTAAATGAGTTACGGATTCATAAAATTCTTTTTTTTAGTTTTTATTTATTTTTGAGAGAGACAGAGACAGAATACGAGTGGGTTAGGGGCAGAGAGAGGGAGACACAGAATCAGAAGCAGGCTCCAGGCTCTGAGCTGTTGGCACAGAGCCCAACGCGGGGCTCGAACTCACGAGCCGTGTGATCATGACCTGAGCCGAAGTCGGACGCTCAACTGACTGAGCCACCCAGGCGCCCTGGATTCATAAAATTCTTGGAAATATAATAAAAACTAACCTAAATACTGTTCAGTTCATGTGATCTGAGATCATCTTTAGTAAATAAGCTAGTTTAAGTTTGTTGGCCTCACTGAAATAGACATGTCTTTAGACTTATTGACATTAAAAATAATGTAGACATACTACATAAAAGTAGATATACTTTTATTCTACCTGGGTTTACAAGTCAAATAAATTAATGATATCTCTGTTATAAAACTTATTAGTGAGGAAGTAACTTGCTATGATAACATTTTTGTAAGTAATCTAAACAATTGTTGAGCATGAGTGAATCAAATGGATGTAAGTGGGATAAAAGTTTTTAGGTGAATTTTTAACATTGTTTCTTCAAATCTTTTTGGTAACCTGAAACCTTAAAGTTTTGATAAGTTGGGGTGCCTGGGTGGCTCAGTCGGTTAGGCGTCCGACTATGGCTCAGGTCATGGTTCGTGGGTTCGAGCCCCGTGTCGGGCTCTGTGCTGACAGCTCAGAGCCTAGAGCCTGCTTCAGATTCTGTGTCTCCCTCTCCCTCTCTCTCTCTCTCTCTCTGCCTGTCTGCTGCTTGTGCTCACTCTCTCTCTCTCTCTCTCTCTCTCAACAATAAATAAACGTTAAAAAAATTTAAAGTTTTGGTAATTTAAATTAAATGATGGATAGTCATTAAATATGTAGACCATTGGGGTGCCCGGGTGGCTCAGTCAGTTAAGCGGCAGACTCTTGATTTCAGCTCAGGTCATGATCCCAGGATCATGAGATCAAGCCCTGTATTGGACTCTGTGCTCGGTGTGGAGCCTGCTTGAGATTCTTTCTTCCTGTCCGTCTGTCCCTCCCCAACTTGTGCTCACACACTCTCTCTCTAAAGGAAAAAAAAGATGTTTAGATCTATTAGTAAAACATCTTGTGCCAAAAATAAAAACAAAAAACAAACAAGCAGCAAAAAACATGTTTTGTGCCACACATTAAAAAATAAAAAGTTAAAAAAAAAAAAAAAGTTAAAAAATGAAAAATTTACTATGAGAAAGCATATGTGTCTCGATATTACAAATGTATTTATAAATATGCCAAGCTACAGAATGCTAATGTAAAAGACAGTTTACAATTGCTTACTTCTCAGTTTTCACCGGACATTAAAGCTTTCTAAGGGTTAAAAATTCTAATATATGTAATTAAAACTTCTAGAAATAATCAGGGAGACATCTCTGTAATACAAGGAAAGTAGGATATATGTTTTTATCAAAAGAAGGTATGAGTAAAGGAAATCCATTTCTTTTGAGGGAAAATAATTTTGTCCCAAAGTGAGTTTGGTTACTTCAGAAGGGAAAAGAAGAAACACATAGGACAAGATCTGAATGTGGGGGCACCTGGGTGGCTCAGGCAGTTAAGCATCTGACTTCAGCTCAGGTCATGATCTCGCGGTTCATGAGTTCCAGCCTCACATTGGGCTCTGTGCTGACAGCTTGGAGCCTAGAGCCTGCTTCAGATTCTGTGTCTCCCTCTCTCTCTGCCCCTCCCCAGCTCACGCTCTGTCTCTCTTGCTCCCGAAAGTAAGGATTAAAAAAAAAAAATCTGAATGTGAAAGAGAAAGTTGTAGAAGGTTTGTGGAAAAAGGATCTATGGAAAGAAATTTTGATGTGTACTTCAGCTGGCTAATGTTAGAGTGAATTTAATTAAGTTAAATGAATTTTAATATGAAAAGTAAGCTGGTGCAAAATTAAAATTTGGTTTTCTCTCTGTTTAAAGGATAAAGTTTTCTTGAGCGATTTGTCTGCTTTTGATCAGAGAATGTAAATGTTTTTCCCTTTACTTTGTAAGTAATCTGGCTGGAAAACAAAGATTTTGTGTCCTACCAAAATAATTTCCTCTGTCTTTATCACATCATTGATTACTTAAGAAAACTGAGTCTTGTCTATTAGAAGAGCTAAGGTCAGAGAGAGGCAGAGAACTACCGTGATTTGTAGTTCAAAATAAAGTAACAAAGAGTACTTTGCAATATGAAAAACTTCATAAGGACTCAAATATAAAAATGTTTCATCTTTTTGAGGGTTAATTCTGTAAACACCTAGGCTTGCATTTCAACATGAAGCATTTTCTACTTGGTATTTTGGAGCATTCCCTGTGACGTAGATTTGTCTCTCTGTTTAGTTCACGGGACCATTCTTCAGTTTTTAACCTCACCTTAAGCAATCATTAACAAGCAAGTATTTAATGTGTAGTATTTAGTGAGTGATTTTTAAAAAATAAGTGCTTTGTCAACTGACTTGCTAAAAATGAATTGGAAACTTGAGAACACTCGCAGTTTCTCTTTTTTTAAATGTGTCTTTATTTGTTTTGAGAGACATTGTGAGAGCATGTGTGCACGAGAGCGGGAGGGGCAGAGAGAGAATCTCAAGCAAGCTCTGTGCAGACACCCCCACTAGGGGCTCCATCTCGTGGACCCTGAGATCATGACCTGAGCCGAAATCGAGTCAGACGCTTAACTGAGAGAGCCACTCAGGCACCCCTGCATTTTCTAATTGTTGTCTCCCTGAGCCAGTCCTTGTCTTTCTCCGTCCCTCCCTAACACAGATTTACAAATGATTCAATCAACGAAATATGGGACTTAGCTCCTGAATCTTGCTTCTGGGCTAAGTCCCATATTTCCTTGATACCAACATTTAATCCCCCCCCCCCCCCCATTTTAACGTCTCTGAAATCAAGATGCATCTTATAGTTGTTGGTATCCAAGTTGCAGCTGTAATGTGGTGGAAGGAATCTGGTCATAGCTATCCATATTGCTGTCACTTTAACTGAGTTATATGCATTTAATTGTCATTTACAATGTCTTCAAAATACTTTCAGTATGATTTGGCATTGAAACCAAAAGTTATTGTAATAGCCAAAATGCATTGTGATATATAATGAAACTCCATGACTCTGGGTGATATAGAATGAAACTCTATGACTAAATAAGTCTCAAAGACCTTTGTCCATATGTAAAAAAATAATTTTCAGTGATAAGAAAGCATTGTGTCAGAGTTTAACTGGTACCGTTTTCTCTCTTTTAGTGCGACATAGTGAGATATCTAAAGATCAAGGGCATCGTAGACTTAATGAAGTATGGTAGTATTTGCTTCAGACTGAAAATTTGAATCTCATGTCTTTTTCTTGGTAAATTTCTCGTTCTGATGTGCTTCATGCCTTCCTAGCTTCCAAGAGCACATTTAAAGGAAATTGTCTGTAATCTGTTTACTACAAACTTTGTTCAAGTTCAAACTGCAGATTTTCAATCATACTGTACTTCAAAGCCTTACACAGGGGGACTGAAAAATCTGGTGAACACGTTGCAGTGACAGGAAGTATTAAAACCTATAAAGGTGCAAGAAGATTTGAAATTATAGGAACATCACAGCTAAATAAAGTACATATTGCACAGTGTGTTTTCTAAAAGAAAAAAAAGAAAGAAAATCTCTATGGCTTCATAAGGAACTGTTTAAAGCTTTCTAAACAAGATTGGAGCCGTTCAGTTAATCTTTAAGCGCACATTTGTCGTGAAATTACTATATGTAGGGCTTGGTGCTCATTCATACCTAATATTTAGTGAACCTACTATATGCTGGATGTTGCACTGGTCTCTAAGAATAAACAGTAAAAGAGAGGGTCACAGTCCCCTTGGAGCTTCTGTTGAGGAAGGCAGATCAATGTTAGCAAGACACATTTCTGAGTTTTGTAGATATTTCACTCTGATGAGCCTGAAAGCCTCGTCTGACACTGCCCTGCAGGGTGGACCATGAATGAGGAGAATCAGTCAAGGTACTGGCAGGAAGCAGATGGCACGCGGAGAGCAAAGACTTTGCAGATAGTTTGCTAGAAGGACTCTTTACAAAGGTGTAAGCAGGGTATAGGGAAACCACGGGATAATTTTGTACATGAGGAGCTAGGAAGAGTCACGGAGGAGGGGAGAGGTGGGACAGAGCAGAGGGTGAGGGAGCAGGATCCCCACCATCAAGCCTCACCAGGAACAGTCAGGGGAAAATTGCAGATGCCAAGGAGAGAAAGTTTTTCAAGTATTTAGAGAGGCACTTTGAGGGATGCCTGGATGGCTCAGTCAGTTAAGCGTCCAACTTCGGCTCAGGTCATGATCTCACGGTTCGTGGTTTGAGCCCTATATCGGGCTCTGTGCCAACAGTGTGGAACCTGCTTGGGATTCTCTCTCTCTCTCTGCCCCCTCCCGCCTCATGCTCTGTCTGTCTCTCTCTCAAATATAAAAATATAAAAAAATTTTTTTTTAGCGAGGTGCTTTGATGTGATTAAAAAAGAAGGCTCTGGGTCCAAATGGACCAGGATTTATAGCTCTTTGCTTATTAATTGGTCTTCTGAGACTGTTAACTCCCCCCAGTAGGCGTTTCCTCTCCTTCTGTTCCATAAAAGCATGTTCTGGAGATTTTGCTGGTCACACAGTATCTCAGCTACAGGCTGTCTTGCCCAGCTAGCTCTGGACATGTGACTAAATTTGGGTCTGTGGGATGTGGGCAGAGGTGATGTGTGCAACTTCTGGATTATCTTCTTAGTGACATTTGATTCTAACTCCCTCTCATCCTTGCCACTGGCCAGGCAATGACAACGACTGGAACCCGTTCGGAGGCTACGTGATGAGCAAAGCGACCTACCTCTCACGTCCAGATTGTCGTGTGACAGAGAGAGAAATTTCTGTCTTATTGACCCAGTGTGTGTTTAGGTCTTTTTGTTATAGCAGCTTAGCCAATCCCTTAATGAATACATCATACGACTTGGATAAATGATATAATTTTGCTAAGCCTTGGTTTCTTTGCAGTAAAAATAATTTTCTTTTCATAGGGTTTCTGTGAGGACAAAACAAGCTAACGTATGTAAAGTAATTAGCACGGGACCGGGCACACGTTCACTGAAACCCGGGATGACTGAGGACTGGGTGTTGCAAGGAACAAGGCAACCAGTGAGAAACCTGCCGGGGGTACGGGAAATAATAAGAAATATTGGTTTCTGCCCCCGGTTCCTGCTGATATTTGGTCTTTGACCCCAGTTCCTGACACAGAGCTCCTAAAACACTTATAATTTCTGGAGTATTAGAGTGTCTGACATAGAGCTCCTAAATCCTGTGGAATTTTCTGGATCATAGGTGTATCTTTGTTTTAATGAAGTGACTCCCAGTGCACTTCTGGATAGAGGCTGCTCACCAGAAGGACCAAGCTATGATTAGAAGCTTGAAATTTCCAGCCTCCTCCCTACCCCCCATTCTCTAGAGAAGGAAGTGGGGCTGGAAATTGAGTTAATATTATCAATCACGCCTACCCGATGAAGCCTCCATCAAAATCCTTGAACATTAAGAGAGCATTCAGAGAGCGTCTGGGTTGGTAAACACATCTGTGTCCTGGGAGGGTGGCCCCCTCCAACTCCAGAAGGACAGAAGCTTCTGTGCTGGAGACTCTTGTGGACCTTGCTTTATGTACCTCTTCATCCGGTTGTTCAACTGGATCCTTTATCATATCCCTTATTATATAATAAGCCAGTAATTGTAAGTAAGTGTTTCCCTGGGTTCTGTGAGCCATCCTAGCAAATTATTAAACCTGAAGAGGAGGTCATAGGAACCCTGATTGATTAATTTTTATAACATTAAATAATTATTTTTAAAATTTTTTGAGACAGAGAGAGAGAGAGCACAAACGGGGGAAGGGCAGAGGGAAAGGGAAGAGAGAATTCCAAGTAGGCTTCATGCTCAGTGCAGAGCTTGACAGTGGGACTCGATCCTACGACCCTGGGATCATGACCTGAGCCGAAATGAGGAGTCGGATGTTCAGCCAACTGAGCCAGCCAGGTGCCCCACGGGAACCCTGACTTATAACGAACTAGTTGTTTAGAAGTGTTGGTAACAATGTGGGACTTAAGATGGGCATCTGAAGTGCGGGCATTCTTGTGGGAACCTTAATTCGTGGGATCTGACGCTAACTTTAGATAGAGCGTCAGAACTGAATTAAGTTGTCAGAGAATTCTGTTGTCAGAGAATTGGTTGGTGTGGGAAAAACCCCACTCGTCTGGTGTCAGAAGTATTGTAAATACAAGAGTAAAGGAAAATTTAGTCTATTTTCCCTAGACAGGGTGACTTAAGAACAAGAATGAATAAAATGTGAGCCGAGCTATTTGAGTGTTGACCCACATACTTTTAGAAAAAGTTTGCTTGTTTTTGCCAGTGGTCGATTTTGAGGGAATCTCAGTATAAGGGGTTGCCGCTCACATGATACTGTTTTCAGAGTGGAGATAAAGAAACGGCAAAATGTAGAGGCAGGAATTCGAAACTAGAAATGGCCAGAAGAATAGAAGATGTACTGGGAATTTGAGGAATTCTTGGGAGGTGGGTATAGGGGTGCTTTGGTCCTCTATGGGGCTTTCGTCTGGTTTGCATGGATCCCAAGACAGTGGGTGACTCGAGCTGACATCTTGGTGACACAGAGCGTCTCTATCCTTGCTTAATATTCTTGTACACATATGCAAAAGTAACTCTATGGTCAATTTCTGAAAGTGGGGGTCAAAGGGTATTTGATTTTAACGTTTTGGGTTGCGGTTGGGTTGGCTGATTTTAGGTTGATTGATAGGATCTGATCACCTTACCTGCACACCAGGTACCTTTCCTGCTCTTCTACCTTCTCTCAGCGTTCCGCTTTTTGTCTGCTTTGGAAACTTCTGGCTGCCTTAGGGGTAACCAGTGGCTGAGAAGGGCCGTAGTCCCATCCGGATAAGCAGATTTCAGTCACGCAGGCCCTGGGTTGTTGCTGGCCCAGCCTGTGAGTGTGTGGAACATCTAAGCTTGGGACACAAGATATAAATACTCATGTGACTTAGACACCGGGTTTGGAAAACTTTAGGGGTCCAATTAGCTAAAGGGATGTGGTTTCATGACACAGCCACGGAGGCGGTTAGCACTGGTGCTTCACACACGTGTTGGCGGACTGGTGTGAAATGATGGTGTGCCAGGTAGGTAAGTGTCAGTAGCAATTTTGGGGATTATCGGAGATCCTGGCTCCCACCTGGATTTAATGGGAAAAAGATATTATCTCCTGTCGAATGCTTACTGTAACCAGAGTCTTTATGGGGTGTTCTGAGAGGCAATCCCAGCATTTCTCTGTTTGTCTCAATTAGGGGCCAATTTTCTCTTGAAGCCTCTGACCTTGTGGCTGTGTAATCTACACCCCTGGGACCACTACTGGATTTCTCGCAGGCAGTATAAAATGCGTCTTCATCTTGGGGTCATGGTTAACCAACCACCTTGCTAGAGTAATTTAAAACTGGCTTGCTCATTCTTTGGCCACCTTACCTAGCAGATTTTATCTGCTTATATCTATCACTTGCTCACCCCCTCCTGCACTTGTAGCCCAACACGCCCCCTCCCCATCCTCTTCAACTTGCTCTTGGCCTTCCTAAGACTTGGAAATGTCTTGAGAGTCCTCCCACGTGGCTGAATTCCTGGCCTCAACCTCCCCCAGACATCTTCGTGTTATTAACAACCAGGCCCTGGTAGGGTCTGCTATTTTCTGGAGATTCTTTCAGGTAGGTCAGGTTTCTGAGAAACAGACTCCAAGATGGAGATTTGTGCACAGAGGTTCTACTGAGGAGTGCTCTTGGTAACAACAGCTTTGAGAAGTGAAGGAAGCAGGTTGACCAGAGGGAGGAGTTGAGCTGCAATGTAGTGACAACAACAAATGCAGTCTCCGTGGATCCCAAGAGAGCTCAGAAGCTGGGATGGACCTTTGGAGTCGTCCCAAGTTGAGGAAGGGGGCTGGGTCTTTGTACCAGGTCGCCAGCCAATCACTGGCTGTGGCCTGCCTCTGGGGAGGGGTTGCAGATTCAGCTAAGCTCTTCAGCTGCCAACACTCCCAACAGCCACAGGAGTGATGCTTGTGCTCTCTTGCCCTCTCTGCTCCCCACCCCACCAGAGGGGATGTGGGCGGGGCACCACAATGGGCACTGTAGGACTAAGACATTACTTACTTTCATGGCTTCTTGGAGCCCGATCTGATGCAACTGGTCAGAGAAACCCTCCTCTCTTTTGAAGTGTATAGTCACATCTTTTATTCTGGGAAATTCTTTCTTCTGATCATAACATCTTGGCTTTCAAGTTTTTATTTGTTATATTATGTGGGAATGATATTATATGTGATGCACTGCTCTAGGCTTGACGAGGGCTGGAAAGATGAATTACATTAGGTGGTTTTCCTTAAAGGGATTCCTAAGTTGGAAAAGGGAATGGAACAGAGGGGCCGTGGAGAGGGTCACAGAAAGTGAGACTAGAGAGAAGGGCTTTGTGTAGGCAAATTGGATGAGTCTTCAGCTCTGAGGACTAAATTCTAACACTGTTTCACTGTAAATTTTGCCTGACAGCATGGTTGACACGGCCAATCCTCCCAGATGTGGGCTCGGAGGGCAGAGTTGGAGGAGGGCAATCTCCTTTTGAACTCAAAAGACCAGGCATAAGAAAGGACTAGAAAGGGGATTAAATGAATATCTGTGATAGATGTCTATCTAGAAAAACTAGAATATGCAGAAAGTGGGAAGGAAAAAAACCCACGCTCTCCCTATCTAGAGAAAACCACGGTCAATCTTTTGCATTTTTTTCCTCTGTACCCCCTCTCCTTTTTTGAAAACGTAAGAGAGATGATCTTTTCCTATAATCTTGCATCCTATATTTTTTACTTAACCAGTGGTTAAGTGCAGGCTCTGGAGTCACACTGTCTGGGTTCAAATGCCCATTTCCTCTTTAGTTTCTGTGTGATGTTGGTCAAGCTAGTAACCTTTCTACTCCTTTCTCATTTCTAAAAAAAGGACAATGATAGGACTTTTCTAATAGGAAGATGGAATGAGCTAATGTGTGTGAAGCTTAAAAAAATTTTTTTAAATGTTTATTTATTTTATTTTTGAGAAACAGACACAAAGCGTGAGAGGGGGAGGGTCAGAGAGTGAAAGAGACAGAATCCGAAGCAGGTTCCAGGCTCTGAGCTGTCAGCACAGAGCCCGACACGGGGCTCGAACTGACGAACCATGAGATCATGACCTGAGCTGGTCGGATGCTTAACCGACTGAGCCACCCAGGTGCCCCTGTGTGAAGCTTTTAATACCATTCCTGGCTTTCAAAAAGTGCTCAGTAAATGTTAGCAATCATTATTTTCTCCTTATTTGAATCTTTCCATATATCATGTACTACTATGTATATGTTCTGTGGTTGAACTCTGATTTACTTTTGTTGGACATCTAGGCAGAATCCACTTTATCATTATAAAAATTGTTATAATGAACATTTTTGTATATAAACAATTTATGAATTTTATATTTTTTAGGCTAAAATTCCAGGAATAGAATTATCAGGCCAAAAGGGAAGCTCTAGAATCTGCATGTGTGCATTTTATGGAAAATTCATTTTCTGTATTTAAAGTTTAAAAAAAAATTTTTTTTAACGTTTATTTATTTTTGAGACAGAGGGAGACAGAGCATGAACAGGGGAGGGGCAGAGAGAGAGGGAGACACAGAATCTGAAACAGGCTCCAGGCTCTGAGCCATCAGCCCAGAGCCCGACGCGAGGCTCGAACTCCCGGACCGTGAGATCATGACCTGAGCCGAAGTCGGACGCTTTACTGACCGAGCCACCCAGGTGCCCCTGTATTTAAAGTTTTAATTGCAGTAAAGCCTATGACATATTATTAGTTAATTTATTACATATGTTTCTTAAACATTTACTAAAATGCCTAACTTAATGTTTTAAAAATAGTTCAACCCTTTCTTTTTTTTTAATTTTTAAAGTTTATTTATTTATTTTGAGAGACAGAGATAGAGCAAGTGAGGGAGGGGCAGAGAGAGCCGGGGAGAGAGAATCTCAAGCAGGCTCCATGCTGAAAGTGTGGAGCTTGAACTCATGAACCGTGAGATCATGACCTGAGCCGAAACCAAGAGTCGGATGCTTAACTGACTGAGCCACCCAGTGGCCCCTCAACTCTTTTTTAAAATCTTTATTTTTAATTAATGTTTATTTACTTATTATTTATTTATTTTCTATAAATTAAATTTTTTTTTTCATGTTTATTTATTTTGGAGAGACAGAACACAAGCAGGGGAGGGGCAGAGAGAGAGAGAGAGACAGAATCCAAAGCGGGCTCCAGGCTCTGAGCTGTTAGTCCAGGGCCCAATGCAGGGCTCAAACCCATTAACTGTGATGTCACGAGCTGAGCTGACGTTGCATGCTTAACTGAGTCACCCAGGCACCCCTTTGTTTATTTATTTTTGAGAGAGAGAGAGAGCACAAGAGCCTGGGAGTGAGCAGGGAGGGTCAGAGAGAGAGGGAGACAGAGGATCTGAAGCGGGCTCTGTGTTGACAGCAGAGAGCCTCATACGGGGCTCGAACTCACCATGAGATCATGACCTGAGCCGAAGTTGGATGCTTAACCAACTGAGACACCCAGGTGCCAACTTCTTTAATAGATGCAAAATTATTCAGATTATTTATTTTGTGTTACTTTTGGGAATATATCTTTCAAGAAAATTTTCTTTTTTGATTTGTCATATTCATGAGCATAAATGTTTTCATAATGTTCCCTTATTTTTTTAATATCTGTAGAATTCATAGTGTTGACTCTTTCATTCCTGATATGATAATTTGTGTTTTATCTTCTTTTATCTGTGATCAATCTATCTAGAGGTTTATCAATTTTCTTTATCTTTGCCAAAAACCAAGTTTTTATTTCACTTTATTCTTTGCCTATTTCTAGTTCACGGATGTCTGTTTTTATATTGTTTGTTTGTTTTTGTTTTTTCCATTTTCTTTTATGTGACTCTTTTGGTGCTCACCTAGCTTCTTTTTTTTTTTAATTTTTTTTTTTCAACGTTTATTTATTTTTGGGACAGAGAGAGACAGAGCATGAACGGGGGAGGGGCAGAGAGAGAGGGAGACACAGAATCGGAAACAGGCTCCAGGCTCTGAGCCATCAGCCCAGAGCCCGACGCGGGGCTCGAACTCACGGACCGCGAGATCGTGACCTGGCTGAAGTCGGACGCTTAACCGACTGCGCCACCCAGGCGCCCCTCACCTAGCTTCTTAAGGTGAAAGCATAGATTGTTGATTTTAAGCTTCTTCTTTTCTAATATAAATATTTAAACTTATATATTTCCTAAGCATTCCTTTGGTTTGTATCCTACAACTTTTTTTTTTTTTTGTTAACTTTAATGCCAAATTCTTGGTTTTATGATCCAAAATAAATAAAAGAATATGGACATTATCCCCCTAAAACTGATGCTGACTTAAAAGTTAATATAAAACATCTATTACTGTTTTAAACCCACATGATAGCAAGAGAATTTGGTTTTCTTATTAACTTTTTTTAATTTAAAATTTAAAATTATTTAGAATAAAAAAATTCCAATATAATCAGCATACAGTATTATATTAGTTTTAGGTGCAATTGCATCCCACAACTTCTGATATGCTATGCTCTCAATATCATTCAGTTCAAAATAGTTAAAAATCTTTCTTTTAGTTTCTTTTTTGAGCCACACATTATTTTACAGTATGTTTCTTAGTGTTCAAATAATTGGATATTTCACATATTTCTTTTTGTTATCAATTTCGAACTTAATTCCATTATAGTTAGAAGGTGTACTCTTTATTATTTCAGTTCTTCTGAATTTATTGAGACTTATTTTGTATCCTAGCATATGGTCTCTGCTGATGAATGCTCCAAGTCACTTTAAAAAGCTGTATTCTACCGTTGTTAGATGTAGCTTCCATAAATGTCAGCTGAGCTATTTTGATTGATTTTGTTAGTGAAGTTCTATTATATCCTTACTGATTTTCAGACACTTGTTCTATCAGTTACTGAGTAAGGAGTGTTGTGATCTCATATAGCAAATGTGGATTTTTATATATCTGGTTCTATCAGTTTTTGCTTTATAAATTTATAAATACATACACATTTGAAATCACTGTATTATTTATAAATACATACACATTTGAAATCACTGTGGTGAATTGACCTTTTGTCAATATGAATGTCTCTTTGTTTCTGATAATATGTCTTAAACTGAAGTCTGCTTTGGCTGATATTAGTATGGTCATTCCTCCTTTTTTTGTGACTAGTGGTTGCATTCTATATCTTTTTCTGATTGTTTTATTTTTAATTTATGTCTTAATGTCAAAGTGGGTTTCTATATGGATTGCATGTAGTAGGGTTTTTTTTTTTTTTTTTTTTTAATCTTGTCTGTCGGGCAATCTCTGTCTTACAGTTGGAGTGTTTAGTCTGTTTATACTTAATGTAATTATCGAAATGCTTAGGTTTAAATCTATCATCTGGCCATTTTTTTAGTTCTATCTATGCTTCGTTATTATTTTTCCTCTCCTTCCTGTGTTCTCTGACTTAATGGGGTACTTTTTAGTATTCTATCTTATCATTTCTCTATTGGCTTATTGACAAGGTAGCTCATGTCCAAAGATGATCCCCAGTGAACCATTAGTCCTGTGTGGATCCACTCCATTAGGGATAGCCCTGTGACTCATTTTAATCAGTAAAATGTGGTGGAATCAATGTTCTGCCAGTTCTGGGCCTATGTCTTAAGAAGGCCAGGAATCTTTGTCTGTTGTGCCTTTGGGATCCTAAGCTTCCATGTAAGAAATCTGATACCTGTATATGAAGATCAGCCACACTTCACTATTTTTCAATTGTTATGCCTTTCATTTCCCTCCTTCTAATGTTACGGTGGTTAAGAATGTAGGCTTTGGGTTCACATCAGCACAATTCTAATCTTGGCCCACTGACTCTTTAGCAACATAGCTTGGGCAAGTTTCTTAACTTGTAGTAGTAATAGTAGTAGTAGTAATAATAATAATAATAATAATAGCATTAGCTTAAGTGTTATTTTGATAAATAAATGAAATAATTTATGTACAGCATTTAACCCAATGCTGGCATACAATAGGTGCCCAATAATGGTTAGCTATATTATTATTATTATTATTACTAAATTTATGATGTATAGGAAAGCAGACATCTGTCCCCTACAGAAACTCTATTTTATTTGGATTTTTGGATAGTATAATATTATTTATCCCATATAAATGATACATGAGATGTCCCTTAACTATATAATCAAGTCACTAAATGTCAAAAAGGGATCTTTTTTCAAGGGACAGGGCTGCAGTGGACTATTCTTCAGAGAGAAACTGAACTGCCTCATATCTCAGAGGGATAGAAAATCTCATGAAGGAATAGTGGGATCATAAAATGTCAGAAATGGAAAATTCTTATTTTGCAGATGAGAAAACTGAGCCTGAGAAATCAGGTCAGTGAAATTTCCATCTTGTTGAAGGCTGTCACCACCGCGCTCCCCCCCCCCTTCGCCCCCCCACCAACTCCACTCTGAGCTGAGAAAGTCTGTTTTCTTCTCTGATAGAGAACTTTCCAAGGTCAGATCAGAAATAGTTATGAAACAATCTGCAAGTGGGAATTAGATGGTGTGAATGTTCCACTGGAAAGTGTTAAAAACAAGCTAGTTGGCCAGAAATAGAGAAAAGTCTCCTGCTCTGAGTGGAAGTTTAGATGAGATCCATGCTACTAAAATGATCTCTGGCAAATAATTAGTGTTTTTTTTAAAAATTCCAATCCATTTTCGACTGATACTTGGTAAAAGACATTAAAAATAAATTTATTAGAAAGATAAACTTAAAAAGCAAAGGCATGCAAAATGCAAGTGTAACTTTTTCTTTATTACTAATCCAACACATAAATTTAATCTGCCAAATTGCTACAAAAGCTACTAAATGCTAATCTCAATTACTTGACTATCCTGTTGTGGATCAGTAACAAAGAGTTTGCAAACTGAGCCTAGATTTCAGTGACCTCTTACGGTCCTAACATTCTGTGCTTTTATTTGAAGTCCAAATAGCTGTGCCTTGAATTTACAGGGGAACTCCTCACCCACACATTAATTAATTAAGCAAATGTATTAACTGAAACACGCTTATTTAAAACCTATTACATAGGGGCTAAACACATGCCAGATATAAAATTGCATCAGTACTGGTTCAATAGCTTGCAGTTTACCTGACTGGGTTGTTCAGAGAACTAGAGATAATGTATATACATTATATTATTTAAAAAATGTAATTGTAATTACATGACAAAGCACTGGTGCATTATCTGATGCACAGTAAGGACGCAACAACGTGTGGTAATTATGTTGTTAAGTAGCTAGCTGGGGACCTGTTTGGGGGAGAAACAGAGCTGTGGTGAAGGTCTTTTTTGAGGAGGTAGAAGCGGGTTCTTTCCAGCATTTTCCCCCCATTCTTTTGGTAACTGTACCTCCCTTCCCCTGGGGCAGCTCTCCCTACCCACCCCCACTCGCCCTCTTCCTGCAGGTCTCACTGGTCTGCCTAACCACTGGCCACAGGGATCAAGTGTGAGCGAGATCTGGCCAATTCTTGTACCCCCTTCCCTTAGCCACAGTGATTGGCTGAAGGATGGGCACTGAGTTGCAATCCGAACCAATTAGAATCTTTCACTGAGGTTTTTCTAGATGCATGTTGGGAGAAAAAAAAAATTACATTTTCTTTCTTTCAGTGTTTTCTTTTTTTTAAATGTTTGTTTGTTTGTTTATTTATTTATTTATTTATTTATTTATTTATTATTTTTTAAATATTTGTTTTTGAAGCGTGTGGGTAGATCAGTTGGTTAAGTCCAACCTCAGCTCAGGTCCCAATCTCACCGTTGGTGGGTTCCAGCCCCATGTTGGTCTGTGTGCTGACAGCTCAGAGCCTGGAGCCTGTTACAGATCCTGTGTCTCCCTCTCTCTCTGCCCCCTCCCACTCCACTCTGTCTCTCTGAAAAATAAATAAACATTAACAAAATTTTTTATTTATTTATTTTTTAATTTTTTTTTTCAACGTTTTTTATTTTTGGGACAGAGAGAGACAGAGCATGAATGGGGGAGGGGCAGAGAGAGAGGGAGGCACAGAATCGGAAGCAGGTTCCAGGCTCGGAGCCATCAGCCCAGAGCCTGACGCGGGGCTCGAACTCACAGACCGCGAGATCGTGACCTGGCTGAAGTCGGACGCTTAACTGACTGCACCACCCAGGCGCCCCAACAAAATTTTTTAATGTTTATTTACTTTTCAGAAAGAGAGAGAGTGCATGAGAGTGGGGGAGGGGCACAAAGGGAGACAGAGGATCCAAAACGGGCTCTGTGCTGGCAGCCGAGAACCCGATGTGGGGCTTGAACCCACAGACTATGAGATCATGACCTGGCTGAAGTCAGATGCTTAAGCAACTGAGCCAGCAGGTGCCCCTATTCATTATTTTTTTAATGTTTGTTTATTTTTGAGAGAGAGAGAGCGAACAAGCACAAGTTGGGGAGGGTCAGAGAGGGAGACAGAGGATCTGAAGCAGGCTCGTGCGGACAGCACAGATCCCCACTCGGGGCTCCATCCCACCACCGTGAGATCATCACCTGAGCTGAAATCCAGGGTCGGTGGCTTAACTGACTGAGCCACCCAGGTGCATCTTTTTCAATGTTTTTAAACTACGCTGATAAGAGCTGGGTCTCACAAATAGCAACATTTAGACAGATGGGGAAAAGGGGAGGGAGAGAGGGGTCTGAAAACATCATTAGGTCTCCGACTTTATACCTCAGCTTTCCAGTTATTTGGATTAATACATTCCAATTCCCTGTCACTTGCAATCCTGAATAATGCAAGGACTAACTCAGGTTTCAGATTCTGTCTCAATGTATTATTCTTTAGGTTGGGGCTTTTCAAGGAGACATCTCCATGATTTCCTAATTAGTTAAGATTATTTAGGACAGATCCTGGCATGAAGTTGTTGAGTATAGAGAGTACAAACACGTGCCTTTGCCCTGTAAGAGCCTCACACCCAGTCGGGAGACAAAATACTAAAAAGTAACCAAGAAATTAAAGCAAACTACGACAAATAAATACCAACTGACTTGAAGTGCTCTGAGAGTCCAGAGAAGGAGAGAATGCCTGTGATCTTTGGGGGGCCCTCAGGGAAGAACCTTTGAGGAGGAGGCAGGGATTTGAGCTGGGTATTTGAAGGACAGTTCAGAAAAGTGCTGGAGAGAATTCAAGAGAGTGTTGTATGGCTGAGTGTAGGGCTGTGTATCTACAAAACTAGGCAAAGATATCTAAGTTGGAGGATAATCCTTATACAGCAAGGATATCTAGGGTGGGGGGTTTCTGTTGAAGGGTAGTGGGAGAAGTGAGGGGAAAGGTAAAATGGCGTTTCACGCACTTTTTGAAAATTCTGTTACGGAAACCTCAAACTTACTCAAACCCAGAGGGAATAGTACACTGAATCACCTGCAGTCATTAGCCGGCTGCAACAGTAATCAATATTTTATCATTCTTTTTTCTACCCACTGTACTCTTCATCATCTTCCTCACCCCCCCCCCCATCCCACTGGAATATGTTAAAGCAAATCCCAGACATCAGATCGTCTTGCCTTTAAGTATTTCATTATTTTTTTTATTAAAAAGTTTTTAAAAAAATCTTTATTTATTTTTGAGAGAGAGAGAGAGAGAGAGAGACAGAGTGAGAGCAGGGGAGGAACAGAGAGAGAGGGAGACACAGAATCGGAAGCAGGCTCCAGACTCCGAGCTGTCAGCACAGAGCCCGACGCGGAGCTCGAACCCACAAACCATGAGATCATGACCTGAGCTGAAGTCAGACGCTTAACTGACTGAGCCACCCATGTGCCCCAGTATTTCATTATTATCTTTAAGAAGTAAGGACTTCTTTCCCCAATCTAAGCACAATATTATCATACCTTAAAAAAAGGATAATAATTTCTTTAAAAATTTTTTGGGGCGCCTGGGTGGCGCAGTCGGTTAAGCGTCCGACTTCAGCCAGGTCACAATCTCGTGGTCTGTGAGTTCGAGCCCCGCGTCGGGCTCTGGGCTGATGGCTCGGAGCCTGGAGCCTGTTTCCGATTCTGTGTCTCCCTCTCTCTCTGCCCCTCCCCCGTTCATGCTCTGTCTCTCTCTGTCCCCCCAAAAAATAAATAAACGTTGAAAAAAAAATTAAAAAAAAATTTTTTTTATTTTAGTTTATTTATCTTATCTTATATTATTTTATTTTATCTTATTTTATCTTATTTTATCTTATTATTTTATTTTATTTTATTTTTTATTTATCTGGAGAGAGAGAGAGAGAGCAGCAAAGGGGCAGAGAGATGGGGAGAGAGAGCCTCCCAAGCAGGCTCTGCACTGTCAGGGGCCTTGATCTCACGAACTGTGAGATCATGACCTTGAGCCAAGACAAAATCAAGAGTCGAACACTTAACTCACTGAGCCACCCAGGCACCCGATAATAATTTCTTAAGATATTTTCTAATTCTCAGTCACGTTCAAATCTCTCCAATTATCTCCTTTGTACAGATGGTTTGTTTGAATCAGTATCTAAAGAAGGTCCACTTGGTTATATCTCTTAAGTCTCTTGCTACCTATAATAATTCCCACTATTCCTTTTAAAAAGTATGTATTAGGGGCACCTGGGTGCCTCAGTCTGTTAAGCGTCCAACTTGGGCTCGGGTCATAATCTCAAGGTTTATAGGTTCAAGCCCCACTTCGGGCTCTGTGCTGACAGCTCAGAGCCTGGAGCCCGCTTTGGATTCTGTCTCTGTCTCTCTCTGCCCCTCCTCCACTCATGCTCTGTCTCTTTCTCTTTTTCTCTCTCTCTCAAATATAAATAAACATCAAAAAAATTTTTTTTCTTTAAAGTATGTATTAGGGGCGCCTGGCTGGCTCGGTTGGTTAGGTGTTGGACTTCAGCTCAGGTCCTGATCTTGTGGTTCGGGGGTTTGAACCCCATGTCAGGCTCTGTGCTGACAGCTCGGAGCCCGGAGCCTGCTTCCGATTCTGTGTCTCCCTCTCTCTCTGCCCCTCCCCCTCTCACGCTCTTTCTTTCTCTTTCTCTCTCTCAAATATAAATAAACATGAAAAATTTTTTTATAAAGTGTGCATTAAAGGAAGCTGGCCATTCATCCCATGGAATTATTCACATTCCATATTTGGCTGATTATGTCATCATCGTGTGGTTCATCATGCTCCCCTGTTCCCTGTGTTTCCTGGAGATTGGTAATAATGAGGTCGAGGGGCTTGAGGAGATTCTGCTTCAGTTATTGTTATGATTTTGTGGGGGTGGGGGGCAAGAATACTTGGCAGGTGGTGCAGAGAACTCCCAAACACAGCTCATTAAGAGACACATAATGTCTGGCTGTCCCCCTTTCAGCAATGTTACCGTTGATCAGCAAATTTTAGTAAAAAATGCGGTTGTAGTTTTTTATGTCTCTCTCTAGGATTCTGACCTGAGTCCGTGGGGGCTGGGCTGGTGGACAAATCTAATTCACAGAGCGGGCTGCACTCAGTATCACCCTTCCTCTGGGACCAGGGAGGCATTGTTACTGGGCTCAGCTTAGGCTTGACCTTTCCAGAGCTTCCCTTGGGTGGTAGAATTTCCCAGGAAGCTATTCAGGCAAATAAGGTTCCTGCTGGCCTGCCCACCAGTCTGTCAGACACTTCTGAATCTTTGAATGAAGTGAGGAAAGTCCAAAGAGATTTGTCAGGATGTGTGATATTAGATTTCTTTAGCAAGAATGCTTGTCACTTCGCCACTTTCCGATGAAAAAATTCCCACTGATTGTGTCTAAAAATGCAAAATGAAATGAAGAATGAAGGCAATTTCACACGAAAATATTAAGCCACGGAAACTTACTGAGCGATACAGGAGGGTTTTTCCTTTCCTTTATGGTCTTGAATTATACAACTTGCCCTTCAAACTGGATAATTTGATTATGTAGTCAGCTCCCTTGGGCAATTCAGCTTTGCCCCCTCGATTATTATGACCTCCCTCCCCTCTATATTTGAAGATAATTGTGTCAGCTTCAGACTTTTTAAGCCTATAGTAGAATTGGGATTATGGTAGGCTTTAAATAGAGAAAAATTGTTTTATCTAGATTGATGAAAATGGTAATTTAGTTTTTAATTCATTTGGCTCAGCTGCTAAAGAGAGTTTGGCTTTAGAAATTAAGCAACCCTATACACGTTTTGGTCTCTTATATGCTTTTGTGATCCCTCGCAAAGCCCAAGGTAACGGGAAGCGCATGCATCTGCCCTGGCTTCATTTTCCCCTCAGAGTATCTTGTGTTTTGGGAAGTTTCGTGCCTGTGTGTGTCCTGGGGGCATGATCTGTGTCAGGCGATATGCCGACCTTCTCCTGGCTCGATTTCCACTCTCAAGAAGCCTTCCTTTTCTCATAAAACACTTGTTTTGTTCACGGACGGTATTGAGATGTTGGGAGAGTACAAAGTATTTCACGTGTTTTTCCTCATCTTTGTATAAAGTGGACTTCTCAAATTTATTTATTCCGTCTCGGGCCTTCTTTCTTTTTCTCTCGTACTGAAAGCTGAGCTAGACAAACTCCCCGGGGGGAACTTTATCTTGACATCATTGTTTCCCCAATTCTGCGCACAGTGCCTGGCCCATGGCAGGTGTCCAGTGAATATTTACTGAATGAGTTAATGAGTGAAAACGGACTGCGGCCCTCTTTCCAACCCCAAATTCCCCAAATAAGGCACCCTGGCTTATACTGGGTTTCACGAAACTCTGAATGCTGATTATAGCCCCCTGCTTTTGCCCAGAGAGATTTAGAGATTTATTTTTCTTAGGTAAATGCTCAGCTCAATTCAAATCGCCAACTCCAATTTATAGGTAATATTAGGATCACAACGTTTTGGGCAAGGGCTAGGGCTATGAAAAACTTCTGAGACTGAAGTCAAAGGCAATGGCATTGTCTTCATTTCCTGTGGCTGCTATAAAAATCACCACAACGGGGTGGCTTAAAACAACGGAAATTTATTCTCTCACAGTTCTGGAGGCCAGAAGTCAGAAATCCCTATCACCGGGTCGCTCCCTCCAGAGGCTGTGGGGAGAACCTGTTCCTTGCCTCTCCTGGCTCCTGGTACCTGCCAGCACTGTCCCACTGCTGCCCTGAAGTATTTATCAATCGTATTTTGAAACTGGGTGGCCAGAAAAGAATGCAAAGTTCCGCGATAGAAACACGCCATCAAAAATTTCTCTCTGCGGCGGAAACTGTAATCGTCTGCCAGCCGCCAAGTGCCCTTTTCCTTTTTGTTATGTCCACCCGTCTCCCCGAGTTTCAGCAGGTACAGGCTACGGTGCCCAGGTGGAGATGATGGTGTCCAGGTATGGTCTCTTTCGCGGCAGGTGAAGGTAGGCGACTGAGCCCTCGCTGCCGAGTTGGGAGTGAAGTGATGTGGGCGACTTCCACGCCACTTCCTTAATGAGGAAGGGCTTGCCTTCTACTTCTTTCTCCTTTGCCTTCCCAAAGGGAATGCACACGTGAGGGTGAGCCAGCCTGCCAGACGGCAGAGCGATGAGAAAGATGGCCGCCTTACCGCCCTGTAAGGCCCAGGTTCCTGTAAGGCCCTGTAAGGTTCCTCTGGAACCACAGGAAAGGGGAACTAGCTGTATTGTGTGAGTCATTATTCTGGGTTCCCTTTGTTACAGCAGCTTTGCTTGCGCAGGAACTAACACACAGACAAGATTAGGAAAGAAGTTCATTTCTTGTTTTCACCTACGGCTGTTTGTCTATCTGGTAAGACATGCTGGAAGACAGATTAATACGGCTTTGCATTGCTAGATAATTTTCAAAAAAACAATTCTCCTATATACCCCAAAGGAAAATCGTTATCTCAAGCTGTGTCTGTGTAAGCTGATTATTTCACCTCTTCTACACGGGACTCACTTAGTGCCTGCTTAGGAAGAAGTTCTGTTTTACTCTGAGTTGCTAGAGTGAACTTTTCATTAGTTAGCATAAGTGTGCCATCACTCTGTGTCTGTCTTGCAATAGGCTGCAGGCAACTACTTAATAGCCTTCATCAGAAACACCGAATTAATGTCTCCTAAGTGTGTTTAAATTCATAAAAATAACCTCTGGGACACCAGCTGAAGAGAATCTCTCCTAAACACTGTGGGAAACAAGCCATATTTTCTTCTTTTATACAATAAAAAGATTTTTAAAATTTTATTATTTTTATTATTTATTATTATTAAATTTTTTAAAAACATTTATTCATTCTTGAGGGACAGAGAGACAGAACATGAGGGTCAGGGGTGGGGGTGGGGGGGACACAGAATCCGAAGCAGGCTCCAGGCTCTGAGCTGTCAGCACAGAGCCCAACATGGGGCTGGAACTCAAACCGTGAGATCATGACCTGAGCTGAAGTGGGACACTTAACTGACTGAGCCATCAGGGAGAGAGACTCTTAAGCAGTCTCCATGCTTAGCACAGAGCCCGACTTGGGACTCGATCCCACCACCCTGAGATCATGACCTGAGCTGAAATCAAGAGTCTAACACACAACCAACTGAGCCCCCCAGGGGCCCCTTTACAGTTCCTTTTCTATTTATTACCTTTGTATATTCACTAAAATCAGACTATATTGTATACAGTTTTATAATTTCTTCCTTAAAAGAAAATAAACAAAAAAACCCCAACCAACCAACCAGAAAAAACAAAACAAAACAAAACAAAAAACAAAAAAAACCAACTCAAGTATTTTAGTGAACATCTCAGTTCGACTGAGTAAGGTGACTACCTTGGTTGCGACGCCAGGCTGGACTATCACAGAGGGAAGGCAGATCTCCTATGGGGTGAATCTGGGCCTAACACACAATTCCATACATTTGTCAATGGTGTGAGGTAGGGATAAAGGAATAGTGCAGACCTATCTATCGCTTACAGAAACTTTGCTCATGATTTATAAGCATGAGAGTTCCCTTAGCCTGTTGTATGACTCTGTTCAACTCTGCATTGCAGGCTATTCATTTTTTCTTTTTGATTATGGCGATGAAAGACTTATTTGCCTAGTCCATTCAAACTAAGACTCCAGTATTGCTCCTATGCTTCTAACAGCTTTTCCTTTTGAAAAAGCAAGAGGACTAGGATGCAGCTGACCTTCTGAGTGTTTCCCATGCATGAGGCACCGTTTAAGCACATCACCGTTTAAGCACTTCAACCACATGAAACCTTATGGGGTAAATAGTGTTAGTCCCTTAACCCTTTCTAATTTTTCCCATCAGAAAATGGAGGCACAGAGAGACGAAGGAACTTTTCCAAGTTATTAGAGCTTGTAAGTGTCAGAGCTGACATTTCAACCCAGTCTGTTACTCCCTGAGCTTATTGTCTCTGAGAGTGAGACGAATTTACTTTTGCATCTTATTCTTGAAATGCCCCAACTCTGTTAAATCAGTGATACCATGGATTGCAAGACCTATCGTTATTTCATATTCCAATAACAGAGAAGTGCTGCTGAGTGTACCTGTAAGACGCATCTCGATTTCTGAGAAGTTACTAACGTGAAGGGAGCGCCTGGGTGGCTCAGTCGGCTGAGCATCCGATCTTGGCTCGGGTCATGATCTCACAGTTCATGAGTTCGAGCCCCGCGTGGGGCTCTGCGCTGACAGCTCAGAGCCTGGAGCCTGCTTCCGATTCTCCCTCTTTCTCTGCCCCTCCACCGCCTGTGCGTGCCTTCACTCTCTGAAAAATAAATAAACATTAAAAAAAAATTACGTGAAAAGGAGGTAAGTCTTCGAATCAATGACATATGATAAAATTGCAGAACTCTTTCTTATAGAAATAAGTGGCTAATGATGTGTAACCCACTGCATGGGCAGTGCTGACAATGTGACTTCTCGGTGGATCGAGTATATTCTCGCGGTGAGCTGTAGCAGGCAGGGCCATACACGATTTTCAACTCCCTTGCAGAAATAGTGGCTGTGTGGCTGGATTTGCTGCTGCAGTTGGATAAGTCATTATTATTCCTGCCAATGGTCCCAGAAGCTTGGGAGTACCAAGCTGCCTACAGCTACTTGAAAATAATAGAAAAAGGAGAAGAGGAGAATAATGGATGAGGTGTGTGTAGCACTTTGTATGTGTGATTCTGAATGTGGGACATATACAACTAGCGGCTCTTTCCCGGCGATGATGTATTGAACGACTACAATAGCCACATTTTGTAATTTCTAGGAAATATCAGCCGAAAAATTATAACTGAAGAAGGAAATTAAATCAGTCCGGCAGAATTATTCCGGGAGCGCTGAGCCTGGAGAAAAGCCTGCAGTGAGGAGGGAGAGAAAGAAGAAAAGGAAAAGATGGGGGAGGGGAGGGGGAGAAAAACAACCACAAAAGGGCTAAATCACCGAAGTCCAAAAGAGGCAGAGTTTCTTAAAGGCAGAGGTGGTCACTGGGGGTCAAATGCCGGAGAAGGGCTCATTGACAAATGACTGTTTTTGGCCGGGAGTTAATAGATCTTGGGCCCGTGGGGAGAACAGAGGGCAATTTGAAGGCAGAGAAAACCCCTTGCCCTTTATTATTTTATCAGAAATGTTAGAAAGGTAAGGGTGGGATGCTCTTCCCACACCTGGCTGGGCAGATCTACGCGACACTCCTTCTCGTCTTCTCTCTGACATCCGAGCTCACTTTCTTCCACCTTCACAAAGCCGTCCCCTCCCTTGAGACCAGGACACCTCATTGTCCGGATTCCCTCCTATCTCTCTGGCTGGACTTCCTCCATCACTTCGACCTGATTCTTCTCCTGCTTCCACTTGCCCCGTTGACTTTCCTCCTGATTTTATCCTTAGCCTTGTTCTCTTCCCCTACCTTGCACACGCTGTCCTTGGGAAATCTCATTTCTACCCTATTTATTCTTGATGCCTGAAACATCTTCTGGCCCAGGCTGGTCGCTGGGTTCTCACTCAGCTTTCCTCCCTCCTTCCCTCCCTCCCTCCCTCTCTCTCTCCTTCCTTCCGTTCTTTTATTTGACACATTCCACAGGCTACCATTGGCAAGCCCACATGGCCCAGGAGAATGAACTTTAGATCCTCATCTTGCCCTCAGTGTCATCTTATTTTTTCTGCCCTCATTTGCCCTCTCACTCCCCACCATCTCTTATTTACGCTTCAGTACTTTTCCTGGTTTTTTTTTGTCCTGTTTCATTTTAGTTTCCTGGGCGTGAGCGCTGTGACAGGCACATCAATTCTAGTCTGATGAAAATTCTTCAACCAGTGTCACCAGTGCATAAAGGTTAAAACAGAAACACCTTTCCCCTGGACACCAGTCCCTTTGTGATCTGGCCTCTGTCTACTTATCTCTTTTGTCTCTTTTTCCATTCATTCATTCGTATAAAAAAAAGCTAGTTCTAGTCCCCGTTTCCAATCATTCCTTCATTCATATTAAAAAAATCTAGTTCTTTCTTTTTTTTAAGTTTATTTATTTTGAGAGAGAGAGAGAGAGAGGAAGTGGGGAAGAGACAGAGAGAGAGAGAGAGAGAGAGAGAGAGAGAGAGAGAGAGAGAGAGAATCCCAAGCAGGCTCTGTACCACCAGTGCAGGACCCAATGCAGGGCTTGAACTCATGCCCTGTGAGACCATGACCTGAGCCAAAGTCAGACACTTAACTGACTGAGCCACCCAGGTGCCCCTTGTTCTTTTTTTGAGGTCAATTTGGAAATACTAGGATTCTTGTTTTTAATAAAAAAAATTTTTTTAATGTTTATTTTTGAGAGAGAGAGACAGAGCACGAGCAGGGGAGGGGCAGAGAGAGAGGGAGACAGAATCCGAAGCAGGTTCCAGGCTCTGAGCTGTCAGCACAGAGACCGACGCGGGGCTCGAACCCACAGACCGTGAGAACATGACCTGAGCTGGAGTTGGATGCTTAACTGACTGAGCCACCCAGGCGCCCCTAGAAATACTATGATGCTTTTTATGAATCCAGCAAATCTCAACATGTTCAGTGGTGGCTTTAATTAGTATTTTGTCCCACTTACAGATCTAAAATTGTATATATTTGAAACTGCAGTTGTGACCAATAAATATGTTGATTCCCTTCTAGAGTACTTCAGATGTCTGGCTGTTAATTCTTCTTAAAATATTTAGTTCCTATAAATCTGATAAATAGACATAAATATAGCCAGCCTTAATTCTAAGTGTCAATATGATATACAAACTTCATAAAATTTCAATTTAAAATCATATGTCTAAGGGCTCCTGGGTAGCTCAGTCGGTTGAGCGTCTGACTCTTGGTTTTGGTTTAGGTCATGATCCCAGGGTTGTGGGATTGAGTCCCACGTTGGGCTCCATGCTGAGCATGGGACCTATTTAAGATTCTCTTTCTCTGTCTCTCCCTCTGCCTCCTCCCCTGCTTGCACTCTCTCCCTCTTAAAAAAAAAAAAAAAATAGTTAAAAAAAAAAACAAATAAAATTGTAAGTCTAGGGGCTCAGACCTGGCTGACTCAGTCAGAAAAGTATGTGACTCTTGATCTCAAGGTCATGAGTTCAAGCCCCATGCTGGGTGTAGAGATTACTTAAATAAATAAATAAACTTAAAAAAAAAAAAAGAAAAAGAACACTTAAAAAAATCCTAAATCGAAATTAATTCAGTTACATATGTTAAATAGGAATTACAAGACTGACAAATAACTAAATGACCAAATTCTTTTAAGTATCTTGAGTACTACACTATTAATATATACATATTCTTTAATATCAACACATTAGCAATACAAGTTTCGTTCTCTCAAACATTTCTGTACATAATTCTAAGTCCTCCTGAGGTCAAATAGGCTTACGCACTATCGAATAGTCATGGTTAACGGATTGCCTTCCCAAGATATTTTTTTGGGGGGTAGAATGTAACATAATTCATGTCTGCAACATGGTAGGACCCTGGCACGAACCTGGTTGTTATGTCAGTGACTCTAAAACTTAAAGAAGGTGGCCACATAACTCCATAGCCTTCAGATTCAAGTTATCACCAAATCTTCTATCTGTTTATAGTGCGTGTAAGCCTACATTTGTTGACTGGACTTTGCATGCTAATCTTTTCTCCTACTTCTGAAGACCCTCCAACTTGACAGAATTCTGCATTTCCCACCCATAGGCTACCTGCCTGGGCGAAGCAGACAGTTGTTGCAGATACTAAAATGACTTCCAAATTAATTGATTCTTCAGGCCGCTCAACAGGAGAGTCACGACATCCCAGTCATTGCACTGTTACCTGGGGCACATAGTACGTGCACAATAAATGTCGCATCGATTAATGCCACAGCTGGGGGTGTGAATGGATACCAGGTAACACAGAAGAACTTTTACAACTGCTACTTCCTTTCTCCCCCTTCAAAGGATGGCAGAGTGGCATGAGCTTTGCCACAGAAGGTCCCGGGTTCACAGTTCTGACACTTAACAGCTGCACGCTGTTGGGCGAACTGTTAAATCTTTCTGAGCTGCAGTTCCACGTCTGCAGAATGGAATAGCAGCATCATTCCAGGGTTGTGGAAGATGAAACGATACATCTAAATGCTTACAGACTTACATAGGTGCTATAAACAGAATTGTGCTTCTCCAAAATTCATATGCTCAAGCCGTAACCCTCATTCCTTCAGAATGTGACTGTATTTGGAGATAGGGCCTTTAAAGACTTAATTAACATGAGGATATTAGGGTGGCCCTAATCCTATGTGACTGGTGTCCTTATAAGAGGTTACGACACATACAGAGACCTCAGGGGCATGCTTGCATAGAGGGACAGCTATGCAAAGGGACTGCAAGACCCCACCCCTGCTGGCACTCTGGTCTTGGACTTCCAGCCTCCAGAACTGGGAGAAAATAAATTCCTGTCGTTTAAGCCACCCGGTCTTTGGTATTTTGTTGTGGCCTCCCAAGCAGACTGATATATGTGGATGTGTATGTATTGCTTAGCACAGGGTCTGTCTTAATAGAAGGCAGCCATTTTTGGTAACTATCTGACTTTCTCAATGAAGCTGTAAAAAAAATGAAGGTTATCCTATGCGTCACATGTGAATTGTTCGTTGCTTGCTGAGTTCAGTGCAAGCTAGAGGAATCCCCTCGCTCCCTGTCTGCCTCAGCTCCAGCATCTGTGGCCGTGGCTGGGAGCCTCCTCCTCTGAAATGTGGCCTAGACTCTTCCCCAGGCCCTGCCGTCATCCGGCTGTAGAACTCCGTCACCAAACTGGGTCTTGTTCATGATGGTATCCCGGGCACCTGGCACCCTGTGTCAGGGAATTTAATTCAATGAACTGGGAGGTAGGTTCATGGAGAGTTTAGGTGTAGAGTGTTTGTAAGGACCAGATATTTCCTGTACTTTTGTTGCTGTTTATGATAGTGACCCACACATGTTACTGGGGAAGATGGATTCTGTCATTGGACGCTTTAGTCCGTGTGCGGGACAGGGCAGGGTGCTTACATTGTGCTCTCCTTGAAGGTCATCTTGAACTTCATATGTGCCCTGAACTCTCGTGCCAACGAGCATCCGCAGCACAGCCTCTTGGCTGTATCTTACCTGCTTTTGGCAACAGCGAGCTGCGCGCCATCCCAGCACAGAAATGGTCCAGGTGCCTTTTGTGTCTCTGGCGACTGTCACATCGCTCTTGGCTTTCTTCATCTGATGAGAAGTTAGCGGAGGAAAAAAAGATAATGGTTATCTTCGCGCGGTATGTAGGTATTTTTACAAAGCAATCTTACGCGCAGAAACAATTTTGGAATACATTAGGAGAATATAAAGGGAAAATATAAGGAAGAGGGAAGAACAGAATTGCTGTAATAAAATGTAAACCATCATACTTGCCATAAGAGAAAAACCTACGGTGTAATTAAGTGAGTCATTATCAGAGTGTTTTTCATCATTTAAAAAACCGTTTTATGTATGCTACCGCTGCAAATAGTTGGTGGGAATATAACATAAAATATAATCCTTTCCTATATTTCTCTCTTACATGTCGTCGTACAGGTGTGCTACTGTTTTGCTTCCCACACTCACATACGCACTTAAAGAATTAAGTACTATCCTCAAATAGGAGAAGGACAAAGTATATCATGTATGTGCACTGCCTCTTTAACGTCTCTTTATTTCAACATTAACATGGTATCAGTAAATTCAGGAAACAGATTATATGCTAACAGGATAATGGTAATTTTCATCAACTAGGGTAAGTATTTAATCAATTCTTGTATCTTTCTAAAAAAATGTTTATTTAGGGGTGCCTGGGTGGCTCAGTCGGTTGAGCCTCCGACTTCGGCTCAGGTCACGATCTCGCGGTTCGTGGGTTTGAGCCCCGCGTCGGGCTCTGGGCTGACAGGTCGGAGCCTGGAGCCTGTTTCTGATTCTGTGTCTCCCTCTCTCTCTGTCCCTACCCCACTCACATTCTGTCTCTGTCTCTCTCAAAAATAAATAAACATTAAAAAAATTTTTTTAAAAATGTTTATTTTCAGAGAGAGAGTGTGTGCACGTGAGCAGGGGAGAGGCAGAAAGAGAAAGAGAGAGAATCTCAAGCAGGCTACATGCCATCAGCACAGAGGCCCCACATGCGGCTGAATCTCACAAACTGTGAGATCATGACCTGAGCCAAAATCAAGAGTCGGACGCTCCACTGACTGAGCCACCCAGGCACCCCATCAATTCTTACATGTTAATCACAGTTTGGAATAAATACTAATCTGATCCAGCCATAAACTGGGCACTTGCTTTTGCAAAAAGAGGGAGTCAGGCGTTACCCACAGAGCTATCCGCTAGGTGAAGAAAAACCGCTAGCTGTCCACTGAACTCCGGTCTCTCTCATTCTTCATCAGAACTAGCATGGGAGTGGGATCTTGGCTGCATTTCCAGGGACCGCATTTCCCGCCCGGCCTCCTGACTTTGCAACAAAGTGTGACCACGGCCGACTCAGCTCTCAGCAATGGAATACAGGCAGAAAGGCTGGGAACAACTTTCCAGTTCACTGGCCAAGGAGGAAATCTCTGGCCCTGAGCTCAACCCTCTCCTCCTTTCTTGCAGCCTGGCTTGGCTACACGTTAGGCAACCTTGGAAACCATGTGTGGAAGAGCCATCCTGGAATTCTCCAGATGGACTGTTAGATGAGCAAGACCTAAAGACACTAAAGTCATTGAGTCCTTCCCCCACCCCCCCCGCACCCCCCAAATATGTTGTCTTTTAGCATCTTTCTCTAACACCACTACTTGAGTTTGGGACTGCCTCACTTTTTATCTAGAGGTGTATTTTGGGTTCTTATTGGGCACCACCTCCTTGGCACTTTTCTCTTCAAACCCACCCTCTGCCTGACAGCTGAGTGAACTCCCAGAAATGACAACCCGATGTGGTCACTTCCAAGCGAAGGGCCATGGCATTTGCTCGGCCTGCAGGCATGCCTCTCCTCTCCAGCCTGGAAAACTCTCCTCCACGGAAGCTTTTCCAGGTAAGAAATGAATTTTAAAGAAAAACCCTGGCACCGTCTCATTATATTCTAAAAAGTAAATACATTTTTAAAAAAGTTTATGTCTTTATTTGGAGAGGGAGAGAGAAGGAGAGAAAAAGAAGGAGGGAGAGAGACCACAAGCATGGGAGGGGCAGAGAGAAGGAGAGAGAGAAGCCCCGGCAGACCCTGCCCTGTCAGCACAGAGCCTGACATGGGGCTCGGTCTCACGAACGCTGTGATCATGACGTGAGCTGAAATCAATAGTTGGACGCTTAACTTGACTGAGCCATCCAGGTGCCCCTAAATACATTTTCTTAAAGAACCACAAAACCGTGGTCACATCTATCAAAATTATTAAGAATTCCTTAATATTACCTGGTAGCCAGTCCATAGTAGATTTCCTGCTCTTTCCTAAAATTTTATTTTTCCAGTTGGTTTTTTCAAATTGCTATCGACAGTCCTCACATTTCTTTTGATTTTTTGTCTCTTAAGTGCCGTATCGGTGTTCATCTCCCATTCCCTACTTTCATTGATTTCTTGGGAAAACTAGGTCCTATCTAATGAATACACCCTGGATTTATTGGGTTTCTTTGTTGTGGTGTCCTTAAACTTGTTCCGTATCAGATCTTTTAGCAGACGAGTTCCAGTTCTGTTACTGACCGTGCTACTCTGGGTAAGTTGCTTATATTATATCTCCTCGCCCCACCCCAACCTTGTCTCAGCATGGCTTCATTTTTCTCTTTGAAATGAGGGATGGCAAAAATCTCTTCTATCTTCAGGATGCCCCGAGAATGAAATGATGTACTCCATGAGATAAGAATTAATGTGTGGCTCAGTCGGTTAAGGGTCCGATTCTTGATTTCGGCTTAGGTCATGATCTCACCTTTCGTGAGATCAAGCCCCGAGTCAGGCTCTGTGGTGAATGTGAGGCTTGCTTGGGATTCTCTCTTTCTCACTCTGCCCTTCCCCTGCTCACTCTCTCTCTCTCAAAAAAAATAAACATTAAAAAAAAAAAGATAGTTTATTTTTTTTTTTTAATTTTTTTTTCAACGTTTATTTATTTTTGGGACAGAGAGAGACAGAGCATGAATGGGAGAGGGGCAGAGAGAGAGGGAGACACAGAATCGGAAACAGGTTCCAGGCTCTGAGCCATCAGCCCAGAGCCTGACGCGGGGCTCGAACTCCTGGACCGCGAGATCATGACCTGGCTGAAGTCGGACGCTTAACCGACTGCGCCACCCAGGCACCCCGATAGTTTATTTTTAAAAAAAAAAAAAAAACATTCTTACAAACTTTCCTTAGGCCGGTGGGAACATAGTGAATTTAGAAATACAAAAGCTTTTGTGACACGTGGGAGAAGGCACAAATTCACTGGATGTAGAGATCAATGTTGTTCTCTTCCTCTTTGCATACATATCAAGGTTGCTAGATCTAAATGGTAAAGGAGGGTGCAAAAAAGCAATACAATTCAATTAGAGGTGTCACATCACATTAAGCTTACTCTGCTCGCTTTCCTCATTACTACCGCCAATAACCATGAGTACCAGTGGAGAATCTAGCTGCTGCTTTACTCTTGATGGGGTGATAACAACAAAATAGGATGAAAGGGACATTTGGTTTGGGAAACCGTGTTGCACGGGGGCGATGACGTGATGTCTGAATGGGTGACAGGCGACTTCCCAGCTTGCGTCGACAGATCCCGAAATCTCACGTTATAGACTGCCGCACGATCTAGTAATGGCCTCTTTTGACCTCCTTGCCCTCTGCCTGCCGGCTGCAATGTTCTCTTTACAAACCCAGGTTCCCGGGCGCGGTCTGATGCTGGTTTCCCCTTCTTGTTCCACTCCAGGCCTTTACTCAGCGTCTCCTGCCCGAGGAGAACTATGGGAGCTGTTAGTCACACAATGGTTGGCTGCAGTTGGTCTTCTGTTGGGATTTCACACCAGAGCCAAGAGGAAAGGCCCGGGGTGGTCTCTGGTGTGGGAGACCGAAAAATAATTTCCATATTTAGAACCTAAGGGAAAGTGCTTGTGATGTGCGGACACTGCTCGCAAACCCTAGCTCCCCCTCCAGTGACCACGAGGCACCATTTAAGAAAGAAACCCCTGGGTTACTCAATCAGCATTTGCCAAAGGTCTGTCCAGATGGAACATGATATTGGGCAAGGAAACTTTTTTTTTTTTTTTGAGAGAAAGAGAGGGCACAAGTGAGTGAGGGGCAGAGAGAGAGAGAGAGAGACAGACAGACAGAAGCAGGGCTCACCTGGAGTGGGGCTCAAGCTTACCTGATGCAGGACTTGAATTCACAAACTGTAAGATCATGACCTGAGCCAAAGTCAGATGCTTAACCGCCTGAGCTACCCAGGTGCCCCAAGGAAGCTTTTTATTGAGTACAGTGCGTTGTATGGTGTCCTCCCAAAAGATACATCTGCCTGAAACCTCAGAATATGTATTAACTTATTTGGAATGGGGGCCTTTGTAGATGGGATTCAGGTAAGAACCTGGAAATGAAATCACTCTGTATTAGGGTGGGCTCTAAATCCAATGCATCTCATTAAATGAGGCAGAAAAGGGGAACACGGAGAGACACAAGGGAGGAGGCCATGGGAAGACAGAGGCCAAGATTGGTGTGATGCCACCATGAACCAAGGAATGCCTTGGACGGATAGAAGCTGATAGAAGCAAGGAAGGGTTCTCACCTCGAGCCTTTGGAGGGAGTGTGGCACTGCTGACACCTTGATTTCAGGATTGTGGCCTCCAGAACAGTGAGGGGATACATATCTGTTGTGTTAAGCCACCCACTTCGTGGTAATTTGCTACAGCCACCCTAGGAGACCGGAACACTTGGCCCGTGTGAAGACTTTGCCTTTTGCCTGCCCCTTAATCCCTTGCAAGGAATTTAACTTAGATAAATTATTTCCCTGTTCAGGTAAGCTCCAAATCATGCTTTTCCGTGGACAGAAGCTGATAGTTCTTGGAGTGGCTGAGGTTTTAGAGACAAGCGGTATAGAGGTTGGCCATCTGGCCATTTAGAAGGGACTTCACAGGTTTACAGTGTCCTGGTGAGACCACCATGGTCCAAAGTTATGTTCTCAGGTTTACAAATCCAGAAACATTATCTCATTAGCGTGCCTAGAGTTGAATACGTTCTTAAGGGATGAGTTGCAATAAAAGGAAAGTCATGACAGAGAATTATAAATGAAAAAGATCATGTGTCATTTAAGATAGGAGACGTAGTTCCCTAGTGATGGAAGTACTCAGATACATTCCTCTTTTCTAGATTTAGAGTATTGGTCTAATACTAAGCAAACTAAATTATTGGGAAATAATTGGGAAATTGCTTGGTGGGAGAGTAACTGTCGATGCACACCCGCATCCATGTTCTCCCCCCCTTTCTTGGTTGGCATGGGGTCACGTGAGTTCTCACCATTAGAATGTGAGCAGAAGCGAGGCATTGCCTCTGGGCCAAGAGTCTAAGAGTGGGTGTCCTCTCTCTACCCTCTCCTTCCCCATCCCCAACCCTATCCACTCAAAGGACAGTACTCTAAGGACTTGAGAGGCCACAATATTAAGTGGTCCTGAGTCCCTGAATGACTGTCAAGCAGAGCCTACCTGTCACATTGGAATGTGACCTGAACGGGACATAAACGTTTTATTGGTTTAAACCAATGCGATTTCAGGGTTATCCGTTACATAGCATAACTTACGCTAAGCAATGCATTTGGTGAGCATGAAATTAGAGTGAAGGGATTTGGGTAGTCATAGAGAATGCTGCATCCAGATGGTGATAAATCTGATGAATTGCTCCTTCCCCACCATCGAGTCGGCTTTCCAAAAACAGTGTAGTGTACTGTACATATGTACGTATTTTTTAGTGTTTATTTTTGAGAGAGAACAAGAAAGAGATTGTGTGAGCTGGGGAGGGCAGAGGGAAAGGGAGACAGAGGCTCCGAAGCAGGCTCTGCGTTGTCAGGGCGGAGCCCAACGAGGGGCTCGAACTCACGAACCTCGAGATCATGACCTGAGCTGAAATCAACAGTCAGATACTTAACTGACTGAGCTACCTGGGAAGCCCAGAAAAAGTGTATTTATATTCTCAAACCTAGTGGCTCTCTACCTGGAAAGTACTGGATAAACACTGACAATTCTTGCTCCACGGGCCTCTCATTTTTCCGATCGCCACGCCGAGGATCCTTGTTCTGCTAAACGTCCTCATCGTGGAGGGACCTAAGTGTGAGTCTTATCCCCCCATGTTCCCTGTGCCCCAGTCAGGTGGGTTCGATGTGGAGATTCTCAAAACAGCTTCTTAGCGGGGAGGTTTCAGAAGGAAGAGAATGGTCATCAGGGAGGTCAGGTGTGGCCAGGCACATTCCCAGCAGGTCTGAGAATTTGCCATTTTATGGGAGAAATGTTCACAGTTGAGAGTGTGCTCCCAAGCCGTGGAAGCGCAGAGACCTAGTTCATCAACCCATGAATTGTGGAGGGTGGAACGTTTCTCACTGGGGAAGGCCCGTGAACCAAACTCAGGGAAGGATGGAGAAGGCAAACAGACTGCCGATTTATTATTACCGAAAGGGCCAGGCGGGGCCAAGTACTGGCAGCTTCTGGCCAATAGCAAAGGCAGGCCACGTGGAGAGTCCTATTCTCTAAGAGGAAGTTGCTTAGCGACTACAGAAATTGGGACAAGGGGAGTTAGTTCTGCAATTCGGACGTTCGATGACTCCAGACTACGATGACCTGATGAGTCCGTCTCCACAGTGGGAGGTACACGCCATCCTGCCCAGAAGGGGAGAAGTGTCAGGTGAGAATGGCTGCCTCTCCCCGGCCCAGGCCGAGGGGCCGCTGCCAATGTTTGCCTCTGACATTCTACTTTTTAGAAAAAGATCCTATGGCTCACCATAATCTTAGGAAGACTATGCCGGGTTAGGTTGAGCTGGGGGGGGGGTCTGGGACTCATCCCTTCTTTTCAGAGCAGCGTTTCTCAAAGGGTAAGCCTCTGAATCCTTGCATCAGAATCGTGTCTGTGTGTGTGTGTGTGTGTGGGCGGGGGGGGGGGGGGTGGTGGTTGGCTGCTGGATACACATGCAGATTTCTGGATCTCATCGCCACAGGTGGTCTGAGTGCGGGGTTTCTGGGGACCGGGCCTGGGAATCTGAATTCTAAATCACCACACCGCTTGAGTCTAACATGCGAAAAGTTTGAGGATTATTGTTTTGGGGGTCACCTTGCCTATCTCTCATCCACTATGAGTTGATTTTAGAGTGGGTCATCTAATATCTAGGTGTTCATGGAAATCCTTGGTACTGATGGTTCTTTTGGTATCTTCATTATATCTTGGGTGAAAAACTCTATGGAGTTCTGCTAAATAGATTCTCAAGTGGGGTAATCCTATCTAATGAATACATTCACGACTCTGTTCCAGGTATACATAGGCTTTTCATGAGTTCTGTCTTAATGAGGCTACTTTTTGTCTCGTGACCACCCTTAGTTGATATAGCTTAACTAATTCTTTAATTTTTTTTTAATGTTTACTTATTTTTGAGAGAGAGAGACAGAGCATGAGCGGGGGAGGGGCCGAGAGTGGGGGAGACACAGAATCCGAAGCAGGCTCCGGGCTCTGAGTTGTCAGCACAGAGCCTGACGAGGGGCTTGAACTCACAAACCTCGCGATGATGACCTGAGCCGAAGCCGGACGCTTAACCGGCTGAGCCACACAGTCGCCCCGCTTATTAACTAATTCTTATAATAAAGGAATAGGCTCTTAAATGATTAGCATGTCAAATAGTACTGTACACAGGGCTGTTATTTAGTTTTCCTACTGCTCAATATCGCTGATGTTAAATTGGTTAAACAAGGTGGCCATTCGGCTGAGGTGGCTCTAATGCCATGGCGACCTACCTAAGCAAACCCAAATCTAAGCCTGTAAATGCCTCAAAGTTATGAAATTGAAGCCTCAGGACAGCCAATCATAAGAGATAATTAGGCTTTAAGCTACGGCCAATCAAACAATTTCCTTTCTTTGCTTCTGTCTTTTCTCTGTAAGAGTCTTTTCCTTGGCTCCTGTCAGAGAAGCACTCTAACTACTTCTGTTTTGGTGCTGCCCAATTCCAATCCATTTATGCTCAATAAACTCTTAAAATTTTCCATATGCTTCCTTTCATGGTGACCACTGGAGGTGTGCACAAGCCAAGGGCTTTTCAAAGAGCTCTGATAAAACCGTTATTCATTGGCTTGTCATAGGAAGGTCATCCTAACAGAAAATCTGGGTTGTGGAAGGAGGGAATCCCCACCAGGAGCTGAGCTCAGAAAATATTATGCTGGTTTCGATGAGGGTAAATGAATTCTAATGGTTGCCTAGAAAGCAGAGACCATTTCTTTTCTTCAGTAGGATAGTTTTCTGGTTCTCCCTGCCTTTTCCCATTCCCTGAGATATCTCTGACCACCCTGGGAGGGTCCTAACTTCCCATTATCTCTTCTCTACGTAATTATCCCCTGTCCCAGGCACTCAAGGGGTTAGACTCATTTTACTGACAAAGACTCCCGGGTCAGCTACAGTCACATGAGGACACACGAGCAATGGCAGTTCTCAACCCGATTAACCACAGGTGTGTGATCCCTGGGCCCCAGTGACAGCCTTTCTGAATGGGAGAATTTTGATTTAACATCAGATGGAAACCAACCGGCATCACTAATGACAGTTCCTACGGACGTTAGCCTCTTAATTCGCCAGGAAATGCAAACCGCAAACATTCTTAAGGCTTTACTTTTGACCTCTTAAGACAATCATGTGATTTGAGAAGGGAGGGAGAAGTGTGAGAGTGAACTTTCTGGCCAGATAATGTGGTATACTGCAAGGTGACTGCACCTTAGAAATAAAAGAAACGACAACAGTAACAAAAAGAAATAAACAACAAAAAACCAAAAATAATGCTGATTTTGTGTATATTACAGTGAAAGGAGTTCTATTTTTATGTTGTATCTTGTATAAAGTTAGTAATATTAGTTGCCTTTACAGTGGGTTTTTAAAATGCTGATTTGAAATGTGTTTACCTATCCGTTGGGTTAAATTAGTCCCCATTCTGAAAGCCTGTGTGTTATGGAGGTTCACTCCTTTCTGTGTCCTTGGGGAAGGAAGTTAGACACTGACATTTTTCTGAAACATTCCCCCGCCTGATGCAAATTTCCTATTGCTAATCCCTTATGCTGATCCCTCTCCTAGGGAGTCTTGTTTAACCCCAACCTGTAAATCTTCTAGGCAAAGAATGTTGGCTGAGAAAGCATTAGGTTTAGATAGGAATTTTTGTTCCTATCTTCTGGCGAGCCAGCCGCAAGAAGATTTTTATCAATTTGATTCATCACCGTGAAAGTGATCTCATGATAGATTGAATTTCCTCTGAATTTTTAAAGGGGCAAATGAATAAATTGATCCTTTTTTTTTAATGTCGGAGAACGGTTGCCGTAGTTACTTTTTTTTTCCCCCCTGCATATGGCTTATGTATGTTGTGAGCTTATTCATAGCAATTCAATTTCTTTCTGTACCTTGGGGGCAGTGATACCTTCCTGATTTTGTTTTAAGATAATGATACATTTATTCTTAAAAAGTGTGTGGGAGATTAACATTTGTAGAGCCGTATTCTTGTATCGTTCTCTTTTCTATTGTAGTTCTGCACATTGGCTTCCATTTCTTGGGACCATCTTCCAGCCTAAATCATCCTTGGAGCTATATTTTTCCTTTTTTTTTTTTTTTTTTTTGTTCCCTAAAAGAAAGACTCTTCACTAATAACTAGGGAGATGCAAAGCAAAAACACAATGAGATACCATGTCATACACATTAAGATGCCTATGAAAACAAAAACAGAAACAAAACCAGAAAATAACAAAGTTGATGAGGATGTGGAGAAACTGGAAGCCTTTTGCAGTGCCGGAAGGAATACAAAATCGTGCGGCTGCTGTAGAAAACAGCATGGCGGGGTCTCAAAAATTAAACATCGACCCACCATACGTATCCCGAAAGAATTGAGAGCAGGGACTTGAATGGGTATTTGCACACCCATCGGTGGACAAATGGATCGAAAAAAATGTGGTATAGAGATGCAATGGAATATTATTCAGCCCTAAAGAGGAAGGAAATTCCAACACATGCCATGAAAGGGATGACACTTGAAGGTATGCGCTAATGAAATCAGCCCATTCACAAAAGGACAAATACTGTATGATTCTACTTATACGAGGTACCAGAGTAGTCCAATTCATGGAGACAGAAAGCGGGACATGGAATGGTGGTTGCTGGAGAGGGTGGGGGAGGGTGGTGGGAGGAATGGGGAGCCAGTGCTTCATGGGTACAGAGCTTCAACTGGCGAAGAATAGTTATGGAAATGGATGATGGTGGTGGCTTCACAACCATGGAAATATACGAAACAGCACAGAGCTGTAAGCTTGAAAATGGTCGCAGTGGGGGCCCCTGGGTGGCTCAGTCCGTTGAGCGTCCAACTTTGGCTCAGGTCATGGCCTCCCGGTTCATTGAGTTCTAGCCCCACGTCAGACTCTCTACCCTCAGCACAGAGCCTGCTTCTACGGTCTTCTGGCTCTCTCTCTCTCTGTTCCTCCCCTGCTCATTCTCTTTCTCTCGCTAAATAAATAAACTTAAAAAATATTAAAAAAATAATAAAAGTGGTGCATTTTATGTCATGGAAAAGAAAGGCTTGTACACTGTGATTTTACAAAATGCAGCCTTTCCAGTGACTCTTCCATACAAATCACAGTGGCGGACATCACTGAGACCACGTAATGACGTAAAGACTCATGGTTACCTCTTCCGTAGGGCTTGCTTTAGGCTTCACCTCCTCCAGCCCATCCAGGAAACTAAAAGGTTGGGCGATGCATGAGAACGGCCGACCCTTTGCAGGGATGCAGTGGTCCATTCTCCTTATGTGAGACCAGCGCCTGGCCCTGAACTGTGTTGGAGTCAGGGGTGATGGTATCCAAACAATCTGGCCTGCCATTTTGCCGAAACGGGGTGAAGAAGAGGGTCCAGTAGAGGGAAAGTAAACTCGTAGTTTAGACATTGTAGGGCAGGTCAGTGTTTCCCAAACTTGCCTGATCATCAGAATCATTCTGGATGATTGCAGGGCTCCGTCTCAAGCTTCTGAAATCAGAACATCCGTGGGCAGCTGCCTGGTTTTGTTTGGGTTTGTTTTAATCAAGTGTTTTAGGGGATTCCTAACGATCAGGAAAGTTTGGTATTATGGACTGAATGTTTGTGTCATTGCAAAATTCATACGATGAAGCCCTAACCCCCAAGGTGATGGAATTTGGAGATGGGCCTTTGCGTGTAATTAGGGTTAGATGACGTCATCAAGGTGAGCCCATGATCCTATAAGCCTCTGTGTAAGAACAGACATCAGCGAGCTCGCTCTTTCTCTCACCAGGTACACACATGGAGGAAAGGCCATGTGGGCACACAGTGAGCAATCAAGCCAAGAAGAGGGTTCTCACAAGCAACTGAATCAGCTGGCACCTTGATCTTGGACTTGCAACCTCCAGAACTGTGAGGAAATCGATTTCTGTCGTTTAAGCCACCTACACTATGGTATTTTAGTATAGTAGCCCCAGCCCATGAAAATGTTTGGGAAATGCTAATGAGCAGTGAGAGTGTGGGCTTGATTACCCTATAAAAGGAGCAACGACCTGGAAAGCTTGAGGCTTATTTTTTCCGATGCGGGTTCTGTTGCTGCTCCACAGAGTCCCTGTTGGAAAGAGGTAGTTGGGATGAGTCCCCCAGAATGTAAGGGGCTGCTTAGGCTGGTCAACTTTGAGGCAAAGCTCTATTAAACACAGATGCTGGTAGGGTGCCTGGGTGGCTCCGTCGGTTGAGCATCCGACTTTGGAGCAGGTCATAATCTCATGGTTTGTGGGTTTGAGCCCCACATCGGGCTCTGTGCTGATGGCTCAAAACCTGGAGCCTGCTTCGGATTCTCTCTTCCTCTCTCTCTGCCCCTCCCCTGCTTGTGTTCTGTCTCTATCCCTCTCTCAGAAGTAAACATTAAAAAAAATTAAAAAAAAAAAAACAACATAGATGCTGGTGGCTGACTGCAAGTGTGTCTTACTTAAGGGAAGGGATGAGGTTCCCGCCAAGCTGTTATGCTTATGGTGACTTCTGGAAGATGCTAAGGGTCTCCCCTGCTCCCCTAGCACCGAAGCACATCAGTTAGTTGAAGCAGTGTGTTTGGTAATACCCGTAATATAAAAAGTATCGTGCTAGGTATTGGAAGGTCCACATGAACCTGAGATAGAAACACAGGAGATAAAAAAATACACGAACTTCCTGTTCTCCAGAAACTTAAAAATAGCAATTCTCATCTTCGCTTTAAACTTGAAGAATTAAAATGTCTTATATTATGTTATATTTGTAGGATGCATTTTATACTTATTAAAGTAATCATGTGCAAATTGCAAGCTTCTAAAGTTCTAAGAACTGGCAGCTATTTTGTTTTTGGAAATTGAGAGGATGAGAAAGAAAAAAATAAAAATGAAGCTTTTATTTTTCCATTTCAGTGAAGCCTCAAAATTCTAGGGACAAAGACTCTAGATTTTGTAAGGTTTTCTGGATTTTCTTACATTCAGATCTGACTAGTCCTGTTTGGTCGGTATATTTGAGTTTATACTAGTATGTACTGGCTCTATTTTTGTTAGGCTAATTTTTTTTTTTTTCTATTTCTCAAGCTTAAGAAGTTAGTTTTTTGGGGAAAAATTGTTTTCCATCAAAGACTTGGATAAGTCATTTGGCCTATGCCAAATCTGCCCTCGGAAAATTTCCTTTCCAAAGTGATTTTTTTCCCCTCACTTGGTATGTGCCTCTTCTCAGTTTTTTAAGACATGATTTTTTTTGTCTGAAAGATCAGGTGAGTAAATGAGTGCTTTCATTAGAATAAAAAATGTTTGCTTCTGGAGATATTCGTCACCAGGCAGGTTGGATTTGTACCTGAATATGCATTAAAAGAAATAACAGGGGTGCCTGGGTGGCTCAGTCTGTTAAATGTCTGACTCTTGATTTCAGCTCAGGTCATGATCTTTTTGGTCATGGGATCGAGCTCAATGCTGGGTGCGGAGC
The DNA here is from genome assembly GCF_018350175.1 of Felis catus. NCBI lineage: Eukaryota > Metazoa > Chordata > Mammalia > Carnivora > Felidae > Felis > Felis catus. The sequence goes on along the minus strand of NC_058374.1, from coordinate 20,264,367 downwards.
CTGCTTAAGATTCTCTCCCTCTGCCCCTCCTCTGCTTGTGTGTGCATGCTCTCTCTCTATCCTTCAACACACACACACACACACACGTGAAAAACAATAGCACTACTTTCCTGTCTCAAAGGGCAGTAAATAATATCCCTCAAAAAATTAGGAATCTCATATTATGGTCCTTGATCAGGTGTGTTCTTACAGGCTAACACAGATGAAAACATATATGTGCTTTTGGGGGAATTCTTTTGGGCAAATGAAGCAATATTTCATAAATTTTCATTTTTATGTTCAATTTATGGAGCTACTTACCACTAAGCTACTAATTAAGAATAGCTATGTTTCTTTTAAAAAAAAAATTTTAGGGGCGCCTGGGTGGCTCAGTCGGTTAAGCGGCCAACTTCGGCTCAGGTCATGATCTCGCGGTTTGTGAGTTCAAGCCCCGTGTCGGGCTCTGTGCTGACGGCTCAGAGCCTGGAGCCTGTTTCGGATTCTGTGTCTCCCTGTCTCTGACCCTCCCCCATTCATGCTCTGTCTCTCTCTGTTTCAAAAATAAATAAATGTTAAAAACAAATTTTTTTTTAATAAAAATTTTTTTTAATGTTTATTATTTTTGAGAGAGAGAGAGAGACAGAGAGCAGGCAGGGGAGGGGCAGAGAGAGAGGGAGACACAGAACCGGAAGCAAGCTCTAGGCTCTGAGCTGCCAGCACAGAGCCCGATGCGGGGCTCGAACTCACAGACCGCGAGATCATGACCTGAGCCGAAGTCGGCTGCTTAACTGACTGAGTCACCCAGGTGCCCCAGAATAGCTATGTTTCTTATACAACTCAACACCCCAAAAAGCAAATAACCTGTTTAAAAAATGGGCAGAAGACATGAACAGACACTTCCCCCGGAAGACATCCAGATGGCCAACAAACATATAAAAAGATGTTCATCATCACTTACCATCAGGGAAATGCAAATCAAAGCCACGATGAGCTATCACCGCACACCTGTCAGAATGGCTAAAATTAACACCACAAGAAACAACAGGTGTTGGTGAGGACGTGGAGAAAGGGAAACATTCATGCACTGTTGGTGGGGATGCAAACTGGTGTAGCCAATGTGGAGAACAGTATGGAAGTTCCTCAAAAAGTTAAAAATTGAACTACCCTGGGGCACCTGAGTGGCTCAGGTGGTTAAGCATCTGACTTCAGCTCTGGTCACGGTCTCACAGCTCGTGAGTCCGAGCCTCGCATCGGGCTCTGTGCTGACAGCTCAGAATCTGGAGCCTGCTTTGGATTCTGTGTTTCCCTCTCGCTCTGCTTCTTTCTCTCTCAAAAATAAATAAACATTAAAAAAAAAAAAAGGACTACCCTATGATCCAGTAATTGTACTCCTGGGTATTTACCTAAATAACACAAAAACTGTAATTCAGGGGCACCTGGGTGGCTCAGTTGGTTATGCGTCCAACGTTGGCTCAGGTCATGATCTTACGGTTCGTGGGTTTGAGCCCCATGTCGGGCTTTGTGCTGACAACTCAGAGCCTGGAGCCTGCTTCAAGTTCTGTGTCTTCCTCTCTGTCCCTCGCCTGCTTATGCTCTGTCCCTTTCTCTCTCTCAAAAAGAAATAAGCATTAAAAATGTAAAAAAAAAAACCCTAATTCAAAGGGACACATGCACCGCTACGTTTATAGCAGCATTATTTACAATAGCCAAGATGTGGAAGCAGCCCAAGTGTCCAGATAAATGGATAAAGACGGTGTGGTGTTTGTATATATATATATATATACACACACATAGAATATTATTCAGTCATAAAAAGAATGAATTCTTGCCATTTGCAATGACATGGGTGGAACTAGAGTATAATGCTAAGTGAAACAAGTCAGTCAGAGAAAGACAAATACCATACGATTTCAGTCCTATGTAGAATTTAAGAAACAAAACAAACTAGCAAAGGGGAAAAAGAGAGAGAGAAACGAAGAAACAGGCTCTTAACTACAGAAAACAGATGGTTACCAGAGGGGAAGTGGGTGGGGGATGGGTGAAATAAGAGAGGGGGATTAAGGAGTGCACTTGTTGGGATGAGTACTGGGTATTATACAGAAAAGTGTTGAAGTCACTATATTGTACACCTGAAACTAATACAACCCTGTATGAACTAACTGGAATTAAAATCAGAACTTTAAAAAAAGGATAGCTATGTTTAATATTAAATCTATGTCATTACCAGCATTTACTGATGATACAACATCAATATTCTAAGACTTTGGCTGCCTTGTGCTTCACGTCGGTAACATTAAGGGACACTCAAGGGATTCCTGCCAACTAAGGCAAAGATGCTTGGTATCCTTGTGTTATATGTGGTTGTGCTTTCAAATGGCTGCTGGTCATGCTATTCAATAATAAGTTCCTGTTAGTTTGAGTGATGTCTGGTGATCGTGTTCATGGTGCACATTTTCACGACCACCATTTTTGGCCTGCGACTTTCCAGTAACTAGTCTTGAATCCACACATGGATGTGCCATTGTTCTAGTGCTGTTCATCCAACGTGTCTTTTACTGAAGTCGATAACATATCATTCTCCTAACATTTCTGTTCGCGGGGATAGGTCATTCGTGATATGCTACCGATCCATTTGTCCTTTAAATACCTTATAAAACACTAGCAAATTATACAGTTTCTGGGTTACCTTCCAGGTACAGGTGGCATTGTTTTGAAACATCAACTCACGTGATTGTTGCCTTTCCACTAGACTTCTTTTCTACTGGTAATTGGGAATGGGTGAGGTTGGGCGGGCTTTAAGATCTTTTCGCTTTGCCTCTGAAGGATGTGGTTGGGAGCCATTGCTTTAAATCAAGACTTCCGGGAATTGACTATTTGAACGTACGTTTATCATGAATGATTTTCCTATAAATCAGTGAATCTCAAGCCTGACTGCACATTAGCGTCTCCTGGGAATTATGTTTAAAATATTGATGCAGAGCCCAACTTCAGACCAATGGAACTGAGATACTGGAAGGTGGAGGCCAGGCACTGTGTCTTCTAAAGGCATCCTAGATCATTACGAGGCATCGTGAAGGTTGAGGATTCCTATAAATGAACACCTCGAGCTCCTTAGGTCTAGAAGAGGAGCAGCTACTGCCATCATTATCCAGAAGCAGAAATCTTACAGAGATGAAAACATTAAAAAAAGAGCATTGTTTTAGGAGACCTCATTGGTTAAAAGGGCACTAACTGTATGACCGTAACAGTAAAGAAAACAGGTAGTTATTTATATATAAAATCTAAGTGTGCCCTTTCAACTTATGACTTGTATTGTCAGATGCTCCCCTTAGAGGTGGAAGGAGACGAAAGTCGTGGGGGAGGGGAGAATGACAGGTGAAAGAAATGAAGCAGGCAGAGCCTGGTATCAGGAGAGGGGGGCTGTGGGGAAGAGTGACATTTGCAAGAGCAGGTGGTGAGGGTCCTGGAGACCAGCAAGGGGCAATCGGTGGGGTTGGGGCAAGTGGGGGCAATCGTGACAGAGGGGATTGGCGGCAGGCTGTGGATGAAGTCTAGCAGTGGATCAGAGGCTGTGGGACATAGGGACGAGGATTTGGGGGCAGAGACGGGGCAAGAGAAGCCAAAGAAGGAACTGGAGTCAGGGGCAGGTTCACACACCCCGGCCACTGAAAGAGTCGGAGCCGCAGATCCTTGGACTGGAGGTTAAGCACAAGGGCTCCATCCCATGGAGTCAGTGGAGAGCCCAGCGCCGGTGCACAGGCAACAGAGAGGGCTGGAGCCAGCCAAGTGGTGACGCAGAGCTAACCCCAGAAATCCTTACATGTCCCCTCACGTGGAACATGCTTGGGACCAGAACCTGCAGGTAACAGTATAGAGCACCTATGTTTCAGGTTCCGATTGAGCATAACCCTCCCAGAGCTCAGTCCCAGTAAAGATGGCTTCCCTGCAGGAAAGGGAGCTTCTATCAGCTTCCTCTTCTGGCCCAGGCGTTTACAAGTCCAGTTCCCACCATGATGCCCAGCGCCTGACATTAAGGAATGTGGCTTGGTCTCCTTTGCTACCCCTCTCTGAGATAGAGAGGTGCTAGGATTTCTTGAACTGAATAAATGAAATTTTGCAATTGCCTTTCTCTCCTCTTCTCTCCTCTTCTCTCCTCTTCTCTCCTCTTCTCTTCTCTCCTCTCCTTTCCTTTTTTAACTTTACTTACTTATTTTGAGAAATACAGCATGCACGCTCGAGTGGTGGGGGGGGGGGGCGGGGGGAGAATCCCAAGCAGGGTCCACACTATCAGTGCCGAGCCCAGCGTGGGGCTCGATCCCACAAACCGTGGGCCACCAGGCACCCCTGCAATTGCCTTTCATCTCCTACTTCCTAACAGAGGAAAAGCCAAACTCATGTTAGTTAGCAGGGATTCTGCTTTGGGGTGTCCACTCACACATGACTCAGGAGCACAGATGTGGGCTCATCCTGGAAATGGCAGATAAGGCTTAGTGATGCTGACAGTCAACCCGTGTAACTTGATGAGCCAGATTCCCTCCTGGTGGCAGAAAAGAGTTGTAGAAAGAGGGGAGAGAATGGAGGTCCGTCAGCCTTTAGGGAAGCCATTCCCAAACTGGATTGTCTAAATCTCTCGGAGCGGTTTTAAAAACTCAGAGTCTGGGGCGCCTGGCTGGCTCAGTTGGTTAAGTGTCCGACCTCGGCTCAGGTCGTGATCTCGCTGTTCGGATCCTCTGTCCCCCTCTCGCTCTGCTCCTCCCCTGCTCGCACTCTCTCAAAAATAAACATTTTTCACAAATGCAGATTCCGGGGCCTACCCTTTGCGATCTGGGCCGGGGCGCAGCTGATCTACTTCCAGAAAGCTCCCGGGTGGTTCAGGGGCACACACAGCCAGGTCTGGGAGCCGGAAGTGCCACCAAGTGGTGGTTTTCACCGCCTCTCACCTCAGTACAGACTCCGGGAGCACAGCCTGGCTCCTTGGGCGCTGAGTTGCTGGCAGTCCCAGGCTGGGGTGACGTCAGGGCTCCCTGGGGCCCTCCAAGCATCACTGTCTTGGGAGGGCCAGCTCTGTGCTCACCCTGCTTGGGTTGGGCCGTGTGGGCATGAGCTCCTGCGGCAGCCAGCAGATTCTGCCCTTGGCAAATGCTCGCAGCTCTGCTCTCAACGGGTTCTGCTACAGCTGTTCTGACTCTGGGGATGAATGCCCATTGCCAAGCAAGGGAGGGGCTGGTGCCGGAGGGACTTGGTGGAGAGGTCAGCCTCAGGCCTAGAATCCGAGAGAGAGAGAGAGAGAGAGAGAGAGAGAGAGAGAGAGAGAGAGAGAGAGAGAAAATACACACACTAATTCTTTAGTACCCAGTAACATTTCAGCATGGACTAATGCACCGGAAAAGGTATTTATTCCCAGGCGAGGAAATGAGACATTGCAGATGGTCTTCAAGGATTCCGACAGGGGTGGGAAGGGCCCTGTACTGAACTTTCTAAGCCTAGAATGGAGGCCAGGAACGGATGGTCTCCAAGGCCTGCTTCTGCTCAGGCATCAGTTTGTCCTGTGACTATTAGTAGCGACTTGTCTCCCACTGTGTGCCAGCCACTGTCCTGGGCACCAGGGACACGCACAGTGAAGAAGACAGAGAAGGTCCAGCCCCGGCGGAGTTCACAGCCTGGTACCTGTGACTGCCTGAGGAAGGTGGTCCTGAGGCTGGGCCCTCCATGGGCACACCCTGGGACACTGGATGCAACTCTTGAGACAAATGTCCCTTCTTTCCTGAGTGGAAGCGGACGCCAGAGACAGACGATGTCACTCTCCCACCCCACGAGTGCAGCCATCCCTGGCCAGCTCCCGGAGTGGCCCTGCCTCCCACGGGGAGGTGGCGGTTCAGCCCAGCGGATGGGTGTGGCTGTGCCCGGAGGGCCATCTGAGTCAACCACACTGGCTCTGGGGACATAGGATCATCCCTTAGTATTGGACTTAATAAGAAAGCTGAAGGCTGGAGAGACACCCAAAGGCCCTAGAGAATGAAAACTAAGAAAAACATCTAGGAATTAAGTGCTGGGTAATGTCATACCAAAGATTTTGGCTTTGGCTTTGCAAAGTGCTTGGATTCAACGGTAAGAATCTGTCTTTGGCTTTTGTTGTGCGGGAGACTGAAACAGGCTAATTCTGGAGGTGTAAAGGGAGCCTACAAAGGGATGCCAGGAAACCTGGAAAGAAAGGAAAAGAATGGCCAATTAGTGTACTTATATGGAAGCTAATTTTCATATGAAAAAGTGAGAGATTCTTACTTAGGAAAAGGGCAGTTACTAAGGGCCTGCGGTTAGTTACCTGCGGTGCCTCCTGCCCTCTCCCACGGAAAAGGACTCCATTTCTCTTCCTCGTTCTCATTCCTGGCATGCCTTCCCTTTTCCCTCTTCCCTGACTCAATTCTGCGAATGCCAGAGTCCAAAAACCAGGTATGCGGCGAGGACAAAAGCGCAGAGGCTCTGGGTGGAAGGAAGCCGCAGGGACGCGGGGACACTGCGCGGGCCTCCCCTCCCTCCCCCTCCCCGGCTGACCTGACGGGGTCGCCCCGACCTGCCCGAGAAAATGGGCCCCCCTCCCTTCACTTGCCAAGAGCTCCAGAGAAGGAGAGGCCCCGATTGCCCCCCGATAACTTACCCCAGGTTCGATGTCCTCCTCGGCATAGATTGTTTTCTTGCTGGAATCACTCATGTGGAAGCCGGCAGTGCGTTTCCTTTTGTTCGGTCCTCACTGGAGACGGTGAGCAGCTGGCCTGGCCCGCCCCCCCCCCCGCCAGGAATATCCCTTTAAACCTTGCTGGCCATTGTTAAATGGCCTCTGGGCCTTCTCTCCCTCAGACTAAGAATCCTAGCTTCTTGCCCCCATTCCTCATGGGTCCTATTTCCCAGCCCCTTTCACATCTTTGTTCTTTGAACGCTCTCAGATTTTTCTAAGATATTCCCCTTTGGAAGTTATTTGAAGGAGAGCAACAGAAGGGTCTTTAGATGTACTCGTACCGGCGGCCCGCTCACCTGACCACAAACCTCGCCGCTCCTGCTGGCTGGGTGGCTCGGGGCCCCTCGGCCTGAGGACCCAGCGGCCTGTCCAGAGGCCAGGGGGCTCACGGGTGACCACAGGCCGGGAGCAGGAGGCCCCAGCCCGGCAGGGCTCACCCGAACCGAAAACAGGGTCTCACATTTGTAAGGCTCTCAGACACTTGCCAGATGAACTCGTGTCCCTGTGTTGTCTCGTGTGGACTTCTCTGGGACAGAACAGGCAACCGAAGTCCTGATTGCTTGTGGTAAAAGGTCCCTTTTCTAAGAAAGGCCAGAAAAAATGAAGCTGGGAAAAGTCTGATGGTTATGTTCAGAACGCAGCTGCCTCTGGGCACGTTGCCTTCTTAGTACGGATCTGGGTGGAGTTAGGGGGCTCTGGTGCCCCAGGGTATGAGGTTGAGGTCCTAAGGTGCGGGACTGGGGGTGAATGACTGTAGTTAGAGGGGCAGAGGCTTAAGGAGACACTAGCTCGGTAGGCTTGGGAACAAACTCTGATAGAGATAGTAGGGAGAGGCATATGCAAATAGGGAGTAGCTCAGGGGAATCAGAAGTGGGGGGAGGGGCAGGGAGAGGGGGAGAGATTAAGAGGAAGATAAAGTCTAACGCGAGGTCTGAGATGGGGGCAGAGCAGTGAGGATACTGGCAAACTTAGCCTACGGATGGCCTGCAGGGGAGGGTAAGGAAGACTGGAGAAGCCATGCACAAACAGCTTTGCTCTGCAAGAGACCAAGGAATTAAAAAAAAAAAAAAAAAAAAGCTTTATTTAGAGGCTGGGGAGTCTATCTCCCCAATACATTCACAATGGCATTAAAAAAAAGGGGTTCCCCGGGTGGCTCGGTCGTTTAAGCGTCCGACTTTGGCTCAGGTTGTGATCTTGAGATTCGTGGGTTCGGGCCCCGCGTCAGGCTCTGTGCTGACAGCTCAGAGCCTGGAGCCTGCTTCGGATTCTGTGCCTCCATTTCTCTCTGTCCCTCCCCTACTTGTGTGTCTGCTCACTCTCTCTCAAAAATAAATTAACATTACCCAAAAAAGGGGGGGGGGGCGTGCCTGGGTGGCTCAGTGGGTAAAATGTCTGACTTCTGCTTGGGTTATGATCCTGTGGTCTGTGAGTTGGAGCCCCCGCATCGGGCTCTGTGCTGACGGATCAGAGCCTGGGGCCTGCTTTGGAGTCTGTCTCCCTCTCTTTCTGTCCCTCCCCTGATCACACACACACACACACACACACTCTCTCTCTCTCTCTCTCTCTCTCTCTCTCTCTCTCTCTTAAAAATAAACAAACATTAAAACAAATTTTTTTTTAAAGACAAAATGTCAGGGACCACAAAGGGATGAGATATTCTTATAAAGGTCAAGTTAATACGGAGGGAAATAGTGTGGTTACTTCCTGCACCAAGGTCTCATGTTATTCCTCTTGGAACACACGGATTTCATGTAGACACTGCCTCTATTCCTAGTAGCACAGTCCTGCTGACTTACATCCATATATGTGTGTGTGTGTGTGTTTGTGTGTGTTCTCAGCTTTGGCCCCTGTATCTTTTTCTGCTGTTCTTGGTCTGACAACTTGTAAAGGATGAATATAAGCAGCCAGACACAGAGTGTTTTGCGAAGGAAAATGCATGTGGGAGGGCTCTGAAGAAAGGAAAAGAAGGGTATATATGTAGTTAAATAGTAGTTGAGGGAGAGTGGTCCACAAAGGTGCTGAGTTTTGCATGAATTAACTCACTTGGTCCTCACAACAATCCTAGAAAATAGGTATTATTATTATTATTATTATTATTATTATCCACTTTTTAAAAAGTTTATTTACATTGAGAGGGGAGGTGAGGCAGAGAGAGGGGAGACAGAATCCAAAGCAGGCTCCGTATAGACAGTGCAGAGCCCGATGCGGGGCTTGAACCCATGAACCGTGGGATCGTGACCTGAGCCAAAATCAAGAGTCGGATGCTTAACTGACTGAGCCACCCAGGCGCTGTTTAATGTTTTCTTATGTATTTTTGAGACAGAGATAGAACATGATTGGGGAGGGGCAGAGGGAGAGGGAGGCACAGAATCTGAAGCAGGCTCCAGGCTCTGAGCTGTCAGCACGGAGCCCGAGGCGGGGCTCGAACCCATGAACTGCAAGATCATGCATGACCTGAGCTGAAGTCAGATGCTTAACTGACTGAGCCACCCAGGCACCCCTGCATTCAGGCTTTCAATACCTTAAAGGACCTTTAAATACCTTAAAGCATAAAAATATTTCTGGAGTGGGTGGTACATCTCCTTCTTGTCCTTCCACAGCAATACATTGGCACTCCAGTGAAATTTCGTTTGAATGCTATTTCGTTTCACCTCCTTAGACCCACAGGACGTTAACTCTTAGACTCTGAAAATAGCCTTGCTCTCATCTCCTCAGCCACGATTTCTGAGTTCCAACCTGGTTCTGTCTTCAGCAGTGAACCATGGCTCCGTCCTCACTTTGGGCCAGTTACTTAAACACCCTGAGCATTAAAGAACCAGTCAGGTCTGTGTGGTTACGCCTCCAATAAACAAGACATTGGCGGGTAACAGGCGCTCTCTAAGCTAAGCTACCAGAACCTGTTGGACCACTTCACGGATTCCCACTCTGGAAACTGCACTACGGCTTATACTTGCTTAGGGGGGCATCAGCCATGACACGTGTTACATATATATTTAACTATTTTAAGTGAATATTTTTATTTGTTTTATTTTATTCATTATTTATTCTGAGAGAGAGAGAGAGAGCGCGCAAGCAGGGGAGGGGCAGAGTAAGGGGGGGCCGGGAGAGAATTTTAAGCAGGCTCCCCACCGAGCACGGAGCCCCATGCAGGGCTCGATCTCATGACTGTGAGACATGACTTGAGCCAAAATCAAGAGTCGGTCGCTTAGCCGACTAAGCCACCCAGGTGTCCCTTGTGCGACTGTCTTTTAATGACACCTTGACATTTCCCTCTTCCCCATTTCCCATATGCCATCCATCATTAGCGCCCTGGGTCTCCTGTTTTGGGGTTCTGCTCCCTCTCCACACTGCCACTCCAGTCCTGGCTTCATTATCTCTCCTGTGAGTTGCTTCAGGAACACCCGAACGTACTTACCTTTCCCACTCGGACCCCTTCCTTTCACAGTCCCACAGCATGTTATTGAAAACAACCATCTCTGGGCACCTGGGTGACACAGTCGGTTAAGGGACCGACTCTTGATCTCAGCTCAGTTTATGATCTCATAGTTCGTGAGTTCGAGCCCCACATCGAGCTCTGCACTGACAGCACGGAACCTACTTTGGATTCTCTGTCCCTCTCTCTCTCTGCCCCTCCCTCGCTTGTGCGCGCGGCGCTCTCTCTCTCAAAAACAAATAAACATAAATAAATGAAATAAATAAAATAACCACCTCATCACAACACTCTCCTTCAATGGCTTCCTGTTACCCTGAAAAGAAGTGCTGAGCTGGGAACCAACCTAGAGATCCCTGCACATTGGCGCCCCCTTCTGTCTCCAGCGTCGTCCTGCTGGCCCCATGCTTCTGGTGCCCTGTGCTCCCCACGGTGGCCTTCTTGGCGCCCCTTCCCATCCATTTCTGCCGATCACAGCGCCTTTCCAGAGTGGTTGCCCTCCTTGTACTATCTATTGCTCCCTCCTCTCCTCTCCTCTCCAGATGCTCCAGTCAGTCCTCCTTCTCAGCTTGGGGGGGTCACTTCCTCCAGGAAGCTCTCCTTGACTTAGTCAGCATCCTCTATCTTCAGAAGTTGCAACTTTACGTGTGCTTTGCATCACACTCACATTACTCTGTATCACAGATTAGTGTAACGTCACGTCATACTTCTGTTTACTTCTTCTCGACGGTACCCTCACTCCCTAGCCAGAGGCTGGCCTAGTGTTGGGGCTAGAAAAATATTTGCTGAGTGAAGTGTGCAAAGTCTTAAAAGTAGCTAGGCATTATGTGCAAGTCTGTTAGAATGAAACTTGGCTAATTCTAAGTGTTCTTGGAACACTGTCCTGTTACAGCACTGCACCGGGGTATGGAGGGCCCTGCACCAGGAACCGGGAGCCATGGCAAAACCGGGATGTCTCCAGCTCCCTCACCTGCCCTGAGGGCCTGATGAAGAAATGTAGGCGAAGCACTTCATAGGCTAGAATGTTCTCTGGAAATTAGAAAATGCAAGATATTCTTCTGGGTCAGATTTAAGAGCTGAATCACTCCTGTTGAAGACATGTTCATAGATTATACTGAAAATTAAGGTCTACGTTGTCTTGCGTGAGTAGAAAAAACCTTGGGAGCTCTTTGGACTGATGTCTCTTTTTTGTAAATGGGAGCCAGAAATAGAACAGGAAGCTACCAGTATGAGAGGTCCTCAGAAGGCCATAACTTCCCCGGATAACTCACGGTTGAGATGCAGTTTGTTTGTTCTGTTTTGTTTTTTATTTACTTTTGAGAGAGTGCAAGCGGGGGAGGGGCAGAGAGAGAGAGGGACACAGGACCCGAAGCTGGCTCTGCGCTGACAGCAGTGAGCCCGATGTGGGGCTCGAACTCACGAACCGCGAGATCACGACCTGAGCCAAAGTCGGACACTCAACTGACTGAGCCCCCCGCCCCCCCCCCCCCCCCCCCCCCCGGCACTCCTGCAGTTTGTTTCTTTCAAGTGCACGTGCTTCCAAAACCCCTCTTTCCGCTCTGTCTGGGAGCAGATGTGGAGACCCTATTTCCGGCAACCGTTCCGTGGGGCTTGGCACCCCACGTAAGGGGTGGTGATCCCTGAGGCTGGGCCACTGGGGCAACAGGACTGCGGAAGCCCGTTTCTGCAGAGAGAGCAGCTGCCCCAGCTTTGGAAGAGTGAGGGACCAATCCTTGTATGGGTTGGGGGAGGGGACACGACTAGAGTAGGGGGTGAAGGAGGACCAGAAAGCCAAGACCAACATAACCAGATGCCTTCTCTTCAGGTAGAGGTTTGGTTCTCTGATTGCTGCCTTTAATAACGTTGACATTTTAATGGCAGGGGAGAGGGTGGAGGCCGCGGGTGGGTGACTGAGTTCTCCGGTTTACTGCTGCCATTGTGGGGCTCTGGGCTATTTTCTGCAAGACTGCATGAATACAAAGCCTTCACTGGGATGATGTCGGAAACTTAATTAAAGTAATAAGAAATAAGACATACAGCAAAGGGTGATGGTGAGGGGTGGGGGGCTCGAGAAAGATCTAATTTCTTGGTTTGCACGGTGCTCTGGGGAATCATCCATTTATAAGCTGGTGGGAAAGCCCTTTTCCTGGGACGCTTTGCTTTCCCGGTATTTGTGTTGTTCTTGGAATTCTTTGGAACATAAGGAGACCGGCCCTGGATTCTGGCCACTGAACTTTAAATCTCCTCGAGTCAAATATAATTAAGACATCAAAGGGCCCAGGAGGTAAATAGTGTATGACCAATAGACTGTATAGTCTAACTTGACAAAGTTACACAGATACTAAGAACGTAACTTAGACCAAGATGAAATGTCTGTGATTGATGGGAACCAGGCTCACTGAATTCTCTTCTACGTTCCATTTCCGTGACAGTAGCTGACCTCTGGGTATCAGTTAAGTATTTAACCTCTCTTGAGTTTCCAGCCGTCCAGTTTCCCAACTAAGACAATGGAAAAGTGTTTCAATATTCTCTTAAGAAAGTGTAAGCATTATTAAAAGGATTGTTTCTGGTGTGGAAGGTTGACAGTGTTTATGTGTTGATGTAGGACTAAAGAACATTCATTCGAAGAGAGAGAGAGAGAGAAAAAAAATCGATCCTAGAGCACTCCATTGGCCTACTGGCCTTGGTTCATTTATCTCTGGCCTATCCCTTTGCCCTCCCCAACAGCTATCATCAGCAAAGTCCTGGTTCCCCTATCTTTGATGAGGAAAGAGGTCCTGGTTCCCCACTTTGAGAGGACAAAGTTCAACAATCCTGAGGTTAGAACATAGGCCCCTTAAAGAACTATCTTCTGAGATTTTAGAAAATAATGCAATATGCAGGACATTTTTTTGAGGAATTAAACATAATTACATATTCTTAGATGGGAACATATATGTTTTATCAGATCATTTCACAAAAATCTGAGAACAAACATGTTTTCATATGTTCAACTTAAATATGAATGGGCTACCGTTGGAACAAAAGGCTTCTGATGAGAAGAAGGCAATGTTAGGGAGAAAAAAAACTTTTCCTCAGTCCTCTTAAGTTCTTGCTCAGGGGGCCTGCAAATTAAATCGACATAAAACAGATCAGCAAGAGAATAAAAGATGTAAGTACCTACTTAGGCATGGGCGTTCGCAAAGAAATGCGACTCTAGGAAGTGGTTAGATTTGGGGGGTTATGTACCTTCGTGATAGGGGAGGGGGAGGGGCCAATGGACACCTCTGGGAGAACAAATGATTTTGAAAGATAAATGGGACCTTAGTAAAACAGATGGGAGATAGTTTTGTAGTATTGTCTGCTTGGGTGTGGTACTTCTCTCTCCTAGAAGAGATTAGAGTTGCTCTCTGGGGAGGGACTTAAGACAATTGAGTTATTTTGGTGCTTTTAGGCCGATAAGGGATTTCAGGGACTCAAATGTCTTCCGCTCAAAAGCATTCTTATGCCAAAGCGGCATATTTTGGGGTGGCGTGTCCAATGTCCTCACTGATGTCCTTAACCCCGATACTAAACACTCTCGGTTCAAAACTGTCTAACGTCTCATTTTGCTTAGCAAAACGATCTGAATCTTTCTCACAGCCCTTCTCCTCGAACTTCACCCCTCCCCCCCCCAGGGCTGCTCCTCAAACAGGTCAGGGGGGCTCCTGCCTCTGGGACCACGCCTCCCAGATTTCCTCCTGGGAAGGCAAGGCCTTTCCCGGCACCTACCTCCGGATCCCATTCCTGTCTTTCCGCTTTTTTCTTAGCTCCTCTCACATCTGATGTGTGTTTACCCGTTTGGGTGCACAGGAATGCAAGCTGCCCGGGGAAAGGGACTTTATTTCACTCACTTTTCTGACTCTGCTGGACACAGAGTGGGTGCCCAGTAAATGGTGAGCAGGGCAGACTCGTCCGCTGTTCTTTACTGAACTTACTGTTTGGAGGGAGAGCTAGACAAGGAAAAGATATGGAATCTATGGCACGGTTAGTGCCTGGTGGGGACAGCTGTGGCCTGAAGTGGGGGGCCTGGAAGAGGAAAAACCCTGCAGAGCACGGCAGCACGTTGGGATTGCTGTGGGGGCAGAAGGAGGGCATCTCTGGTCCTTCCACCTGTCCATCCGTTCAGATGTACCGGGTCTCTAGAACCAGACTGAGTGCTGTTCCTTACGGAAGACCCCTCAGTATGAGTGGTTGGTTGGGCTGGTTTCGTTAAATCCCGTGTAGATTCGAGTGTCGCCATTTTGTCCATTGAAAAAATAACTTCTTGTTCCTGTGCTCGTCTCGTTGAACTTCTGGTGTGGTTGTTATGAAGGATGACGGTGATGTTATCCGTTGGGGGGGGGGGGCTGGTGAGCCCACCAGCGGTTTCCCTTCTTTCTAGAGAGCATGCACTCCTCCGTCATCCCACGGGGTATACAGCTACTAGATCATTCTCCAGCCATCTCGACTGAGGTTCTGTCGCTGTGCCAATGGCAGACTAGTACCTGGACTACATTATGTCGACAGTGGGCTCATAAAGTAATTGCATGAGGGTCTTTTTTCCCTAACCTTTGTCTCTGTCCCCCTCAACATTTAGTATGGCATTTTACCCAGAAGCGGTGTTCAAAAAGGTAGATGACTTGATAACTTATCACACAAACACACAAAGAGAACAGAAAGTGGATTTTGACAACACCTACAGTCTCCGATAAGCCTTAATTAGGAGCGTTTTGCTTCCTCGAAAAATCCAGTGACGGCCGCATACGTCTTCCAGAAGAATTGTTTCTCATTTTATCTTGGCCGAGGCCGTCCTTTAGTTGCTTGCAAGTAATTTTCTTACCAAAAAGGCAAGAAGACGCGCCCTCGGAAATGCATCCCCAGCGTGAAGGACGTGGTGCGGGTTGGCGGGTGTAGCACTAGCACCACAGCATTGACAACTGTGCCTTCACAATTAACGTCATGAAGGAATTATGGTTCCTGTGTGACCAAAGAGGAAACAGAGGTTTAGAGAGCCTGTGTGATTTAAATGAAAATCGGGAGCCAGAGCTGGAGAATAGCCTGGAATTCTTGCTGGGCTCCCCTGGGAGCTTTCCCCGTCGCAGGGGGAAGATCATTAACCTCTCAAGGGCCTTCTCTTGCAGATTTGGGATTGTTCTGTCGGCGCACAGGGAGGCCGCGGGCTGAAGGAGATTTATAATTGTCTTCAAGCTTTCTAGGCTCAAGGTGCCTGGGCGAAAAGTCAGGGGCCCTGACGGTTTCCAAGTCCATGTGGCTCCAAGAGCTTTCTGAACCGGAATCCAAAACACTTTGCATATAGGGCGGAGCTGTTCATGTCCGGAATCTCCTCTGTGCAAACCCAGTGAATAGTTCTGGGGCAGTCAAGTGATGGCTTAGCCAGTACAGAGCCATTTCACCCTGTGCCCTTCTGCCAGGAAGTGAAGCAAGACTCCCCTGCCCTCGCCCTCATGGAGAAAACGGCTCCGGCCCTGAAGGCTTGGCAAACAGACCTGCGGGCTGTAGGGATCTCTCTTCTATTTGTGTTGACTTTTTATTTATCTTTTTAAATGAATTATTTTTTTTAATATATTAAATATAATTTATTGTCAAATTGGTTTCCAGACAGCACCCAGTGCTCATCCCGACAGGTGCCCTCCTCCATGCCCATCGCCCGCTTTCCCCTCTCCCTCATGTATTAATTTTTTTTAAGTTTATTTATTTACGAGGCAGCTGGGTGGCTCAGTCAGTTAAGCGGCCGACTTCGGCTCGGGTCACGGTCTCACGGTTCGTGGGATCGAGCTCCGCATCGGGCTCTGTGCTGACAGCTCGGAGCCTGGAGCCTGCTTCGGATTCCATGTCTCCCTCTCTCTCTGCCCCTCCCCCGCTCGCGCTCTGTATCTCTCTCAAAAAATTTAAAAAAAAATTAAAAAAAGAGTATTTATTTACTTAGAGAGAGAGAGGGAATGTGAGCAGGGAGGGACAGAGAGTGAAGAGAGATAGAATCCCAAGCAGGCTCCACACGGTCAGCGTGCAGAGCCTGACATGGGACTTGAACCCACAAAACCATGAGATCGTGACCTGAGCTGAAATTAAGAGTCAGATGCATAACCCACTGAGCCACCCAGGCGCCCCAGGATCTCTCTTTTAAAACAGATCGCTTTTGACCGCACTGGAGCTGCACCTGGAATCTGTGGTGCTGTGAGAAGGCGATGGCCCGCAGGTGGCATTGTGTGAGGCCGCCTGGCTGGGCCTCACCTGAGGGTTGAGCCTGCGGAGGACATTCGCCCTGTCTGCTGACTTTCCGCAGCTGTCGTGTGAAGTGAAAACCTGCTCCCCCAGTCCCGTGGAAGAGGTGGAGGGGGAGACGGAGGGCAGCGGGGACAGGAGCACCCCCTGTACCAGTGTGGCAGGATTCTTTACCTCCATGCCCGGGGTTCGTTGTGGCGGTGCTTCGAAGAGTGAAGAGGTGGGCCTAAAATGAGCAGCAGGCAAAAGATTATTCGAGTATCAGATCAGAAAGGAAGAATGGCAGGCAAGCGCTCTTTATAGAGAGGGGACACTCGAAAGTGAGTGCCCGTGCCTGCAGGTAGGCAAGGGTCCCTGTTTTATAAGGTTTTGGTCGCCCCCCCCCCCCCCCCCCCCACGCCTTTCCTTCCCTCTTGTTCCATCTCAGGTCCTACCCTTATTTGGCTGGATGACTCTAGGTGCTGGGTTGTCCGTTCCTGATTGGCCCCATCCCATTGTCTCAGGGTTGGTCTATGGCCATATCATTCCTAGTGGGTCATATATTTTATGGTCTACTATTTATTTGTAGTTAGGTCTTTTGTCAAATTCTGGAAGGGAACCTAAGGGGGAGTCACATTACCTTCTCAAGAGGAACCTTATGCCTGAGGGGGTTTACTCTGGTCAGACATTCCCAGCATTGTTCCAGAATAGGTGTTTTTTCCCCACCCAGGGACATCAGTTCCTAATCTTTCCCTCTCTGCCTACTGAATCTTATTTTTTTTTAAATATATATATAGCTATAATTTATTGTCAAGGTAGCTAACATACAGTCTATACAGTGTAGTCTTGGCTTCAGGAGTAGATTCCCATGATTCATCACTTACATACAACACCCAGTGCTCATCCCAACAAGTGCCCTCCTCAATGCCTGTCACCCATTTCCCTACCCTCTTTTTTTTTTTTTTTTATTTTTTCCACGTTTTTATTTATTTTTGGGACAGAGAGAGACAGAGCATGAACGGGGGAGGGGCAGAGAGAGAGGGAGACACAGAATCGGAAGCAGGCTCCAGGCTCTGGGCCATCAGCCCAGAGCCCGACGTGGGGCTCGAACTCACGGACCGCGAGATCGTGACCTGGTTGAAGTCGGTCGCTTAACCAACTGCGCCACCCAGGCGCCCCTTCCCTACCCTCTTAAGCCTTCAGTTTGTTCTCTGTATTTAAGAGTCTCTTATGGTCTACCTCCCTCTCTGTAACTTTTTTTTTCCTTCCCTTTTCCCTTTTCTTTCCCCATGGTCTTTGGTTAAGTTTCTCAACTTCCACATATGAGTGAAAACATATGATATCTGTCTTTCTCTAACTGACTTATTTCACTTAGCATAATACCAGTTCTACCCACATTGTTGCAAATGGTAAGATCTGAATCCTATTTTTAAAAAAAAAAAATTTTTTTTTTAACCTTTATTTATTTTTGAGACAGAGACAGAGCATGAACGGGGGAGGGGCAGAGAGAGAGGGAGACACAGAATCGGAAGCAGGCTCCAGGCTCCGAGCCATCAGCCCAGAGCCCGACACGGGGCTCGAACCCACAGACTGCGAGATCGTGACCTGAGCTGAAGTCGGACGCTCAACCGACTGCGCCACCCAGGCGCCCCTGAATCCTATTTTTAATTATCATGCCAGGTCCTGGCTATTGTTAGCATCTTGGTGTCCTGGGTGTACCAGTTGTCTTTCCTTCTTTCTGCCATCTTGTTTTTACTCTTTCCCCCTGATTGCATAGAAATATCTGATCCTGGAAACAGGGAATTCGAAAACTGCCCATTGTAGGGAAGGAAAAATGAGTTCTTGGCTGAGATCTCTGTAGTAAAAGAAGATTAACAAGAAAAAACAAATGGGTTTATTAACATGTACATCTCATGTATTGGGGGTGGTACACAGGGAAAGATGGGTAACTACCTGAGGTGCGTTAGAATTCAGGCTTAAATGCCATCTTAATAGCAAAAGCAAAGAGGAGATGTAGGTCTCTTAGGGGAGAGTGAATGATTTTCAGGAAAGATGAATGGGCCCATAGAGTAGATGGGAGGTATAGTAATCCCCCCATATCCACAGGGGCTATGTTTCCAGACTGCCAGATAGCACTGTTAAGAAGAAAACCACAGGCCCGAGGTGGAGTTACTTGCCCTCAGAAACAGCAAGCCAATGCTTAATTGCAGTGTAAACCTTTCCTGGAATGGGATTTTAAGCCAATCAACCTGGAATTTTCTGGTCAACACCAATGGCGTAATCTATCACATGGGCCCTCCCCATGCCTGCCCCTCCCTACCCTTAAGGGAAGGTAACCTGGCCAGAAACAACCTTTTTTTTTTTCTTTTTCTTTTTTTCCTTTGCTAATAACTTCTTGTCCCACCCTCCTTCCTAGAGAAATCTTCTGTTTTGTTCAAGTCCAAGTTCATGGAGCTTGCTGGATGGGGTGCTGCCAGATTCATGAGTCACTTAATAAAGCCAATTCGATCTTCACGTTTACTCAGGTGAAATTTTTTTAACAGTACTGAACCCTCTGTATACTGTGTTTTTTCCTTTCCACACATACCTATGATACATTTAATTTAGACACAGCAAGAGATTAACAACAATAACAAATAATGAAATTGTTGCAACCCTTGATCTCAGGGTCGTGAGTTGGAGCCCCTCATTGGGTGCCGAGACTACTTAAAATAAATAAATAAAATGAAGGACAAACAAATAATAAAATAAAACAGTCATTAGCAATACACTGTAATAAAAGTTCCATGACTGTGGTCTCTCTCTCAAAATGTTTTTGATGCTGTTCCCCCCTGGTGATGATGTGAGATTAGATGCCACTGTGATGAGGTGAATGAAGGGCATGATATGTTAGGCTACTAGTGACTATCATCTCCTTGTGGACTTGGCGTTGATTATGGGTGACCAAAAATGCGGAGAAGAGGGGGGCTCTCACTCCTCTATGGTAGATTGTGACAAAGTGTCCATGTCTCGTCTCTTCTCCTGTGATAAAGGTCAGCTTTCCCTGGTTGATGTAACTGCCCAGCGGGGCATTTATGACCACTGAGTTCCTTTTGGAGGGTCTGTCTCTAGGAGGATAAGGGGAGTCCGCAGAATGCCTTTACTGTATTTGTTGTTTTTCAAGTGTTGTTTTTCAAGTGTTTCACGGCGCAGAATAATCGTGTACCAAACTGGCATATTAGGGGGAGGCAGGTCCTGAGCTCCCATGGTCATATTTTGGGGCGACATGTTGTGCTACCCTTCACCATTGAGAACCTGATCTCTGGCGGTGTTCGCGTCAATGGATCTGTTGGAAATAGCCGTCTAATGGAGAAAAGTTCACCTGTGCATTTTTGACTCCACGTTCTGGGCCATTTGGTCTCCACAGAGAATGAAATGTACGCTGTATCTTGGAACGGACGGGCTTGAGAAAATAAACGCGACACATTGGCATCAATTTTAGAAAACAATCATTTCTTTGCAAAGATGTAAACAGTAATTTAAAAAAAAAACATTAAACAATATTTCACACGGCAGAGAGAACATTTTAAGAGGGAGGCTGCTAACGGAGTGTTTGTTATTCACGTCCAGCGCTGCTTCTGAGGAAGAGCTGAATCGCTCCGAAGAGAAAGCTCTGGTGCCTGGGTGGCTCAGTCGGTTAAGCAACCGACTCCTGATCTCTAGGTTCGTGGGTTCAAACCCCGTCATGGGCAGTGCAGAGCCCGCTTGGGATTCTCTCTCTTTCTGCCCCTCTCCTACTCTCTGTCTCTTTCGCACACACTCTCTCAAAATAAATAATTAAAAAAATATATATACATATAGAGTGAGAAGGCCCCATCTGTAACCTCACTTAAAGCCCCGGTTTTACTCCAGGCCCAGCTGGAAGGGACAGAGTTGCCACTGTGTAACAGCTATTGCTGGTGGGAAAGAGGGAACTGGGCACTCATACCTGTGATCACCTCAAGTGGCCGATGTTGGGACACGAGTCCAGATCGACTTGCATTACCAGGCAAATGCCCCGATAAGTCAGTTATTCACCAGAAAATTCATCAGGGTTTTTTTTTTTTTTCTTTTTTTTTTTTTCTACCTTACCACCTCGAAGGTCCTCATAGCAGGGAATCCATAAATGCCACGTGGACCTATAAGAATGGTCTGCCACAAGGGGCGCCTGGGTGGCTCAGTCGGTTAAGCGTCCGACCTCGGCTCAGGTCACGATCTCGCGGTCCGCGAGTTCGAGCCCCACATCGGGCTCTGGGCTGATGGCTCAGAGCCTGGAGCCTGCTTCCGATTCTGTGTTTCCCTCTCTCTGCCCCTCCCCCATTCATGCTGTGTCTCTCTCTGTCTCAAAAATAAATAAACGTTAAAAAAAAAAAATTTAAGAATGATCTGCCACCAGAAACTGCCCGGTGTGATGTGACAGTCCTGGATGCTTCTTGCCTCTTCTTGATTATTGCCAAGTACGTACTTGGTTTTCTAAAGTCAGCCAGCCTATTTTCCTTCCAGATTGGTCGCCGGGGGGGGGGGGGGGTGGGGGTGAATTCCGTTGTCTGATACCCTGAATAAAGCACCACGATAGCATGATAGGGGCATATTTCACTTTTCTCTCTCTCACCTTTGAAATAGTCGAATGCTCATCAGTGGATCAGTTGGTAAAAAGCCAACCTGATCTGGTAGTCGATTGATACTGAAAATGAATCAAGTTAACCTACTCTCCTCTCTGGGGACTGAGAGTTTTGGAAAAAATTGCCCTGTAGACATCAGACAGTGTTGTCGTAAAGATGCGTTCTCTCTGTCCTGATGGGGAATGCACAGCCCCTATCTCCCCAGGCGGAGTTAACGAGGTTTACGGGACATATACGCACGGCTGTTACTGAGCTCTGGAATGCACCGGCCCATCTACAGCACCAGAGAAATCCAGATTCTAAACACAAATGGAGATGCTGTGGGAAGTGCTGAATTTGTGGCAAAGTACGTGTCAGTCACTGGTAATGGGCCATGACCAAAGGGACCTTTCTGCCTGTTTCATCTTTACCCTGAAGATTTTTTTCCCTAATGAAAATGTGCTGGGAGGGAATAGGGTTGGGATAACAATTTCCTTTCTCTCCCTCACCTTGGCTTCGCCAGGCAACTCCTCCTTTAATATAAAGTATGACAGCGGCGCCTGGGTGGTTCCCGCGTTTGAGCTGCTTCGCATCAGGTCATGATCTGGCGGTTTGCGAGTTCGAGCCCCACAACCCGCTTGCCGCTGCCGGTATGGAGCCTGCTTGGGATCCCTCGGTCCCCCTCTCTCGCCCCCCCCCCCCCCACCACTTGCACTCTCCCCAAAGTAGATAAAACATTAAAAACAAACCAACAAACAAAAAGCACGATGGGCATGTGGGAGAGCTTGTAGCTTGAAGTCAGAGACAAAACCTCATCGGAGAATGCCAGCCGTCCAGCAGGGGAAATTGAAAACCGACTCCTTTCCCCACCCAGGGAACAAGGGGGCACCCCCGCAGCCCTCGCTCTTCTAAGCCCAGACCCTTGAAGCTGAAGATTTTCAAAGAACTAGGGTGTGTCGCTGCAGCTGCCGCATCAAACAAAAGCAAACAGATTAAATTAATTTAGGCTTCAAAATCAGTCCCATTCTCTAATTCATAAAATACTTCAAACACGGCGAGAAATGTCATCTCCCAGATGATTGAGGCTAATCCACTTTATCTCTTTTTCCTCTTGCATCTGAATGCAAACTATCAAGACCCACCTCAGCAGTCAAAATAAACCCCTCACTCCAAAACGCTGGCCGTCAGCTTTGAATAAGAGTCTTCTCTGCTCTGTACACAAAACAAACTCCTGTTTGCAACAGCCGAAGGGGGCTGTGTGCAAAAAAAAAAAAAAAAAAAAAAAAAAAAAAAAAAGGAACAATGTACTCATTACAGTCTGCTAAGTTGCCAGCACTCGGCAATTAAAAGGTATGGCCGGTGGAAACGCTGCAAAACAGCAGTTAGTGCCATTGTCTTCTCATTAACAAGATTGTTATTTTAGCTCTCCAGGTACCAGGCTTAAGAAACAAAACATTCTTGGCTCCTAAAGCACTCCAGGAAAGTAAGAAGTTGTTGACAGCTAGGACTTGCAGAAAGCACCGTTTATACTATAAATAAATTTGCACATCCTTGTGGTTGCAATAAATACACTTCCACACCCGTGCGATTGGACTAGATGCAGAAACCATTGAAGGGGACGTCAAAGTCCTTCTGGAGCAGCCGGCTCTTGTCTTACTTATGATGTCAAAACGGGTGCTGCTGAGTAATGAATGCCTCCCCTCGAGACACGGAGATTTGGAAACAGCACAGGACATGGTCTGTTGTTGACTCGGAGGACGGAGCGCTAGAAGCGACCACGGAGACTTCTTCGCGCTTGGCCTCAGCGCCTCGCTGCTTGGTAATCATTTAAAAGTGATGACCCAACTCTTTGCCAATTGCCAAGCGTGAGTATTTTGTGGCAACCGGGGAATGCAGCTCTTTGATTCCTGCATTCCTCCTGGTTTCCCTGTGTGGGTGGAAAAATGGTCAAGAACGTTCGGAAGAAACCAAATGAAGCAGTATATCTTTCCGATGCTGTCGATATACGATTTGACGTTTGACATGCGTGTGCTTTCCTTTCACAACACAGATACTTCCGTAGTTTTTCTTATGATTTCACTAGAAAATGTAAAGCACTGATTTCCTTTCTAGGTGAATGGCGGGGGCGAGGGGAGTCCCTTTTGAAAGACGAGGCACACGGGATTTAAAGAAAATTATAAGGACGGTATCTTCTGTAAGATTAAAAGTATAATTGCAGTTGCTTAAGGCTTGAACAGTTTTCCCTGCAGAAAAGTCCCCAAAGTTACTTTCTCAGTAAATGTCAGTAAATTTCTCAAAGGGCCTGGTGTTGATTTTACCCCGGCCCATAAATTTTCTTCCTAAGTGCCGTCTTTTGCATTGAGACTAAGAATAAGAAGATCATTGTGCAATTTCAGTAATATGCTGGTTTACGCTTTAATGGCCAACTTGCATTTTTCAGGATTTTGCTAGATAAGTCCATACAATGCTTTGTTAATTGAAACTTGATTTTGGAAAACATGTGAATCTTGTACAAAATAAACACACCCTTGCATTGGTTGCTTTTGATGAAAGACTCCCCAGAAAAACCCTGCGTGGAGACAGAGAAAAACAAAACCACTTTCAGCTATAGGGAACTGGACCTCAAATACCTTGAAAATCAGATGTTTTGCTCCTCATTAAGGGAGATTCAAGAGCATTACTAAGTTCTAGCCTGACTGATTTTTCACTTTTTTTTTTTTTTGGAAGAGAAACAAGCCTGGGCATTAAACTCATAGCAGCAATTATCATGTGCATGTGGGTTTAATTATGAAAAAAATTAAGGTTTTTACTTTTCATAATTGTCATCATCGTGATCCAATTTCCATGTTGAGCCTGGCGCTGAGTGGGAAGGAGCACTCCAGCTCTCCTAGCCCTAAGCTGCCGTGGCACGACATCCTTCTCTTTGCCTGGCATTTCTTCTCTTAGCTTCCAGTGGGACCTGCTGAAAACTGATTATTTGGAGGAACTTAGTAAAGCTCTTAAGAAGAAGGACAACTTTAGTGAGGTTTAAGAGAGAGGAATCCTTAAGACCCAGGACTGAAATCTATGATGGGGAAATGTGATAATTCCTTTTGCTCTGACTGTAACGGCCTGCATTAGGGTAGAATATCCATGCAAACACCAGGGAGGGGTTGTTTCAATTTCCTGCAGTCTTGTGTGCGCGCGTGTGCGTTGAGAACTGCAATGAATAGGATGGCCTCTCTTTAATGTCAGAGTGTTTATAACCTTGCTTTCTTCCAAAATGGCTTTGACGTGGCTTAGGAAACACACAACGGGGTAAAAATCAAGAGAACAAGGTTGGAAGGAAGTACGTCTAGAGCAAGGGGTGACAAACGACTTCTGTAAAGGGCCAGATAGTACAGACTTTTGGCTCTTCTGGCCACACTGTTTCTGTCTCAACTATCAGTTCTGCTGTTGTGTCACAAAAGCAGCCATTGGAAATCGTCAGATGGGTCAGTGTGTTTGTTGGAACAATAAACAGGCAGTAGGCTGGATCTGCCCATGGGCTGTAGGTTTCGGGCCCCTAGTCTAGATCCAGAGAAGGCAGAGACAGAGGGAGAAGATCCGTGCAGGGCTCGAACTCATGAACCATGAGATCACGACCCCAGCCGAAGATGGATGCTCAACTGACTGAGCCACCCGGGTGCCCCTACAGCATCGTATTTTCAACAGCTAGCTTCAGAGGGCTGCTGTTAAGCATCGCTTTAAGTGAGCCAGGGGCACGATGATTCCAGAGCGCAGTTCAGAAAAAATTTGAGGACATAAGGCCCTTCATTTGGATTGCTGGCCGCCTGGGCTTGAGTCAATGTAAAATGGAGACCATTTAGCTGAAGGAATGAGTTGCATTCTTGTCTTCCAGACAGTCTGCTGTGAACACTGACTCGTTCTTCTCACACCCAGCTTCCGGCAGGTGTCAGGATTTCCCTGGAGCTACAAGGCCCTCGTTCAACCGAGGGCAATGACGTTCCTGTTCATTCTTTCAGGTTCAGGATCCATCAGGCTTTGGTCCGAGTCCCCATTCTATCATAGAGCATAAAAAGGAATCAGATGGCAATTCTTCTCATGTCTTGTTATTGCTTCACCCCCTAGAACCCACGTCTTCAGTGGTTTCTAGGTGCCGGATACTTGGCTGAGCACACTATAGGCACAAGCCCGTTTTATTCTCACACCCTCTGGGGGACACAGGCTACTGTTGGAATTCCTGGCTTTCAGATGAGAAAACTGAACTCAGAGAGATAAGTAGCTTGCCCAGCGTCATCATGTAGTATATAGATAAGGATAGGCTCTATCTGACTCTTAACCAAGGCCCTTAACTACCGTCTCTCTCAACAGAGCTCTCTTGACTTCCTGGATCCCCAACCTTGACATGCTTCTGGTGACTTCCTGGGCTTTACGATTTTCTGGATGCCAGGCCTTGCTTGTCTATCGTAGTTACTTCTGGTTGTGGCTCTTCAGCTCCCAGAACCTTCAGCTCCCAGAACCCTTACCAGCTTCCAGAACCTTTGATGTCTCATTATAGAATCCTGCTCAGGTTTTCACCTTCCTTGCTCAGATCTTGACCCTTTATTGGTTTCTACTTCTGGTTTTCCTCTAGTCCTTAACTTTCTGCATCTGGACCACCCTTTCGTGGTCACACTTGTGCCCAAGTGTGCTCCAGTGTGAACAAAGAAAGGATTTTCAGTTTCTATACGATGCCTACAATCTTAAAAGCTGTCGTCTACCTCTGGTCTTCTAAAGGCCAGATGAAGTCTTGAAGGGATATTCAACCTCGTGGTGACATGTACAACATAACATGCAGTAACAGAATATCTTTTTTTAAAATTTTTCAAAAATTTTAATGTTTATTTGTTTTTGAGAGAGAGAGAGAGATACACACACAGAATGCGAGCTGGGGAGGAGCAGAGAGAGAAGGAGACACAGAATCCGAAGCAGGCTCCAGGCTCTGAGCTGTCAGCACAAAGCCCGACGTGGGGATCGAACTCACCAACCGTGAGATCATGAACTGAGCCAAAGTCGGCCGCTTAACCGACTGAGCCGCCCAGGTGCCCCCAGAATATCTTTCTTGATGTGACAATTCTCCTCAGATATAACATCAATGGAGACTTCATGATAATGCTGGGAGCAATTCATTGGCCTGGCCATGCCCCACAAATGGAGAATGTTAGTAATTTTCCAAGACCAGTTCTGGGCTACAAAGAATGTTATTAAACAAACCATCGGAGATATAAAGATTCCTGAAATGGCAAGTATTTTCTGTTCCCAGTGATGAAAACGAAATATGCTGTTCACATTGTAGGCATGTGTAACCTATTGGACTGTTTCAAGAACACAACGGGTTGGAATCAGTGACTAAGAGAGAACTGAGAACAAAATCCATTCATTTACCCAGGCACAGATAGGCTGAGAGAGAGCCAAGGTCAAAGCTAGGAAGATAATCTGAGGGCCAAGTCTAAAGAGAGGGGGGACCAAAGATGGAGAATAAGCAATGACATAAAAAGCCAGAGGGCATGAAAACTGCATGGAATGTGGCCCGAGGAAGGGGTCAGGGCAAGAAGTTAAAAATTAAGACCCTGGACAGTGGAAGCACTAAACTCTTATGTGGCATGGGGGCCAGCCAGCATGGTTGGCTTGAGCATAGAGAGCAAACATGATGACTCAGTGGCCCCTGAATGGGATGATTCACAAGTCGGGAGAGTTACTCTTTGCTATGCCAATTGATGCCTTATTCAATTCTTACAAGATCTGAAATCTCATTAAAGTAATAACTGTAGACACTTCCTGGAAGGAATGGCTTATGCTGAAAAATTTCCAAGGAACCTTACAAGTTGCACCAATTATCAACTGGTTAACGGCACATTTTTGTGACGCTGAATCTATTCTCCAAGAAGTAGAAAATTCAAATTGTCCTTTTCACACGGCCAACTTAAACTTTAAATAAGGTGGTAGCGCCCCTTTTAGGATGGTGCTTCTTCTTTTTTTTTTTTTTTAATTTTTTTTTTCAACGTTTATTTATTTTTGGGACAGAGAGAGACAGAGCATGGACGGGGTAGGGGCAGAGAGAGAGGGAGACACAGAATCAGAAACAGGCTCCAGGCTCTGAGCCATCAGCCCAGAGCCTGACGCAGGGCTCGAACTCACGGACCGCGAGATCGTGACCTGGCTGAAGTCGGACGCTTAACCGACTGCGCCACCCAGGCGCCCCAGGATGGCGCTTCTTAATGCAAAATGCTCAATCAGTTCACGAAAGCGGGCTAAAAAATGTCATAACCTGGTGTAAGATTTGTTAACTTTACGCAAAACACAGTAGAATCTTAAACCCTTAATGTTGGAGAACCAGGTGGTGAGATGTTGGCTTGTATATGATGGGTGTTCGGTCTTTTTATTTACCCAGGCCTGAGGAAGGAAAGAGAGAGAGAGAGAGAGAGAGAGAGAGAGAGAGAGAGAGAGAGAGAGAGAAAGCCTCCCTAAGCCCTTGAGGGGAAAACTTCTTCAGAGCAGAAAGAAGTTTGGCAAGTCTCTGAGGTCTGGAGTGAAATACAATAAAATTTGCATTTATATAGCACTCCTTATGTTCTTGCTTTATATGTGCTATCCATATTAAATAAAAACACAATTAAGAGTTAGTTCTAAAATACCAGGTCAAACATATCAAACAAAATCAGGAATGGCAATTAGTGCTAGAATACCAGAACAAACAGATGGCTATTGAGTTTGGATTTAAGAAGAGAAATGGAATGTGCCAGTTGCATATCAATAGAGGAGTAAGTCTGGAGTTTGGGCCGAGGATGGGGGGCTGGCGGTCGGGCTACAGAAAGAGCCAAGTTGGGACAGTGAGCAGGCCTGTACAGAGGAATTATTAGAAGTGCAGCTAACATCGCTGGGCGCGTACCCCACGCTGGGTACCAGCCCTACGCTGAGCTCCCAAAGGTAATCAGACTTGAATCTGTCGTCAAGCCACTTACAGTCCAGCTTAAAGAAAGGATGCATGCACGAGACCCCGTGGGCACCTTCACTGTTTGTGGCAGCATATGATTTTAGCCCAGGTACAAAAATAAGCCCATGATACAGGTACAAAGTCCAGGTACAAAAATAAGCTTGAACTGCTCTGAAAACCAAAGAGCTTTGAACACCCGAAAGATTTTAGGACGAAGCGGAAACCTTGTGATCTACATCTATGTCACTTGGTGTGAATATTTGTATGATTCGCGGCAGAAATATTAATATGTGGGATCATGGGGTCTTCTTCCGAACTCCGTTGGGTGTGTTACATCGAATCTAATAAAGTATGGGCACCGTATCACCTTTCTAAAATCCAGAACAGTCTGAGTTCTGAAATCCATCAGACTTCGAAGGTTTTGGACAAAGGGTTAACGACCTGTCATCAAATGGTTTGGTTTTTTTTTTTTTTTTCCCCCAGCCTCCACTTGTTCACTAGCAATTCCTATCAATTCAATATTTGGCTTTGTTCCCCAGGCTCCCGCTGAAATTGCTCTCACCGGTGCTTCTTTTTGCCAGATCCCCTAGCTTTTTGTTTGTCTTACTTCTAGATCTGGTGGCAAAGGCCTGACATCCGCTTTACTACTGGCTCTTTCCTTGACTTCATTCCGCGAGGCCCCAGGATTTACACTTCCCTGCAGCCTCTTGACCAAACCTATTTTGTTCACACCTTTCCTTAGGCCAGGCGGTGCTCCCCACAGGGTCTCATTCAAAGTAAGAAATAACTGTAATGAAGGCATTCCCCAAGACCTGGATCTCTGATCTTGTACTCACTATTCTCCCCGGGGAGAACTCCATTCCCAGCTGTCACCTGGGCAGAGGGGCTCTTGAATCTACACATTCTGGCCCGTCTTGTCACCACACTTCCTTTTCCAACTGCTGTGGACACTTACTGGTCTCTTCACCTAATGAATTGTCTTGCTAGCCCCTTGTTTTCGAGCTTCCCCTCAAAAGTCACACACACCCTCGCGAACTTCCGAATCGGTAGAGAGTAGACTTTGGTGGAAGGAGGGAGACTTTCTTATTTATTTATTTGTTTTGGAGACGTACTGCATTTATACTTATTACCGTCAGTATGGACAGACTGATTATTTGTAAGAGGAGGAAATAGTCTGTTTCTACTCGGGTCTGTCCACTTACCCAGGCTGGAGCTGTTGGAGTCGCTGTTGACTCTGGTCTGTCCTCCAGGTCTGGCGAGTCTCGGGCCTCCCCACCTTTCCTTTGGAAGAGCATTTGTACCTGGCCTTCTTCTTCTATTTCTTCTATTTCTTCTTCTTCTATTTCTTCTTCTTCTTCTTCTTCTTCTTCATCTTCTTCTTCTTCTTCTTCTTCTTCATGTTTATTTATTTTGAGAGAGAGGGAGAGGAAGGACAGAGAGAGAAGAGAGAGAATCCCAAGCAGGCTCCCTGCTATCAGAGCAGAGCCTCATGGGGCGGGGCTCCGTCTCACGACCCTCAGATCGCGACCCCAGGCAGAATCAAGAGTCGGAGACTTAACCAGCTGAGCCACCCAGGCACCCCTGTACTTGGCCTTCTGATGTGACGTTGGCCACCTCTGTGGCTCAGGCTCCCTTCAGGTCATTTCTGAAATGGTTTCCGAATTAGACATTCTGCCTCTTTCTCTACCAGTCTGTACAATATTCCCTGATTAAATGCATTTGCCTGCTTTCCTCATATCATTTCTTTCCTCTTCAAGTTTTGGGCTTTTTCTTGCCTCTGGGAGACCCCAGTTCACCATCCATACCTTCTTGCCAAATGTCTTTTTCACCTATACCAATACCAATACCCGTACCCCCACCCCCCCGCCCCCAATCCTATCTGTCTCGGTCACCTCTCCAGTCTGGAAATCCTAGAATCTTCTTTCCCAGTCATCGTGCTGGCTCATTGCATCCCAAATCCAACTTCTGTAGGGGCTTAGGTCTATTTTGTTCTCCTAGTGCCTCGGGCAGTGCTGTAAACCGAACACTGAACTCTGATATTGTCGGTTTGGTGTTTATGGGAATGTGTGGGTGATCTGTTTTACAGGTAGAGACAAGAACTGCACACCTGGAAGGGACAGCTGTGTGTCTCCTGCCCATGTGTTCTGGAGCTCCGACTGGTTCCAACTTGCTGAAGGGGCATAGCAGGGATTTCTGCTTGGTCTGGAACAAACCCTGGGGACCATAACTTGCAAAATCTGTACTAGGCAGCCTTAAGCAGAAGCTTATTTCAAATCTGGCTCCTTCCCGAGGCTTTAGGGGACGTTGTGACTTCTCCAGAGAGGCAGGGGTGTTTTAGAGGTTGGTCATCACAGTATAAATTTAACCTCTCTGAATTTTGGTCTGTGTATTTGTAGAGAGTGGGTTACTTTCTGTTTTGTTTTTTAAAACTTTTAACGTTCATCTTTTTAATTTCCAAGACCTCTCTTTTATTCTATGGCTGTCCTTTTCCCATAACACCTTATTTTATTTATTTATGTACGTATTTATGTATGTATTTATTTATTTATTAAATTACATCCAAGAGTGGATTTTATATTTGCCCTCCCGTCTCTCCATCAACTCTGACAAAGCTCGAGTGAGACAAGAATATGAACAAATCTTATGGACCAGGGGTCAGCGAATTGCAGCCCCCAGGCCAAATTCGGCCTGTCAGAGAGCCTGCAAGCTAAGAATGGTTTTTACATTTTTAAATTGTTGAAAAAAATTAAACAAGGACATTTGGTCACATGTGAACATGAAATGAAATTCAAAATTCAATGTCCATAAATAAAGTTTTATCGGGACACAGCCAATAAATACTTTTTGTCTGTGGCCCATTTTTTTTGCTACCACGGCAGAGGCGAGAAGGTGTGAGGCCTGAACGGCCCGGAGGGGCGGAATATTAACTGTCTGGCCTTCACACGGTACACTTGCCCCCCTCTGATAGGGACACACAGGCACAGAACACACAGAGGACCTTGTGATCTTTCTGCAGGCAACTGGGGCTTTGAGTTTTCCAATTGTCAGGTCCCAAAGTTGCCTGACCCCAGGGAGGGGCTATTCAAATAAAATACAATGGGCATAGCGCCCCCTGGAGGAGGCCCGATCTGCAGCAGCCGCGTGTGGTGGAAAGGCCCCTGTACTGTGAAGAGGTCTGACTGACTGATCACGGCCAGCTAAGACTTCCAAGGCTGAGCAACTCAGGTAGACCACCTAACCGCCCTGGGCCTCAGATCCTCAACTCTGTAAAAAGGGGGAGCGGTATCGTCCTCTCAGTGGTTCTCAAACTTCCTTTCTCTTTCCCTCCTGGCTTCCTTCTATGCCTTCTTCTGAGCAGAATCTTTTACTCAAGTGCATTCTCATAGAGATGCCTAATGCATTACACAGCTGAAAGCAGAGCATCTCTGCTAGAAGAGGGTACCCGCCCGAGTCCCTCAGTGGGAGACTGCACAGAAGAAACTCAAAGTCCTTCCGGCCCTTAGGGCCTCTCACTGAGAGCAGCCCAAACCCAAAGCTACCTCAGACTAGTTCTTTTCAGAGAGCTCGTTGGGACCCACCGAGCTCGTATGGCTCCCACATACTCTGAGGCCGAGTGTTCTGGCCGGTCAACCAGAATTTTCCCTGGTGCCGGCTCTTCCCCTCAGGGAATCCATCATCGCCCAGATGCTGTTACCATAACAACAGCTAAAATGTACTGAGTACTTACTTCTTGCGGGACACCGGACACCGGGCTAAGCCCTCGATGATGTGCCTTTTGTCATTTCATGCAGAGCACCACCCAGAGAAGTAGGTCCTAGAATTACTCCCATGTCGTGAAGGAGGAGGCGGTCCCGGAGAGGGTCTTGCACAAGCACATTGCCCCTTTTAAGGGTGCAGAGGCTGGGAATAAACCCAGGGAGTCTGACGTCAAAACCCATCCCTTTAGAGGGAGCGTGGAGGCCTCATTCCTCTGGGGCTACCTTTAAATCAACAGGTGTGAAGGTTTATTTGTTGCTCACTTGCTGTGTGACTTTGGCCACGGACCTAACCTTGCTAAGCTTCGTTTTCCTCAGCGGTCAAACGGGAATAATGACAGGATCAATAACGCCGTGCGGATTAGTGGCATAAAACACGTAGTTAGTGCCTGGCATTACTCAGTGCTCAGTCACCTTCTTTTATTATCACTGGTTGTCGTCCACTGCCTCTCTCCTTTTCTTTTAGTGCCAGCGAACCGTTCCTCTGAACGTTGGGTTCCGAGCCTTTCCAGGGTAACACAGGCTGCCTGGACCAGCTTTCAGGTCATGCCCGCGCAAGTCATGGAGGTCATTTTTGAAAGACCCAGTTCAAGGTTGCTTTCGTGAGGGGGGCCTAACTCTTTTCACTTGCCCTAATGGCCAAGGTAGCATCTTGGTTTATTGAACCTCTATCAATACTACCCTCATGCTCCTTGATTGTTCTCTGTGTGTGTGTCTCACCTTTTCATCCACACCGCAAGCCCCACTGTGCTGGGACAGAGGTTGGCTACACAGGGGCATAGAAAAATCATAGGCCTCTTACTCTGAAAGACCAGGGTTTAAGTTCTGCATCTGCCCTTGACTAACCGTGTTCTTACTTCCTCCGCGAAACAGGGGCAGTAATTCCTCCCTTACAAGTTACTGTGTGATTGGGGTGGTCTCCTGAAAACTCACCTGTGCCCGGCCTGCCCATAACTGCTTCCCTCTTTTTTGCACCTCCGATGGGGTTTTGCGCTCCGTAGTTGCTCTCTGAAAACCGGTTCGTCAGCTGGTAGTTAACGTCGTAAGAAGCAGGTTCAGTTTAAATATTTTTCCACCCTTCCAACCAATAGCGGAATCCGCCCCGGGGTGGCTGAAGTCAGCTCGCCCTTTCTCCTGGGGAGTTTCATCACGAAGGCACCGCATCATGAGGCCTGTAAAGATCAAGGCAGGTCCTGTCTGGACTTTGGAATCTTTAAAATGCTTCAGTAGAACTTTCTGCAGTGATGGAAATGTCTGATACTGTAGCCACTAGTTACCAAGTCCTTGAAACGTGGCTGGTCCAGCTGAAGAGCTGAGTGTTCATTCACTTAAATTAAAATGTCAAATAGCCGCGTGGGATTTGCGGCTTCTGTGGACCGGCCTAGAACAACTAGGGAGAGATTTCTATTTAGCTAAGCTCTCTCTGTGTATAGCTTACATTTTTTCATTTAACCCTCAAAGCAGTCCTGTTTGGCCAATGAAGAAAGTGAATCAGCCCAGAGGGGTCAGGTAACATGCCCATGGTTTCCCCTGTGGAAACCATGGAAATGGCTGGGCAGTGGGGCACCTGGGTCACTCAGTCGGTTGGGTGCCTGACTTCAGCTCAGGTCATGATCTCGCAGCCTGTGAGTTCAAGCCCTGTGTCGGCCTCTGTGCTGACAGCTCATAGCTTGGAGCCTGGAGCCGGCTTTGGATTCTGTCTCCATCTCTCCGCCCCTTCCCTGCTCAAGCTCTCTCTCTCTCTCTCTCTCAAATATAAATTAAAAAGATTAAAAAAAAAAAAAGAGAGAGAGACATGGTTGGGCAGGAACCAGGCATGATGCTCTCATCACTGTGAGAAGCTGTGCACAGGTGGGGCCCAGGTTGAAGACTGGATACCAGAGAGTTTCTTCCTCAGTTATCCCATGAGCATGTAGAGACCCATACATGCCTGCTGATGAAACTGAAAAGTTGGGATGTACTTACCCAGCCCTGCCTGGGAATCACGGAGCGGCTGGACCCCGAATTGCTGAATCCAAGCCACACAGCCTCAAATGGGGCTGAAATGGCCACAGAAGGACCTTGGCCACCTAATATCAAATAGATCAACAGTGAGTTTTGGCCAAGAAGAAGGTTCCAGAATGAAACCAAAGCCCTGTGTTTTGGGAGGTACAGTGGGGGAGGCCTGCTGGGGGGCCCTTCCTGAAGGAGAGGTTTGGGGTTTGAAGAAATGCTGGCAGAGGACAGCAGCTCCGATTTGCCTCACCTCACTGATTGCCAGCCTGCAGTAGGGCTCTGTCTATTGAGGTTTTGGTAACATACACACCATATTTAGAGACATAAGGCCATATTATTTGCAGTTGGGATCTCTCCTGGAGGAATCAGAACAATAAGCAGGCCCTGCAGAGTCCATGGAAATGTGCCGAGGCATCCTTTAGAGCTAAACCCACAATGGAGATGACGGGTCTCAGTTTCCCAGAAGAAAGGCACCAATCCAACAAGGCCACCTTTGAGAGAGGCTGTTGAGAATGAGACGTTTGTTGACAACCAGAATGCGTTCCCACTTGCCCGCGGGAGAAGATGATCACAGGGGCAAGGCCAAGGAGGGAGAGAATGAGAGTAGCTGAGAATCTTGCACTGAGGAAAGCCCAGAAGGTCTTGTCAGCACCCGAACAAGTATCTGAGGCTGACTCCTCAACGCAGACTCACTGTGGCAGAAATAAGCGACAGGGGGAAACTGACAGGGCCTGACATTACAATGGCTTGTAAGCCTTGCCAGTTGATGACAATGGTTTTCACTTCCCCGCCTCCCTCCCGCAGACTTTGAGATGCCTGCAGGCAGCTTGTGAGATATAAAATGTCGCTGGGTGCCTAGAGTTGAGGTCCTCCCTGATGCCTGTGGAACACACGCCTCATCAAATTAATCAATGAATGAGCAGAACTAGAAGCAAAACGAGAAAAGCGGGGGGGGGGGGGGGGGGCTTATTTTGCTTAGTGTAGACAGAACGGTTTTGAAGTAAGATTTGTGTGAGAGAATAGGGACCCTGACCTTGGGCCATGTTCCTACCTGCAGGCCATGGAGAATAAGGTTTGAGGACACATCACCATATTCCTTGCAGCTTAGTTTTGGGGGAGAAGAGGCTTCCCTGAGGAAGATTTTTTGGAAGTGATGTGGGTCTTGTGGCCAGGACTTGGAAAACTGCTCGGGCCCTCTAGGGGGGCGGGAGGGGGTGCTGGAGGGGGATCTGGGGTGTTTGTGGTGGGATGAATCTTTTTTTTTTTTTTTTTTCGCCAAGCATGTGAGTAGACTTCCTAATGGCAGAGCTCTGACACTTAGAGAAAAGAGTGTAGGTTTTTTATAAACCCAGGATGTTGGCAAGCCAATAGGTCTATGTCAGTTTAGGTTCTGACTTAGAGCAGACAAGCCTCGGGGTGCAAGTAGTTTTGTCAGAGGGAATCTCAGGAGACACAATGAAAGAGTGGGGGGAGTGAGAAAGAGAAGGGAGAAAAGGTAACGTATGTTACTGAGTGAGTTACCTCTCTGAGCAACTGGGGCCCAAGTTGCTAGGAATGCACCAAGATGGTGTATTTGGAGTCATTTCACTTAAGGTGAGGAAGCTGTGGAAATGAAACCAACTCCAACAGCTGGGGGCTGCTCCTTCATTGTTACCTGCTGAGGTCGGCATGCTTCTGAGGCCAGAGAATGTCCTCAGGTGGAGAGATGCAGGATGCCAGGATATTCATTAAAAAGCTTAAAATGGTTTAAAACAACACACATTTATGATCTCATTGTTTCTATGAGCCAAGAATCAGGACACAGCTTAGTCTGAAGACCCTCTGCTTCACGGTCTCTCGTGAGGCTGCAGTAGAATTGTTGACCAGGGTATGGGTCTCATCTGAAGGCTCAGCTGGGGAAGAAAGCACTTCTAAACTACTGACATGATTGTGGGCAGGATTCATGTCCACGAAGGCTGTTGGACTGAGAGCCTTGGCTCTTTGCTGCCTGTTGGCTGGTTTCTGCTCAGCCTTTTTTTGATGCGAGCCTCTCCAAACTGGCAGCTTACTTGTAAACCCAGCAAGAAGGTCTTCTAACAAAATGGAAGTTAGAATGTTCTGTAACCTAATCATGGAAATGACATTTCCTCACTGTTACCATATTCTGTTGGTTAGAAGCAACTTTTTCAAGGGGAGAGGATTACAAAGGCCCCGAACACCAGTGGGCGTCCCTGGAGTTGTTCTGGGGCTGCCTTCCACAGCCAGGGTGGGCAGAGAGAACGTGGGCAGAGAGAATGTGGGCAGAACTGACAGTATCTATTGGGGAGGGTAAGTACATTATGGCAGAGGGGAAGGGGTATGATGAGGCAGGGGAAGGAGTGAATTATCCACACAGTAATCCTGTGTGGATAGGCCAAGTACCCCAGGGAGCCTTCAGGCCCCTGAAGGGGGGAGTCCCCCTCCCCTTGGCTGGGCAGAACAGTTCTCAGAAGCACCCTAGCTGCTGGGTCTGACTAGAATTTGCACTCTGATAGAGGCTCTGCTCTCTGCCTGGTGGACTTTCTTGTGTTTCCCTACAGAACTGTCACCATGGGACCACAAACCAACACTTGGTACAGGTAGGGCAGGGGAGGAACTGTCTTCTTCTCAGTCAGCAGAGCTGGGACACAGAATCCCTGAATCTCGGAATGGATCACAACCCAAGACTGGCACTACCAGTCCCACGATGCCTAACCCTCTGCCCAGCTCAGTGCAAGGGGGCCTGCAGGCTGGGAATTCTCTCCCCCCCACCCCCCCCACTCTCTCCAGAACTATTACACAGAAATGAAATCTATTTCCCTGAAGCTCTGCTTGGTCTTAATTCCCCTTCAGAGAGAGTCAATTGCCTTTTTCCCAGGTCCAGCCCTTGAAGAGAGAAACCTGCTTCTTTGAATTCTTCATCTTGGCTCCTTTTTTTTTTTTTTTTTTTTTTAGAAAGAGTGTGAGTAGGGGAAGAGGGGCAGAGAGAGAGAGAGAGAGAGAGAGAGAGAGAGAGAGAGAGAGAATCTTAAACAGGCTCCATGCTCAGTGTGAAGACTGATGTGGGGCTTGATCCCACAACCCTGGGATCATGACCTGAGTTGAAATCAAGAGTTGGACACTCAACCAACTGAGCCACCCAGGTGCCCCCATCTTGGTGAAGTTTTAAATGTGGCACTCAGAGCTGCATTTTGTGTCCTCTCTGTGGTCTGTTCAGAGCACACACTGGAAGAGTAAGGGGGAAGTCCCGCCTCCCCACAAACCACCCTTCTATTGACCTTGTCCAAGAGCCCACTTTGGCTCTCCACCCCCGTTGGCTGGCTGTCACATCCCATCATTTGAAACCTCCAGTCAATAAATGACTCAGGTTGTTTTCAGCCAGCAGCTGCTGAGTCAAACCTTCTGTCTCTGGTACCCGAGCATTTGCTTGTTTATTTTGGTTGGAGGGGAGTGAAAGGAGATTTGGCCACTTTGCACTCCCGAGGAGAGAAGGCTGGCGTGATCCTGGGTTTAAGGGAGAATCGATCTCTCACTTTTATGGTAAGATGGCCATAATGGATATAATAACAACAACTTAGAGCAGAAATGCATACTGAACTGTCCAAGGAGGGTGGACAGAAAGGACACCAATAGCAACCAACAATGACCTGTTTACACTGCTCTTCTATTCTCGTGACCTCGTTTCTTCTTCAAAACAATGTCGTGATGGAGCTGTTAATGTGCCCAATTTACAGATAGAGAAACCAACTTTCGGGGTCCCAGTGCACATAGTTATCCGATGGAAGATCTGGAACAAGAACTCTGGAATTTCGCCTCCAAATTCTGTACACACTATTCACTGCACAGTTCCGTTCTCCTTAACTATAGATGCTGTCTTCTGTAAACTATTCAGTCCTTAGCAAGTTTTTATTGAGAACCTACTGAGACAGCAGAAAGCATAGGGTATATAACAGTTGAAAGACATGTCCTCAAGGAGTTCATGACCTTCTGGAATGAGATAAAATCTAAACACCAAACCACTAAAAAAGTATGGAAAATAAGCTCAGGCTCTCTCAGACCATAAGCTTGTATGACGGTCTGTCAGTGCTATGCTAATCTGGAGATGTGCCTCTTAATCGAAGATGCTTCATGGAGGGAATTTCAATCGCTTACAATAACCCCTGAGTGATTCAGTGCAATTAAAACATTAATATTTTTCACAGAAAGATGACAAAAACTTGAAGGGGAGTTGCAGTATCACTTATGTCCACCAGATGATGCCACTATTCAGGGGAATTCTAGAGTTTTTGCTTTGGGGATACAACTCCAGTTGTGGTAAGTTTGAGATAATGGCTAGACAGTTATTTTAGCCCGTTTCAGCCATTTGTCACTTTCGCAGCGTAACTTTACACGGAGTTCACGCACATTAACAACAGAGAGTCTGAAAGGAAACAAAGGACAAGTCAAGTTTCGCTTCCGTAAATTTTGTGCCTTGACTCATTTTCCTAGCTGGGCCTCACTCCCTTTTAGCATTTGCGGTGTGCGAGTCAAGTGACCAAGAGATTAACAGAAGGCAGCAGAGAGCTGTTTCTGGAGACCAAGCCTGGGAGGGTAGGTCACCGCGTTGGAGGTAAACTTTTCACTCTATTCGGCGTTTGCTCTCACTATATATGCAAATATATTCCCTACGGCAGATCTTGCTAAACAACAGATCTGGCCCGGTGGAAACGCCAGGATGGCCGGCCCGATGCAATTATATTCAGCATTAATGAGCTGTGGGCTCCATTCTAATGTGTAATATTTGTACATTAATGTGTAATTTTGTAATATTTGTAATATTTGATAATGAAAGAGAATAGAGCCTTTGAAGTCAAAATGTTCTGGTGTTGCTGGATTATTTTTAACCACGAACATTCATTATTTTGTTTGACAAATTGGCCTGCTTTGGAATATTAAACACCCAGTCTTTAGGGGGTGAAGGAGATAAAAGCAGTTACAACTGTTGTGCTCATTGAGAAGATTTCCCAAGAAACCCAAAGCACTTGCAAGGTTTTATCTGGCAGATCCCACCTCCGCGAACCCAGGCCTCTCTCTCTGGAGGTGGCCGTGACAGAGATGTTCAGGTGCACCCTCATCTGGCCGGAGGAGGGCTTGTGGGCTTGAGGCCGGCCCGTCTATGCCCCGGGGCTCCGGGGCTCCAGGGCTCTGTGTCGTAGAGCACCCGGCCCCAGTCCGGGGACTCAGAGACCGCTGGGCACCAGACGGCTAAGACGTCTGGTTGGGAATGTCCTTGTGGAAGGCCAGAATTATCTAGATCAGAGAAGAGGTGACACATGTCATCTGCAGCTCTTTCCCACAGATCTTTCTGTGATGATGAACACGTTCCGCACCTTCCTATACGGTAGCCACTAGCCCCATGTAGCTACTGAACACATGAAACGTGGCTAGTGTGACTGGGGAACTGAACTGTAAGCTGTACTTAATTTTCATTCGTTTCAAAGGAGACTTAGAAAGCCCTGTGTAGTTTAATGGCTGCTATATTGAACGATGCGGTTCTAGAGCATAAATCCGTACCAGTACCCTCCACTGAGAACACATTTAGGAGAGCAGGCGTGTGCTAGTCACAGCCAAGAGCAAGCAGCTGTGAGCCCCCAAAGCCACATGGTGTTTGAGGAAGAGTTGCCCTTCTCCAGTTTGCATAAAGGTGGGGTGCAGGCCGACAGCATCTCTGAATGGGCTCCACGTCTGGACGATGAGACAGGAGGAGAGGGCTGCTGGAGGCTTCCGAGAAAACTTTCTTTTCCCGAATCGAAGGAGGTATCTTAGAAGAAACAGCCCCACCCCCACTCTTTTCCCCGGATGTTGCCATTATCTAGATCAAATGTCTGGAATTGCAGCAGCCATGGTGTTACCAGCATGAAGATGCAGCCAGCGTGCGGAGAAATTGAACGAGAGCCCTGATGGACCAGGCTTAGAGGCTGCCCTCGTTTGGGATTTTTTTTTGGTCATGTGAGATTAAAAAATAAATCTGCTTATTACTTAAGCCACTGAATTAGGATTCTCCGTGCTTTGCAGCTGAGAGCACCCTAACAGACACTCCTCTATGTGTTTCATTGTTTATTTCTTTGTTTCTTTCTTTATCTTGTGCCTATGTTATTGATCCTGTCTTCCAGATGAGATCAGTCGGTCTCAGATTTTGCATGTCCAAGGTCATGAAGCCAGTCCTTTTTGCAAATTTGGGTGAGAGACAAATCCAGGTCTGTCTGACTCCAACATTCGCGGTCTTAATTACTGTGCTGTGCTAATCTTCCGAATGGATTGCAAATCCCTCCGGTTTCAAAAGCAACGTGTAGCCTTTTGCTCCATTTCCTGCGAACGGTGTAAGTTCCTCCCTCTGTGCTCCTGATGTGGGCTGCCTTCGAGCTAGAGACGTTGCTTCCACTGGATCTGTCCTGTCTTCCGTCTGTTTAGCCATCTGTGGCCAGGACACAGGTGGGAGAGATGCCCATCCCCGTGTCCTGCCCCACTGAGGGCAGGTCTGTGGGAGGTAGGGCTGCAGGGCAGCAGCTAATGCCCCTAGTTCTCTGCAAGCTACCTGCAGACCTGACTGCCATGTGAAGGTTGTGACTGAAAATTCTCAGAGTCTAGAAAGTGTCGCACGCGTAGGGAGACCGCTTCTTCAGGTGACTGTGGAGGGAGATGAGACGTGGCGGCAAATCTAAGGGATCCAGTTTCAGTGATCCTGAAAAGCATAGGCTGGTGGCTGGAGGAGAGGGAGAGGGTGGCGGCTGACCAGACCACTCTGCTTCCGGCCTTTTTCTCTCTCCCTGGCCGATGGAAACCGTGCTGGAGCGGCCGTGTCTCTGTGTGCAGAGGACTCACACACCTCCTCTCCTCCGGGCTCCAGCTAAAGGGCTCACGGCTGCGTATTTGAAAGCACTTCAAACTCCAAAGGTTGAAAACCAATCTCAGGATTTTCTCTTCCGTTGAGTTTGGGGATGTTAACCACCGTGCTTTCCCTAAACGTTCAGGACTGTTTGAGGAAGGTGGGGGGGGGCATCGGGGAGCACAGTTTGGGTCAGACTTCAAGTCTCATGACAACTCAGCTGGCTAATGCTTTGAGTGAACTGGAAAGAGAGTTGAGGCCAATGCCTGCAGAACGGGGTCAGCTCGCTCCTGTGCGGGGTGCCGTGGCCCAGACCACTCCTGGGATTGGGATCCAGTCCCTGGCATGGTGGCCAGATGCTACCTGAAAGGCCCTGGAGGGTGGCCTATCCCTGTCCCAGACTCCAGAGAGATGACCCTTGTGTCCCCTGGGCTTTTCCAGCTCTCCTAGGCTGTGTCCGTATGGGCCACCTCAGCTGAGGCCCAGGTAAAGGGGATGTGTCTCAAACCCCAAGCGCAGTCCAAGCTTCTCAGTGCAAGACTGGGGACAGTTTCTTCAACTGCGGTATCTGGAAAACAAGAATGCCTCAAGCAGAGAGTATGAGGATTAAATGGGCTAATACATGTAAAAATATTTAGTACTTAAAGCCTGGAGCGTAGGAAGGGTTCAATTGTTGCTGCTGTTACGATCACGCTTGCTTTATCCTTATAACGAGATCACCAGATACAGAAGTGAATCTGTGCATCCAGCAAAAACCCAAAGAGGATAATACATTTGTGTGTCCTTAACCGCCGCCCCCCCCCCCCCCCCAGGGATGTGGGAACTGTTTTCAGATGGCCTTTCTGCCCCTGATGCTGGAAGAGGACCTAGCTCCCTGTTAGTTACTGCGTTTGTGTAATCTTCTGTCTGGGTAATTGTCTCCAAACGTGCTATTTAGAATGTCTACTGTGCATTTAAAGAGTGTCTTATAATCATGGCGTACTGGAAATCACTACACTTGCCAGCAATTATCACAGAATCACAGGCTGGAAGGAAGGACAGATGTCATTAAGTCCAGGCCTCAGCCCCCAGCCCCCAGCTCAGACACAGGCCTGGCCTTATCTCACAAATGGGGCTTTTCTGGGGAAATTCCTTTAACCAAACGTGACCGTGGGTCTGATCGCTTCCTGAGAGAGAGAACATCCGGCCCTGTACTTAACTGCCCACAGCTTTGCTTTGGTTGAAGCCCGCATTTGCTTCCTATCCCAGACGACTTGCTTCCCGGGTCCACCCTGGTTTCCAGGCCCTGGCGCCGTGGGCCTTGCAAGGCTCACTTTCTTCAGAGGCCCAGTGGGCCCCAGGCCCGGCACCTCTGTGCCTTGGAGCAGGCGAGATTCACACAGCCAGGGTCCCCCAGCGGAGGGGAGAGGAGCGTCGTTATTTCTAAATCCTGTGACCCGGGAGGGCAAGCTTCCCGCCTTGACTTCAGGACGCAAAGGCACACTGTCAATGAGTTTAACCTCCTCCCCAGCTCGGCTTTACATGACGGCAGATTCCGGGCAACATCCATCCTCCTCCGACATCTTCCCCGGGGGCCGAGGTCCTTCATTCTTGGGGTTCATTTGAGCCGTTTCCATAGCGACAGCCACTTGTTGAGTTTTGAATCTCCCATCGAGGTCCTTGCAATTTGCCAGCTAAGCCACCGATCGCCAGGCGTGTGTGCCAGGTTAATAAGACAAAGTCTGTTTTATTTTACCCTTGCCTTTTTTGTCTGCCTTCAGCTGGGGGCAGCCTCACAAAAGAGAGGGCCTTTTGGCTTTCAGCATTCTTCGGCCTCTGCTCATTATCCCGGGCGCTATCTGGGACTGAACCAGCGTGCGGTGCGCGTTTCCCTGGCTGTCTCTGGGCCGCGCGCAGCAGCCATGGCAACAGGCTGGGGGCGTGGCCTCGCTCGGACCGGTCACGTGGGGCTGCTTTTCATGCGCACGTGCGTGCGTGTTGGGCTGACACCCCTGCGACTGTGTGCCGAAAGTAGGGGGATCGGGAGGAACGTAGTTCCATCGTGTGGCTCAGCGGCCGTTATCGAGGGCTGGGATCAAAATGATTTTGCTTTCTTTCTAGAGAATTCGCTGTGACCCTCGGTCGGCGACCCGCAGCAGAGAAGCCTGGAGCCTCGTGCACTCCCACCGCCCTGCTGTTTCTTGTGTGCACAGACGAGTCATTCTCTATCCACCACCCCCCCAGGGTGTGTTCAGTCTTACAG
Organism: Felis catus; assembly: GCF_018350175.1. Taxonomy (NCBI): domain Eukaryota; kingdom Metazoa; phylum Chordata; class Mammalia; order Carnivora; family Felidae; genus Felis; species Felis catus. Next base: position 20,221,575 of record NC_058374.1, on the reverse strand, counting down.
GTGTAAGCCAAGACCCGCGGAAGGTATTAGTGATTCAGAAGAACGCCTATCCCCGTAAGTAGAACAATGGATGGAAGAAAGCCGATAAAGGGATCAGCAGATCAAAGCGCTCGCTCGTCGCCATCAGCCACCCCTTCTTAGTGACTCAGACGAAAATGCCTCCCGTCCTCGCCGGCTCCCGCAGCGCCTCTGCACACCTCCGTGGAATTTTTTAAGGACCGGGGCAGCTCGTTTCTCCCTGTGTTTTGCAAGTTATTTTGCAAGATTTTCTGGTTGGTTGCTGTTGAGCTTTCGGCAACATCCCCACAGAAAACTTCTCTGATCCAAACGATTTGCTGTTTTGTGAGTGTGGCTGGAACTGCGGTGAGGACACGCAGAAGGGCGACGTTCTTCCCTTTGAGGAGCCACCGGGTGCAAGTGCAGGCTGACTCGGGCGCAGAAGGGAAAGGCTGGGCCTTCAGAAGGATGCCCGAGAGCCCTGCCTGTCTGGTTTCATCATGGGTTTTAACTGAGTACTTGAAAAGGGAAAACAGAGGGACGTAATGATCCAGAGCCTAAGGCTTCTTGGCTGCAAACACACCAAATACTTGGACAAAGGAACACAAAAATCAGGGTGGTTTATAAAGCGGTGTTACAGCACAGATCTGTTTTCAGGCGGGCGGAAAGAAAAAGAGGGACATTATCTAAATTAAAAGGAAATGTTTCTAATTGCAAATAAGAGAATGGAAAACGTAACGACAGAATAAAGAAACCCATCAGACTGTGTCTGGAGCCAGTAAGCCCTGCCGGCAGCTTTGGCACATTATAGGCCCTGGGCTCTCTCCAGAGCCTTCAGGGCCTTTGGGAAAGTGGCTCTTAAGCAGATTGGGTTGGATGACCCACTCTGGTCTGGGGTTGTCCTCAAAGGGCCAGAGACTGCCGAAGTCTGGACTGGATTCTCAGATGGATTGTTTCGTTCTGGGGTTTCCGGGGGACTTCGATCATGAAGGAATCCTCTTGTTTGCACATGACCCCATTCAAATTGGTTTAAGCAGTAAGGAAACATACTGATTTGCCTAACGAGAACGCCCAGATGTAAGACAGGGCTAGGCTGGTTGGACTCCGTGGTTCGGTGAGATCACTAAGGACAGGTTTCTTTCTCGCCTTCTGCTATGCCTCCAGTGGCATCAGGTTTATCCCAAGGCTGGCTTCTGTCCTGGTTGCAAGGTGGTTGCCAGCTGCCTTCAGGGCAATGTGCTTACTCATCTGTGTTCAGAAAAGAGTGAGTCTTCAAAGGCTCCCATTTTCCCAGTCCTCTCGAGGTCAACCCCCTGTTCACCAGAGGAGCTCCCTCAAGGGAAAATCTGGGTGTTGTATGCAAAAGGGACACACACGAGGGGGTTGGATCCTGGTGAATCACCAATGTCCTTTCCAATTCCTGATGTCTGGGGTAGGAAAAATCCAGGGGGCACGTGTGTGGGCAAGCAGCAGAGGGTAGAGTTACATCCCGAACCCAAGGAAGCAAGGGTGGGAATGAGCTAGGAGCCTGTTGGAGTCATTTTCATAGCCAGACCTCACTTCTTCCTCCACCCATGTGCTTTCTTCTTCCTCAAAGAGGGACCAGCACAGCCTAGCGATTAGAGTGGGTGCCTCCAAATGGGCACCACCACCAGCTGTATAGCTTGGGGCAAGTTACTTAACGACTCTGGCCTTCAATTTCCTTGTCTGTAAAATGGGCACATTTTATCTAATAGTACCTCTCTCACAGGATTCTCAGGAAGTTTAAAAGAGTTAGAACACTGAAAACACACAGAACCGCGCCTGCCCCAACGTGGGTCCTCAGGAAATATTAGCTGTTATTATTCCATTAAAAAAAAATCTGTTTTCTTGTCGGGCCCAGCATTAGACAAGGGCAGTCTTTAGATTTATTTCACTTCATGCACGCGGCTACCAGTGGTGCCTGCCCCTCAGTAGGTCTGTGCTGAATGAATGAATGACGATAGCTTAGACAGTGGCTTACCAGACCCTAAGCCTGGGCAGAGTGTGGTTGAACTGGGCTGGCGCTGTTGAAGTGCCCTCTGGCATAAATGAGGTAACTTTTGGTTTCTGTGTTACAGTTGGCCTGTTATGAAGGTAGTTTGGCCGCTGGCGCCTCTCTACACGGCTCTAATTTCCTGCGTCTCCCTTTGACAAAGCTGGGTCGCCTCCTCTCCATGCTTCGCCAAACTCAAGCCCACTTCGCAGCCTTTGACCACACTCTTTCTCCGTTCAGCATGTCCTCTGACTTCCTCTTTCCATCCGAATTCTGCCATCTTGCCAGACCCACGTCAGACCTGGCTCCCCTCGTGAGCCTTCCCAGGCCAGGAAGATCCCTTTCTTTTCTGAACGTCCCAGATACATAATAATATTACCTCCTGCCACCCCCCTGGGCCCCTCTCACTTCTGCCTCAGCCTCAGCGGCAAGTTCTGTGCAAAGCACCCCAAGTCCACAGCATCCCATCTCTGGAGCATGCCTGGGATCACCCTGCTTTTGGCCCCAGGAAGCCTCCCCTGGAGGCTCAGGGGGATTAAACCCCGAGGGGCCAAGTGAAAACCACAATGAGGTGCTATGTCACACCCACTAGGGCAGCTATAATCAAAAAGTCAGATAACAACAGATGCTGATGACGATGTGGAGAAATCGGAACCCTCATATACTACAGGCCCGAATGTGAAATAATGCAGCTGCTGTGGAAAATAGTCTGGCAGGTTCTCGGAAAGGGTAAGCACACGGTTACCATTTGACCTGGCACGTCTAATCCCAGGTAGATAACCAAGAGAAATGAAAACTTCCGTCCACACAACAGCTTGCATTATTTGTAATAGCTGAAAAGTCAAACCACCCAAATGGCCATCAACTGACGAATGGAGAAACAAAACTGTGGTCTTTCCACCCAATGGAATATTGCTTGGCAATAAAGAGAGATGAATCACTCACACATGTTATACTGTGGATGGATCTTGAAGACACTACACTAAGTGAAAGAAGCCAAACACAAAAGAGCACTTATTCTATGATCCCAGGCAATATCCAGCATAGGCAAATTCATAGAGATCGGAAATAGCTTGGTAGTTGCCTAAGGCTGGGAGAGAGGAACGCTGTTGAGGGGAAATGAGGAATAATGCTAATGAGTACAGGGTTTATTTTTGGAGAGACGAATATGTTTTACAATTGACCGTGGTGATGGTCGCCCAAATCTGTGCATGTACTAAAAACCTTTGCCCTGTACGCTTTCAGTGAGTGAATTGCTTGACGTGTAAATTATAACAACAAAGCCCAATAAAGCTGTTGTAAAAACAGATAAGCAAACAAAAAAACTTAGGGAGGCATCTTCCCCCGTGGAAGATGAGAGCTGGTGAACATATGCCTTGCCCGCCCATCCTTCAAATGGACAGTTCTGGAGGAGGGCATTCTTGGATGTTTCTAGAAGGTTTGGCCTTCAGAACCCCTCCTGTGTGTAGTAGTGGTCTTGATAATGTTTCTTGGTGTCACCTTCCAGATAAAATACCTGCACCACAAGATGTTATCTCAGGCTCTGCCTTTGGGATCATCCAAGCGAAGTCAGCATGCAATTCAGACATAAAGATGTTAAACACTATATATATACGTATACATATACATGTATACATATATACATATACATATATACGTATACATATACATGTATACGTATATATATATATATATGTTCACACACACACAGACACACTTTCCCTTTTTATTTCAACCAAATTGTTACGTCTTGTAGAAACAGACCATAAAGAAACTAAAAAAAAAAAAAAAAAAGAAAGAAAGAAAGAAAAGAAAAGAAAGAAAGAAAGAAAGAAAAGACAAAAGGAAACAGACCATGACTTAAACTGCATTAGTATTTTTCAAACCCTACACCAATGGAGAGGACCAGTGCTTACCAGCTGCTGTGTGCCAGGTACTTTACATAGATTTTCTCATATAATCCTCAAAAGAACTCTGTGAGGATCTTATTATTATTCCATCCTGTCAAAGAGGCCTTGGCTCAGCTCAGAAAGGTTAAGTTAATCAGATTTATTGAGGACGCACAGCCAGAAGAGTCACTGAGGCTACTGGGGACGTACAGGCTGGTGAGAGTGAGGATATTTATCCGGGTATGTTTGAACCTCAGTGGCATAGAGTGGATTGAAAATAATACTGGATGGTAGACCGTAGCCAAATTGATATCGTATTCTTTTCTTGGTGGTTGGTTTTTTTTTTTTTTAAGTTTATTTTTATTTTGAGAGAGAGCAAGCAGGGGAGAGGCGGAGGGAGAGAAGGAGAGAGAATCCTGAGCAGTCTCCTCGCTGCCAGCGCAGAGCCCGACAAGGAACGCGAACTCGCAAACCATGAGATCATGCGTGACCTGAGCTGACAGCGAGAGTTGGATGCTTAACCAACTGAGCCACCCGGGGGGCCCTGCTTGGTGGTTTTTATTCCGGGAGCCAAATCGTATAATTTTCATATAAAATGCTGAATGGATAATACATGGTGAGAAAGCAGTCGTGGTGTGTTGATAAATGTTTAGCAACTGGCACTCTCGGAAAAAAGGCCTATATTTAGTGGTTGCCAATTTCTGGAGTGTCAGTATTCCCACCAGGGCCGATACCAAGCTGTTGGCGCGCTTAGGAAAAGATGTGCCATTGCACGCCAGAATGCCGTATTCTTCCTTGGAGATGCACTCGACGTGTAAGTAACCCCAACGGCACAGGCGATAATGAAATGCAAAAACATAGCTAGGGAGTAATAAGGCTAAGTATTTGTTGCCTTTGGTTTGAATGCAATTTATTTCATTGCAAACGTATGTACTTTAATTTTTAGTAACGGTTCTGTTTAGCATCGGGCTTGCAAAATCCCTGAAAACTGAACAGCTTTCAGGGGCCAATATGAGCCGCCTCCCCATACCTCTGGACTGTGGCCTGGAAGGGAAATGAAAAGAGATGTTACCAACGAACTTATCTTCAAAATTTCTCTCGAAGGCGGGAGGTGATTCACTCGCAGTTGTTGGACGACTCCCCGAAGCTAAACTCTCCAAGTAAATAGTAGTTAAGAAGGAATGTTTTGGATGCGGCATTGCCCCGTGGGACTCGCCTATTATTACTTATCCAATTGAACACTGTCCAGTACAGTAGGCACTAGCCACATGTTGGCTCTTCGAACACTTGAAATGTGACTAATGAATTTAGATGTAAAATTAAGTAGCTGCAGGTGGTTAACGGTTACCGCGTTGAACAGCACAGCTTACGCTTTGGTAAATAATTCTCAGTGGGTCTTTATTATGAAAGCACACGCCCGCTCCTCAGTTGTCTCACCTGCTTCTGGCTGTCTTAGCCTGTCTACTTTTATTGCTTTCTACTCCCAACTTGGTTCCTGTACGCCCCTCCACCGGTCTCGTTTCCATCCCTAACATGCGTACTCGGCTGATTCTCCTATCTGGCCTTCGGACGTGGTGTTCTTTCTCTCGTTCCCACGTGTGCCTCTCATGGGTTACAGACCGATGTCTCTGAGTTACTGCTCTTTCCAGTTTGGCTGGAGCTCCTGGGCAAGTCCCCCGCAGGCTTAAGTTGACTTGTCTGGGGCCCCTCAGAGGGTGCCGTGGTACCAGAGTCTGACAACCGCCAGATGTGGGCCCTTAGGCAGGAGGGCTCCAGTGAACATCAGCTTTCCACGGATCCACTGTAGCACTCCTGCGTGGCTGACGATGTACTCCTCCGTCAGGACTCTGACTTCGGCAGCCAGCCACAGAGTGAGACACTGCCTGTTGTGGACAACTGGCTTTGGTGTGTCCAGTTCATGTTCTAGGTCCCTAGGAGATAAGGCACGGCCCAAGGGGCAGGGAGTCAAGGGGGTACACCCCACGTACACTCTGCTGATTAAGACTTGCGTCATCACTCTGAAATTCTCCTGGTAAAAAGTTCTGATTGAATTAGAAATGCACCTGTATCATCATAAGGCATTTAGGTGTTGCATTTACCAATAGAAAAACGAAAGCACTAATAGTCCTGAATTTCAACCGTTGCGCACTTTTGCCAGTTGTAAAAATAGTTTTCCGTTCTTTAAGTTCTATCCCATATTTGTGCAGAGTTCCTCACTGATGATGACTTGCAAGAATTTGAAGACATCATCCTCAAAAAGTTGGTGGTTTGGCCATCATTGGCGTAACTTGGTGTAAAAAAGTTACATTCTCGCCGGTAAGCTCAGGCTTTTGTTGAAAAACCTCAAAAAGATCTATTTGGAATTCATGCAAATTCATATTTAGTATATTTTCTAGTTATTGCCTTTTTAATTTTTTATTTATTTTTATTTTTTTTTTAACGTTTATTTATTTTTGAGACAGAGAGAGACAGAGCATGAACGGGGGAGGGGCAGAGAGAGAGGGAGACACAGAGTCGGAAGCAGGCTCCAGGCTCTGAGCCATCAGCCCAGAGCCCGATGTGGGGCTCAAACTCACAGAGTGCGAGATCGTGAACTGAGCTGAAGTCGGACGCTTAACCGACTGAGCCACCCAGGCGCCCCGCCTTTTTTCTTATTACAATTACATAAGGTTAAAAAGTAATAATCTTTTCCCACTAAGTACTAAATAAATGGCCCCCTCCCTCGATCTCTTCCAGTTTATCCCTGCTTTCTGAGCCAGTATTTCTTTCTCTGTGTGCCCTGACTTGAAAAAGTCTGGGCAGGGGCGCTTGGGTGGCTCTGTTAGTTGAGCGTCCGACTCCAGCTCAGGTCATGATCTCGCGGTTCGTGAGTTCAAGCCCCCCGTCGGGCTCTGTGCTGGCAGCTCAGAGCCTGGAGCCTGCTTTGGATTCTGTGTTTCCCTCTCTCTCTGCCCCTTCCCCGCTCATGCTCTCTCTCTCTCTCTCTCTGTCTCTCAAAAATGAATAAACGTTAAAAAAAATTAAAAAAAAAAAAAAGAAAAAGCCTGGGCAGCCTAGGTTATCTTCCCCCCCTTCCACTCGGCCTCTCTAAACCTGTCTCCGTGACTCATGCCCTCCCTGCTTCTGGATATTCCATGGCCTGTAGACTGGTTTCTGCCTTGCTGTGGTAGGAAGGCCATGCTACTTGTGTGGCTCCGTTATTGTTCCATACATTCACATCTTTTCTTTCTGATGAGGGTGTACATTCTTGAAGTGTAGTATCTATGGGTACTTCTGGATAATTCAGTTCCTTAAAAATTCTCGACAAGAAATTACAAGATCCAAAGCTAATTCAGCTAAAATGAAGAACTGGAGTTTATTTTCTTTCTATCTCCCTGTAAGGAGGTTAATATAAAATATCTATCTATCTATCTATCTATCTATCTATCTAATCATCTACCAACATATTCTGGCATTTCTTGTCTGCCTTTGGTGCTTGCGTGCATTTCCACCTATTCCGCTGGGAGCACTTACTTGCCTTGGGGAGGATTAGGATTATTACACAGATGTGCAAAAAGAAAGAACAAATCAATGGTAAGTGTTTGATATCCAAAATAGGATGTTTGAGACCATGACAAATCTGTTGAAAACCAGGCTTTGAAATAGAGGAAATGTTTTCTAAGTTTCTTAAGCTCCTTTTAATGCATCAAAAGCTTGGAGACTTGAACGTTAGGCTTTTCTATAAGCCAAGGCTATGATGCATGTGGGAAGTTGGAGAAGCTGGTGCCTTTGAGGATGTTGAACAGCCCTGAGGATGTTGAATGAAGAGGCCCAGGAAGAGGAAGGCAGTGCCAGGCACTCAAGTCTGGAATCCTCTCCTTGGATCAGCGTCCTTGGATGTGGGGCTGGTTTTAGATGGGAAGAGGAGAAAGATGGAAGCTGAGGAGGCTCATCATACCCTGTTCCCCATTTATTGGTCTCTTAGAAAATGAGAAGACGTAAGATTACATTTACAGGTTTCAAGTGAATGTGAATTTTGGGGGGATACTATTTAAACTACTACACCGGCAGAGGAAAAATAAAACACTGAACATTCACCCAAAAGAGAAGGACCTAACTGAAAGGGACCCTTTCAACCCGATGAGGCTGAGACACCATGAACTGGCAAGTGTCAATTGCCTTCCCCCACCCTGGCCACTACCTAGAAGGACAGGGCGGCAGGGGGGCGGGGAGCGGGGGCAGTGAAGAAGATTAAATGGTTATAGAAAACCAACAAGGTACATTTTCTGTTTGTATCTGTGCCATGTTGAAGTTAAAATTGCCATGTCACTATATCTGGCTGGCGACTGCGCCAAAGGGAAAGAAAAGAAACAGAAACTACCAAATCATTAGAATCAAGGCAGGTGATCATAAGCAAAAATAGTGCAGTTTGTGGAAGCACAGAATGGGAGGGGGAGGGAAGGAAATGATTACACTAGGAAACTAGGTTTAAGAGGAACAATTACAATTCATCAAAAAGTACTGCTTCTTAGCCCTGAGTTTCTTGGCAACCAAGAAAAGAAAGGAAAAATGAAAGATTATAGGACCTTATTATTTAGTACAAGGAAGCATGCCATAATGCCACAAGATTAAAAAAAAATATTTTTAAAATACTGGATCTGAGAGAACTTGGTCATAAAGGGCATTTACAGACTACCGTGAAACGTGATTTCTTTAATAGAAATTCTGCAGGAAGTTCAAGGACATTTTTTTTGTGTAGCATTTCTTGTATCTACACTTGATCTAGCTAATTTTAAACTCAGGGTATAGTATCAGTTTGAAGTTCTGAAGGCTTTTGTGTGAAAAGCTAGAATAATACATTCTGAGTATATCAGTTTTTGGGAAGGAAGCTTTGAGAACCTAGGCATTGCATTGTCCCATATGGTGGCCACGAGCCACACAAGATCACTTCGATTTAAATTTGAATTAACATAAAATAAAATAAAAATCCAATTCCTCTTTATACTGGTCATGTTTTGAAGACTCCATGGCCACCTATGGCTAATGGCTACTGTTTTAAACTGTGCAGAGAAATTTCCATCATTACAGAGAGAGCTATTGGACAGATCCTAGGGGGATAGATTGGATGTACCTTTTGGGTAAGAGTTGTTTTGCAAACAATTCAATACTGCGATTGTTTGTGAGAAGTATGTCAAGATACAGGGTTTTGGATAAATTCAGGAAGTATTGTAGATAAAGATAAATTTAATATTTTAATAATTGTTTTATTATTTATTTATTTTTTATTTATTTATTTATTTTTAATTTTTTTTTTCAACGTTTATTTATTTTTGGGACAGAGAGAGACAGAGCATGAATGGGGGAGGGGCAGAGAGAGAGGGAGACACAGAATCTGAAACAGGCTCCAGGCTCTGAGCCATCAGCCCAGAGCCTGACGCGGGGCTCAAACTCCCGGACCGCGAGATCGTGACCTGGCTGAAGTCGGACGCTTAACCGACTGCGCCACCCAGGCACCCCATTTATTTATTTTTTAAATTTGTTTTATTTTTGAGGGGCAGAGAGAGAGCGCGAGTGGGGGAGGGGCAGAGAGAGAGGGAGACACAGAATCTGAAGCCAGCTGCGGGCTCTGAGCTGTCAGCACAGAGCCGGAGGCAGGGCCCGAACTCACCAACAGTGAGATCATGACCCGAGCTGAAGTAGGACGCTCAACCGACTGAACCACCCAGGCGCCCCTTAGTAATTATTTTAAATGTGATACTAAATAAGAATTAAATAGAATGTTTAAATAAGAGTTTTCCCTTACCTAATACCATACACAAAAATTAACTTAAAACAGATCAAAGACCAAAAAAAAAAAAAAAAAAAAAAAATCGAAGACTTAAATGTAAGATGTAAAACTATAAAATTTTTAGAAGAAAACATTGGGCAACAGCTTCATGGCATTGGATTTGACCAATGTTTTTGACGTGAAAGCAGAAGCACAGGCAACAAGAGAAAAGAACAGGCAAATTAGACTTTCTCAAAATTAAAACCTTTTGTGTGACAAAGGACACTATCAACAGTATTGACAAAATCAACCCAAAGAATGGGAGAAACTATTTGCAAATCACTTATACAGTGTTAATATCCAGAATACATAAAGAACCCCTGACTCGACAACAACAAAACAATCCAATTCAAAGTGGCCCAAGGACTTGAATAGACATCTCTTAAAAGACTGTCTGCAAATGGCCAATCCACACATGAAAAAATGCTCGGTATCTTATCGCTTATCATTAGGAAATTCAAATCAAAACCACAGTGAGATACCACCTCACACCCGTTAGGATGACCGTTGTCAAAATAACAAAAGCAATGAGAGCTGGGGACGATGCAGTGGAATTGGAACTCGCCAGCGCTTCGCTGGTGGGAATGTAAAATGGCGCCGCTGAAATTCACCCAGCTGCTGGTGGGGATGGCGGTTTCTCAAAACATTAAACATAAGATTATCATTTGATCTTGCAATTCTCCTTCCACATAAAAGATTTGAAAGCAGAGCCTCAAACAGGTATTTGAGCACCAATGTTCATAGCAACATTATTACAACAGCCGAAAGGTGGAAACAACCCAAATGTCCATTGATGGGTGAGTGGATAAACCAAATGTGTTATATACATACAACAGAATACTACTCAGCTTTAGAAAGGAATGAGACTCTGAAACATGCCATAACGTGGATGAACCTTGAAGACTTTATGCTCAGTGAAATAAGCCAGATGCATAAGGACACATATTGCATGATACCTCTTACACGAGGTCCCTAGAATAGTCAAATTCATAGAACAGTGGTTACCAGGGACTGGTGGGAGGGGGAAATGGGGAATTCTTGTTGAATGGGTACAGGGTTTCAGCATGGGGTGATAACAAAGTTCTGGAGATGGGATGGTGGTGATAATACAACAATGTGAAGGTATTTAATACCACTGAGCTGTAGATTTAAAAATTGTTAAAATGGTAAATTTTATGTATATTTTACCACAATTTAAAAAATCTTGGGGATGCCTGAATGGCTCGTTTGGAAGAGCGTGTGACTCTTGATCTTGGGGTCATGAGTTCAAACCCCATGTTGGGTATTGAGATTACTAAAAAAAAAAAAAAAATTAAAAATCTTGAATAAAAAGAGAGAATCATGAAGGAACAAGCAGTCTCTCTACTGCTGGTGATGGTTGTACCCGAATGAGCCACGTGAACTGCCACAATTATCTGGGAACCAGGAGCAGCCTGACCTGTGGACAAGCCAACGTGCTGAGGATGATGAGGAAAATGGAAAAGGCCATTGTCTCTGGAGGTGCCTGTGAGACGCTGAACCAATCCTGGAACTACCCTACCTCCATGTTCCCTGATATCTAGATTTTCTTTACTCTTGAAACAAAAACACAAACTTCACACATTTCTAGGTGACTTTTAAATAGTTCACTTATATTTAACAAACTGAAAAAAATTACCATACATAAGATGGAGCTTTTTCCTTTCGCTGTACAGTTCTGTGAGTTTAAACCCATGTATAGATTCATGTTCCCACCACCATATCGGTATACAGAGTACATCCATCACCCTTCAAACTCCCGTGGGCTATACCTTTACAGTCACATCCTTTCCCTACCCCAACTACAACTATGATTTGTCCTGCATCACTATAGTTTTGTCTTTTCCAGAATGTCAAGGAAATAGAATCATACAGTATGTAACCTTTTGAGATGGACTTTTTTCCTTCGCATAAATGTCTTTGAGATTCATCCAAGTTGTTGTTGCGTATATCAATAGTTTGTTATTTTCTTTATTTCTTTATTTCTTTATTTATTTTAGAGGGAGAGCAAGTGGGGGAAGAGGGGCAGAGGAAAAGAGAGAGAGAATCCAACGCAGGCTCCATGTTCAGTGTGGAGCCTGACTTGGGGCTTGATCCTGTGACCCTGGGATCATGACCTGAGCTTAAATCAAGAGCCAGTTGCTTCTGGCCCCTGGGTGGCTCAGTCCCGTTAAGCGTCTAGCTTGGCATTTCAGTTTAGGTCATGATCTCATGGTTTGTGAGATTGAGCCCTATGTCAGGCTGTGCATTGACGGTGTGGAGCCTGCTTGGGATTCTCTCTCCCTCTCTCTCTCTGCCCCTCCCTGCCCCTTGTGTGCTCTCTCTCTTAAAATAAATAAATCAATAAACTTAAAAAAAAAAAAAGAGCCAGGCACTCAACCAACTGAACCACCCCGGTGCCCCTATGTTTGCTGAAGAGTATTCCATTGTATGGATCCACCACAATTTTTCAAATCCATTTACCAGTTATTTCTGGTTTTTGGCAAATATAATTGCTATATATTGCAAATAGAATTGCCTTAAATGTTTGTGTACAGATATTTGTGTGACCATAAATTTTCCTTTTTCTCAGACAAATACCCCCGAGGGGGCTTGCTGGATCATGTGGTAAGTGCATGTTTGAAACAGAAAGCTACCAAGCCATTTCGCAGAGGGGCTATGCCTTTTTGCATTCCCACCAGAAGAATGCCATTTGCTTCACATCCTTGTCAGCACTTGGTGTGTTACAAATATTTTTTAAGCACCTGGCCTGGTACAAGGTGCTAGAGGTGGAAAAGTAGGCAAGACATAATTCCTGCTCTTGAGGCATTTGTGGTCAAGTTTATTTAAGCCTGCGAGCAATGACTGTACCATGTAGCATGTTCCCCTACACATTACTAAGTTGTTCTGCTAAAGCAAAGGTGGTTGTGTGTGGAGATACAAAAGGAAAAAAGTAAAATACTTCCTAGGGAACCAGGAAAATTTTGTTGTCATAGCCATATACTCTGCTGTGAATGGCTTGACTCCAAATCATACATTGTTGTCTTTTTTATTGTTGTTTTCGTCTTGATTGTGATGACATCCGATCATGATTTTGTAGGGGCCACAAACAATATACCATCAATTTCAGAAATATTTTTGTTTTTGCCATTTGAAGAGCTGGTACATTCCCCACCTGCTTGGTCCAGGCGTCTCTATTACGATAAGATTGCCCCTCAGTTTGGAGTTTATTTCTTTTTAAAAAAAAAATTTTTTTTTTTCAACGTTTATTTATTTTTGGGACAGAGAGAGACAGAGCATGGACGGGGGAGGGGCAGAGAGAGAGGGAGACACAGAATCGGAAACAGGCTCCAGGCTCTGAGCCATCAGCCCAGAGCCCGACACAGGGCTCGAACTCACGGACCGCGAGATCGTGACCTGGCTGAAGTCGGACGCTTAACCGACTGCGCCACCCAGGCGCCCCTGGAGTTTATTTCAATATAATGAAGAGACATGAGTAAATACAAGACTAATCTACTACTTCCTCACGAGGGCAAACTGCTTGCGTCAATAATTAACTTGATAAATGTGAGAAATAAGCCCGCTGACCCAATCAAAGGAGGGACGTGGAGACTCCGAGCACAGTCAAGCGAGGCTTTAATCCGCATTCTTGTAAAAGCAGGTGTCTGATGGACAGGCACGCTCAGGGCAGTTACAGCAGACAGTTTATCTCCTAGTGTTCAAGTCCCTCCCCTGGTTCCTCATTGGCTGAGCACTACAGAGGTAAGTCCCTCCCCTGGTTCCCCATTGGCTGAGCACTACAGACATTGAGCCTGTCCCAGGCCTTGCCTGTGCCCATGTAAGGAGAAAAGTAGTCTGATTGCAACAAATGTACATTTCCTGAGAAGAGGCAGAGACTCTCAGTCCCTCCTTTGTTCTTTGGCACGTGCTCATTGCGAAGTCCCCCAAATAAGCCCGCAAATCGGAGAGGGGAAGAAGAACAACCAGGAAGTGATGTGTCTAAAGGTTTGGGACTCCATTGTGGGGGTGTGGTTCCTACATATTTCCAATAGGTTGTAAACCTATCGTTAATTAGGCAGCACAGCTTTTATTTGGTGTTTCTGAAAAGAATCATCTCCCTTACTTCTCATGATAAATATTATGAAGTTGGTATTATCTTTCAGTAAGATATTCAGAGTAGAATAAAACATACAATAGGTCAACACGTGTCTAGTCTAAATTGCTAAATTCTCTGATGTTTCTCAGAAGCATGGACCAAAGTCCCTGTGTCCACTTGTGCTTAAGCTTTTTGGGGTTTAGTATTATCTCATTTTTCCCAAATGTTTTCTTTCAAGATATAGACCTTTATAAATGCTGACGTTTTTTTGCTAGATGGAGTTGGGGATTTCCCTTTTGGACTGAGTCAGGTATGGTGCCTCCTTTTACCACTAGGGTTAAATTCAGGCACCTCTCTTATCTTGTTTGCTCATTGTCAACTGATCGCTTTGATCATAAACAAGGGTCACCCATGGCTGATTGTAAATTAATGGTCACCATGGCTGATTGTAAATTAATGGTCACCAGCTAGAGACCAGATTCTTGGTTCAACTCTTCCTTTCTGGAGGCTTATTCAGCAACACGTGGTTTATACTGAAAGTTTTCCTTTAGAAACTAGTAACTTTTTGGGGCGCCTGGGTGGCACAGTCGGTTAAGTGTCCGACTTCAGCCAGGTCACGATCTCGCGGTCCGGGAGTTCGAGCCCCGCATCAGGCTCTGGGCTGATGGCTCGGAGCCTGGAGCCTGTTTCCGATTCTGTGTCTCCCTCTCTCTCTGCCCCTCCCCCGTTCATGCTCTGTCTCTCTCTGTCCCAAAAATAAATAAACGTTGAAAAAAATTTTTTTAAAAATAAAAAAATAAAAAAGAAACTAGTAACTTTTTGTAGTATTAATAAGGCTGTTCAGATATAGGCATTGGAAACAGTTTTTGGCTTGTTTGGTTTTTTTCTGATCCTCTGAATCTCTTCTCAGGCAAAAACTAGACACTAAACGGGATGGAGAAATCACTCATTTTTCCTCCTTCCAGACTGACTGCCCGGCTCAGCCAGGGCCTTCGGAGAATGGTCCATGGTCAGCGGTAGGCTGAGCAAATGTCTCACATACTCTTCTGCTACCAGACTGAGGTGGCCCTGACCATTCTCAGGAATTCTTAGTGGTTCCCAAAGAACCTCCTGGGTGTCTGTGAGGAACTGATAAGAACTGATCTGTGGACTGATAGGAAATGCAAATTCTCTGGCCCCATCCCAACCTACTAAATTGGAACATCTGGGAGTGGGGCCCAGGGAAGGTTTAACAATCTCTCTGGGTGATTCTTATGCATATTAATGTTTGACAATGACTACTTTAGAGGTATCTGGTTTCTGCAGACAAAATTGGACTCTTAGAAAATTGTAACTTGGGTGTTGGCATTATCTTCATGGGAAAACAGTGTTTAAGAAGATAGGCCCTAAAGGCAACAGTCTTAAATTTTAATCCTAGATCTCCCCCTTAATAGCTGTGTGAATGTAGGCAAGCTATTTATTCTTTCTAAGCCTCGATTTTTCATTTAAATCTCTAAAATAGGGAGAGTGAATATAAACTTTTGGACCACAAACTCAGGCCCACCAAAAATAACATTCTTTTTTTGATAACTGATCTTTATTGCTATCTTTAGACTGCACTCTACCAGCTGAAAAAGAAGCTCATATATGTTAGTTAATAAAGACTAAAAGTTATTCAAGAAAGGAAATTTAATCATAGCACACTACTTGGCCATGCAGTGAAACAGTATTCCTAAAATCAAATAGTGTAAATATGAAATATTGACTTATTTTTTTACTAAATATTTTTTAAAAATGTTTATTTATTTTTGAGAGAGAGAGGGAGGGGCAGAGAGAGAGGGAGACACGGACTCCGAAGCAGGGTCTAGGCTCTGAGCCATCAGCACAGAGCCCGATGCGGGGCTCAAACTCACGGACCTCGAGATCATGACCTGAGCCGATATCGGACGCTCAACCAACTAAACCACCCAGGTGCCCCATAAAATACTGATTTAACTAAAGCCTATCATATAATTATTTTGGGAGGTTGGAGGATGGGAAAGTGGTGGTGGCAGTGTGGACAACTACATGTTCGTCTATCATAACTGGAAGTCAATAGAAAAATATCTAATATCGAGAAGTCATTCTATCGCAGCATAAACATATAATTTGGTAGTAAGAAAATAAACGTAAGAATAAGCTTAAGCAGTTGCAAGTTGGGACTCAAGATTTAGGCTAGGGAAGAGCGGGAAGGAGTGGGCTAGAAGATTATTGATTTTTCTAAATCCTTTTTAGAAAAAAATTTTTAAATGTTTATTTTTGAGGGAGAGGGAGAGAGAATAGGGGAGGGGCATAGATATAGATGGAGACACAGACTCCGAAGCAGGCTCTAGGCTCTGAGCTGTCAGCAAAGAGCCCGACGCTGGGCTGGAACTCATGAACGCAAGATCACGACTTGAGCCAAAGTTGGATGCTGAACCTACCGAGGCACCCAGGTGCCCCTTTGTTACAATTCTTCTAGGCCAAAATAAAAAAATAAATTACATCTTTTATAAAGATACCCTTTTTTCTCAAATTATTTTCTTCGAGTTCCAAAAATATATTTGGAGACTGAGAATAGACTTTTTCTTGTGCATTTCTGCTGTAACACCTTTACGTTGAGGGGTGTGAGTATAGAACACCCTCATTGCTGCTACATGGGGGGGTGAGATGGAGAAAGGGGCACAGGCTGCTATTTGTACACGTTCTACCAGATGGCGATAGAGTGGTGGCCTCTACCTCATACGGTGGCTGTGAATATTTAAGGAGATACTGCATGTGAAGTGCTTGGCATGGTTCCTGGCATGTTGTAAAGATCTGATATCTGTTGTTAGTTAGTAATAATATTAATGTTATGATAAATCGCCCGGGAGAGCTTACCTACAAAGAGGCTAGATTATGCTTGATCCTGCAGGTTGACAGACTGGTTATTATTTCTTTTTTGTCAGAGGTCTGGACATCTTGAATGGATGTCTACAGTGATTTTAATCCCCCTTATTAGATACTGTAGCAGATTCTAACTGGAGACTCACCCCTGGTGGCAGTTAGCTCTCTTAAGTCCCCTGATCATTTGTTCCTTCAGGTGCGCATGGTTGGGAAAGCAGAGGTCAAAGGATCCTGAGACCCTCAGAAGATTAGAAATGCTACCGTGTATATCTCACACTCTGCCGCTGGTCCTCCCTCTCCTAGCCCTTGCTAGCATTCCATATGTCACTGTGCCCGCGACTTAGTTTATAACTCCCTTAGATAGAACTATCTGGACAAACTAGTTCTTTCTCCAGTCCTGGCTTGAAAAACGACAGTCAATTCTTTTAGCCATTTGATATGTTGAAATGTTCTTCACGCTTTGCAAATACAAACTACCTATAGGGTCATTAGCAAAATGCCTCCTTTCCCCTATTTGCCCAGGTAAGTCGTATATCCTTCAACCGGTACAACAGAGCATCTCTTACGTGAAATATGAGACAACTCGAGAACCACGATGTACCGAGACAGGTGTGAGATGCCAGGTCCTGGTCTGATTTTACAAAACATCGTAGGCTTTGTCTCTCTTAATTCTTCTTTAATGCTGGATAGGCTTGTCACCACCTTCCTGACCATACTGGACCAAATGCGCCTGTGACCTGATTTCCCCATAGGCACAGGAACATCTTCACCCAGGTGTGGAGGACAATCTCACACGTCCTGCGTCTTTCCAGCCTCTGGCAAATGCCTTCTTGTGAACACGCAATTAAGCATCAACCACAGAACACTGGGGAGAGAGTAGACACTAAGAGCATTTTTCTAGCACAAAGGCAGAAACATCAGGCAGGATCATGTTAGTGCCGTGTCGACTCCTTTGCAAAACATCCATCACTCTTGGGGCTTGGTGTAGGAGAGATGTTTCCAGATGCCGCAGGAAGCAGAGCAGCCCCAGACGGGCCACGGGAGCACAACCTGGGAGCCCATGGCAGCTTGGCGGCCTGGCTCAGGCTGGCCAGACCTCTTGTTCCTGTTTTTGTTTTTCTTTCTGCTGGCATTGGGGCTTTCTGGCTTGTGACTCTGTGAAGGAGGAGCTCTTTCCATGTTTGAGAGATACTAACATAAAACTGGGACATAAGCTTGAATGTATGCCCAGGAATAAACACGTGAAGGGTAGAGAAACATGCTTCAAACTGGGAAGAAATTCTCTTTTCACAAATCTGTGCGGTTGATAAAAATAAAGCAACAGAAGAAGCAGAAAATATGAGAGTGAAAACCCAGAAAGTGGGGCCCAATAGAAAATGCTGCACATGCCAACAGTTTTAGACAGTTTGGGAGATGTTCTGATACTCTGTTTCTTGCCCTGTTCTGTTTCTGAAAACGAGTAGCCTCCCCTTTTTTGGGGGGGACATCATAGAAGACAATCGGGAAATGTAACTTCGTTGTATACATTTTCTCCTAACCCTTAGATTTATCTTACTTGTTGTAAAATAGCTAAAACTGAGAAAAGATACTTTCAATTCTGAGCTTGTAACTCCACTTGTTAGAAATTTAAGAAACACGGCAAAAAAAAAAAAAATCCCATAATGACTGGTAATGATATTAAATGTTATTTTTATATTTCATATATTCAAGATCATGACTTTTTAAATACATATTAAATATAAATATATATAAATAAATATATAAAAATATAGAAAATAATGACTTTTTTTAGTAAAACAAGTGATTAATATTCTTCAGGCTGATTTTATATGCAATGAATATGTATAATTCTAAACTAATAAAGGAATTTGCAGTGTGTGAAACGTATTGAGAGACTATAAAGGCGGGCAGAGCCCAACTTAATATTTCGTTTCAAGAATTCGTAACTTAGCTGCTTTGAACTTAGAAATGTTTCTGACGGTTGGGTGCCTGGGTGGCTCCCTCGGTGAAGCGACCGGCTTCCGCTCAGGTCATGATCTCGTGGTTCGTGGGTTCCAGCCCCCCATGGGGCTCTGTGCAGCCCAGAGCCTGCTTCAGCTTCTGTGTCTCCCTCTCTCTGCTCCTCCCCTGCTCTCTCTCTCTCTCAAAAATGAATACACATTAAAAAAAAAAGAGAAATGTTTCTGATAGAAAGAGTGGTATCAGGCATAGATTGGTGGCTAGGCCAGTCTACAAAGGTCTATTTAGCTCATATTTTGTGGTACGAACAGGAACACGGGTATTGATTACCACTTACAACACTTTTTTTTTTTTTAAAGAGACAGTGTGCAGGCACACAGGGGACGCAGGGGAGGGGCAGAGAGAGAGAGAGAGAGAGAGAGGATCTCAAGCAAGCTCCGTGCTATCAGCACAAAACCCAGCCAGGGACTCCATCCCATGAGCCATGAGATCATGACCTGAGGGGAAATGAAGAATCGGACGTAGGCACACCAAACACTTACCAACATCTTTTAATGAGAAAGTCTGTCCTGAGTTTTGACTAGGCTGGCCAAGATCACCATTCCTTGGGCAGTTTTTGCAAGAATGTTCGGGGCCCCAGCAGTTCTGGCCGATGGAGGGGCAGTGTGGGGTTCACCCAGAGCTTTTAGGGGAGTAGCGCCCAAGAGATTCTAGGTTTGGAGCTCTTGCCAATAGGTCCTTCTCAGGAAGCTGTAAAGTGCTGGAAGGGACTGGGGCTGGTGTGGGAGGCAGACGGGGGCTGCTGGTGGTGGGGTGTGGGGTTCGGAGGGTCTGTTTCCCTTGGTGTCTGTAGCAATTAACCAGATCCTCGAGAAAATAATTTGATCTCTTCAACTGACTACTTGTGGGGATTTTTATTACTCATGAAGAGTGACATATTCGGCATCTGAACATTAGGTCAAAGCTAACTGTAACGCGCTTGTTAAAAAAAAAATACGTAAAACGCACCCTGCCGTTTCACCAGCGCGAATTGGAACAAAATAGGGACTGTTATTCAGGAATTTTGAGCACTAGAGATAACCCACCCAGGCAAGTCAAGATAGGAGGTTTGGTGTGTCAGAATTATTAAAGCTGTGTAACTTTACCCATGAAACAAAAGATCTATTTACCCGAAAGACCGTTTCTGGTGCAGTTTCAATATATCACAGAAACGAGAGTTTCAGGCATGGAGTCCTGATAAAATGGACTAAACCCACGACGGCTTTGAAAGGGAATTTAGAGTCAAATGTGTGCAGGCCCGGGTTTCCTGTGTTGTCAAGGTAACCAGAGCCTTCTTTTTCTTGGTAACTTGAACCAGCCAAATCAGCATAGACACCTCCCGTGTTAGCAGGTCAACCACCTGCCACCGAGTTGCACGGTTTTCTGTGGGTTGCGAAGCCTAAAGGCCCGGTTTTCCTTCGTCTTCTCTACCTTCCAACCTTCTCTGGTCGGGCCTGAGTTTAGAGAGAACACTCCTCCGTCACTTTCATGAAATTGCAAAGTGGAACTATGTCTTTAAGCTCTTTGGAAAAAAGTGCAAGTATTTAAGATATCTGCCCAGGCTACGGGGCAAGTGCCGATCCATACGCTTACCCTTTGCCCTGAAAGGACTTGAGACAAACATGTGGGAATCCTTTTTTGGCTTCTTCCCGACTGCTATCGAAGTTGACCTAATGCAAGGCCAGGCCACGTGGTTATTACACCTGAAAGTTGAGCCTCTGGTTTTGTTTTGCGCCTCGGGAAAATTCAGATCGCAACAACGAAAAATGTTCAGTAAGTGAACACGTTTATCCAGAGCCCCCGCGTTCAGGGAGACTGTTGGGTTCCTGCGTGGGATATAGGGTTGAAGATGAGTTAGTCTCTGTGTTCAGGGTTTTGTAGACCAACGCAGCGTCTAAGACAAGGAAAACAACAACAACAACAACAACGAAAACAAAACCATAAATGAAGGTGGGATGTAATTAGAGTCATCAGGGAGATACGAAGACATGAAGAAAATGTGGTCTGTGCTCCAAGGAAGACTGGACAGGAATTGGACGCATGTTGCCAAGGAGGCTCGTCGAAGATGGGGTATTTGAAACAGGCTTTGACAGAATTTCCGTGATGGATTGCTTTCGAGGAGGACATTCAAAAAGTCCGGTAAAGAAGGACTCACAGGGTTGCCTGGGTGGCTCAGTCAGTTGGGCGTCGGATTTCTGCTCAGGTCATGATCTCGCGGTTGGTGGGTTCAAGCCCCGCGTCGGGCTCTGTGCTGACAGCCCAGAGCCTGGAACCTGCTTCCGATTCTGTGTCTCCGTCTCTCTCTGCCTCTCCCCCACTCGCACTCTATCTCTCTCCAAAATAAATAAATTAGAAAAAAAAAATAGAAGGACTCAAGAAACAGGCAAGTTCAAAGATGTAAATGGTGAGGCGTGTAGGTTCAGGCTCCAGGCCGCCTGGGTTTAAATGGAGCTCCACTGCCTTCTGTGTGTGACCTCATGTCCTCAACCTCTCTGGGCTCCAGTCCTCTGTCTGTGAAGGGGAGGGATAACAATAGCACCTCACTGGGTAGTGGTGAGAATTAAATTACTTAAAACGTGCGAACTCTTGGAACTGTTCCGGATTCATAGTAAGCGCTTTAAAAGGGGTAGCTATCACGATTGCTTTCGCTGTGAGTGGAGTTTGGTGGGAGGTGAGGTGCTTCTGAGACCACAGTGAATTGGGCCTCGTTTTGTGGCCTAAAATATAGCAGATTTAAGTTTTATTTTAATTGGATAGGCAATGGGGGAAGCACCGTCAAAGTTAGGTTTTTTTTCTTAATTTTTAATGTTTTAAAATTAATTAAAGTAGGTAAGTAACAGCACCGGCACGACAAAATATCAGGAGGCAACAGCGATGTAAAGTTCCATTGTTAAACACGGGGTGTCGTTTATTTGTTGCTGTATTTCCAGCCATAGCCCCCAAGTGCTAACCGTGTTAACTTTTCCCTTCGGTGACTGAGAGTGTGAATTAATTCGATACAAAACACCTGTAGAAAGAATCACTGAATGCTAATCTTGCCCAGGTGAAGAGGAAATCGATTCAGAGACGAACAACTTGTATTTTCTCATATAAATAAAAACCACGGGGGCTATGAACGTCAAAGCCGGTGGCCTTGAACCCTTCTCTGGCATAAAGGGCTACAAGACTGTGCAATATATCATTAAAAAAAACAAGTCATTTCTTTTCCATTTTGTAATATGTTCTGGGAGATTTGACTGATGACCTATATTTCAGGAAGCATGAATGATTTCCACATCTCCGATGAGATAGGTATGTCATAAATCAATACGTGATGTAGTAAAATACTTTTTTTCCTGCCTCGACACAGCCTTGATCCCTAATTATAGGTGAGAACAAGGTAAATATATATTTTTTTAACAGCTAGCAATCTGGAAGAATTTTATCGACCCCAAATGTTTTTATTTGCCATTCCCAGTTCATAGATGCTGTTTAATCGACTGCGTCGAATTGCTAATGCTCCCTCACATTCGCTTTTGGGAGAACAATTAGTTGAGTTCTAAGAACGTTCCTGCTTCCGGTTTTTCTGACCGCTGGATACTATTTTTGTGACCTCTCCCTGGCCCTCCTTTGATCTCTGTGGGTCTGCTCCTTTCTCTCTGATCGGGAGGCCTCTGGTCTGGTTGTATCTCACCGCTAAGCCCGTTTTGGCCTGGGCCAGCGGAAGCCAGCTGCCCCATGGCACTTCCCTTCAGACAAATCAGTGACTTTCAAGTGTTCTGAAACTAAGGGACAATGCTGTGAGCGACAGTTCACTGGGGGGGGGGGGGGGGGTCCTGTGGATGCAGCTGTCTCCTCTGGAGCCATGAAAGCTGATATGGTCTCCGTTAAGGAAGCTACGGAGATTCGTGATCCGCGCCCGCGGAGGGTATCTTGGAGCTGGACCAAAAAGGTGGGCTGCAGAAGAGAGAAGGGAATGATGAGCATGTTGATACTTAATTGTGGAGGAGAGGAACAATAGCTTTTTCCTTCTCCCCTTCTAGATGCTCAACTGGGTGTCTGTCATGAAAGGCAAATGAGCAAGAGAAAAAGCACACAAATGAAGGAAATGAAGACCCCAAGACATGGTTACATCTGCGTTGTTGTTACGCTAGGTTTGATGAAGAAATATCATAGGACACAGGTGAAAAAATATCATAGGACAGAGATGAGCCAAGTGGGTGAACTGGGGAAAATCAGCAAGACCTGTATATTCGGATTCCTCTGGGCATGTTCCGTCTCAGAGGTAACGATGTTCCTCTGGTACAGGGATGGCACCTTCTAGGAGGGTCTTATGACCTCCTTCAGGGGAAGGTTAGAGAGTCCTTCGTGCATCTGACATTTCTCAAATTTCCTCAGCTTATGATAGTCAATATGCCCAGATGCCCTATTTTGGTGTGGTGTGTCCTAAACCCCATTAACAAGAATGGTTTGATTTCTCTAAATCCAACCTGGTAAGGCATTGGAAAGTCAGATCCATTCACCCCCATCAATGGGTCTTTCCTTGTATTCTCAACCCTAAAATGAATATTTTCCCAGACTGTTCAGCTTTTTTGCAAATATACGCTGCTGCCAGATGGATGTTAGGATGGGAGAGTCCTTCTTCTTTTTATTTTCGAGAGAGAGAGAGAGAGAGAGAGAGAGAGAGAAAGCAAGCAGGAGAGAGGGACAGAGGGAGAGAGAGGGAATCTTTAAGCAGGCTCCACACTCAGTGCAGAGCCTGACACGGGGCTCAATCCCACAACCCTGGGATCGTGACCTGAGCCAAAATCAGAAGTTGGACGCTCAACCATCTGAGCCGCCCAGGCTCCCCGAGTCCTTAAATTATAAGCAGTAAAGGTCAGAAGACCAGACGCACTCTTAAAATTCCGAGCAGTGTGCCTGGAGTTTGGAGCAAGTTTAGACGTGTATGGGCAATAGGAAGAAAAGGTGTTGTCATTGTTGGAAAGCACTGAAGCCCAGCAACTCAGAGGGGCAGTTTCTCTTAGCTGGGCCCCAGAAATATCTGGATGGAAGAGTTTTTTATCGACACCCCTAACAGGTGACTTTTTCATTTTGAAATAATGATAGGTTCACAGGAAGTTGCAAAAATAGTACACGGAGTTACGTGTGGTCTCCGTCCAACTTACTCCAACGGTGACATCTTATTTAAAATGTTGCAGTATAGTATCTAGGAGACAGATGTAGTAGGTGACACTTCTTTCTTCCATTTATTTATTTATTTGTTTATTTTATTTATTAAAAAAATTTTTTTTAACGTTTATTTATTTTTGAGACAGAGAGAGACAGAGCATGAACGGGGGAGGGGCAGAGAGAGGGAGACACAGAATCCGAAACAGGCTCCAGGCTCCGAGCTGTCAGCACAGAGCCCGAAGTGGGGCTTGAACCCACAGACCGCAAGATCATGACCTGACGAAGTCAGCCGCTTAACCGACTGAGCCACCCAGGCGCCCCAATTTTTTTAAAAATTAAAAAAAAAAGTTAATTTATTTTTGAGAGAGACAGAGACAGAATGCGAGTGGGTTGGGGCGGAGAGAGAGGGAGGCACAGAATCCGAAGCCGGCTCTAGGCTGTGAGCTGTGAGTGCAGAGCCCAGTGCGGGGCTCGAACTCACGAGCTGTGAGATCATGACCTGAGCTGAAGTTGGACGCTTAACCAATCGAGCGACCCAGGCGCCCCTCTCTTCACCATATTTTAAGTTTTAATAATCCATGTCAAAAACTCAGAAGCACAACATGGGAAGGAAACCGACGTTTTTCTTTTTTTCTTTCTTTCTTTTTTTAAGTGAGCATTTACAGTACCCCCAGGTAATGATCTCTGATATGCATACTTAGTTCATTTTTATGACTGTGTTCCAGAATGGGTCTTATTACTCCTTGTCGGGATAAGGAAATTGAGAATTAGAGAATAATGTGCTTGCCATAGGTCACAGTAAAAGGCAGAACGGGTCTGGGAGTGGCCTCACGGACTCCCAAACCCGCGTTCTTTCTACCTCCTCACACCGCCTCCCATGGGGAAAACCAGAGGGAGACTCTCATAGGTATATCTGAACTATTTTTATGGGCTATCAAAATTCCAATTTAAAAATGGAATTGAATGTTTGCATCTAAAAATGCCACAGCAGGGATCTCTAACCCAAGAGATGGAATTAGCTGATGAGCCATGAACTGGGGAAAGAAGAGTTGATTCATTTTGAAAAACATCGTCTGCCCACCGCGTTTGCAGAGAAGCCACCCCACGCAGAAAGCACCGTGCTGCGTAAAGCGGGTTCGACGGAAAAGGGAAGGTTCCTGCTCCGAGCAATTTCTGATATCGTCAGGCCCCCGGACGACGTTCACCGTGCATCCGTTAGGTTTACCCCCCGCCAGGCTCTGGGCTGGCACGTATTATTCCCATTTTACACATGAAGGTACATGACATGCTTAAGGTTACCAGCTTGTGTGTTACAGAGATGCGACTGAAAGTCAGGTCCAACTGCTCCCGTCTACACCTTTTCCATTTGGACAGACCCCCTCCTACGTACTCGAGACACAAAGAATAGAAATGAAACAGTTGGGAACGACACCATGTCAAATGACACCCTTCGCCCTCCGGTGGTCCTAGGAGAGCCGAGAGGGTTCCAGTAAATGGTGAACTCCGTGGCGATTAGCTCGAGAGCAGACCCTTGTCAAAAGTTAGTATCTTTTTCTTGAAAGTTCTGTAATTTGGAGAAATTACTAATTCATTCTGGCTTATCTTTTTACGGTATTCCAAATCATTGAAACTTTATGGGGAATGGTCAAGTCAGGAGAGAGTAGACTGTACTGTGGTAACAAACAGTCCCAAATCTTAGTGGCCTAAGGCAACACGACGTTGTTTGTCTCCTTGAAAAACCAAACGTGGGTTAGTTGGGGGGGGGGGGTGCTCTGCTTCGTGTTGTCTTTGTCTTTACTCGGGGAAGCAGGCTCCGACAGAGGGAAAGAGAGCTATGGAAGTTCTCATGTGTCATTTCCATGGGCCATTACAAGCTATTGGGTCCCACCAAACACAGGGGCCATAGGAAGTGCAGACAGCTAGAAATATTCCGCAGGGAGAAAGAATCACTACCACAAGCCTGCAGTGAGGGGGAAGTTTCATGATGTGAAATTATGATGTATCTTGAATATCAAAGTTTCTAGCATGATTATACTTTGGAAATTACACTTATGGAAAATAGGCTAAGATTCAGGTTAAATGTATGATGTCCATATTTGATTTTTAAAAATTATTTTGTTTTTCATTGATCATTTAGAGTGGTTCTTAAAAATCATTTTGTTTTTCAGGGCTCCTGGGTGGCTCGGTCGGTCAAACGTCTGAGTCTTGATTTTGGTTCAGGTCATGATCTCACAGTCCGTGAGTTTGAGCCCGGAGTCAGGCTCTGTGATGACAGTGCAGAGCCTGCTTGGGATTCTCTCTCTCTCCCTCTTTCTCTACCCCTCCCCTACTCGTGCTCTCTCTCTCTGAAAATAAACAAACTTAAAAAAAGTCATTTTGTTTTCAATTTGATTCTAATTTTATTAAAAAAAATTTTTTTTTCAACGTTTATTTATTTTTGGGACAGAGAGAGACAGAGCATGAACGGGGGAGGGGCAGAGAGAGAGGGAGACACAGAATCGGAAACAGGCTCCAGGCTCTGAGCCATCAGCCCAGAGCCCGACTCGGGGCTCGAACTCATGGACCGCGAGATCGTGACCTGGCTGAAGTCGGACGCTCAACCGACTGCGCCACCCAGGCGCCCCTGATTCTAATTTTAAAAACTGGACCAGCTCTATACCTGCCTGTAGAGCGTAACCCACGTGGAAGATAAGCCCGAGAATCAGCAAGATGGTACCTGATTGTCTTTGGGCGATTCAAAGAAACACTCATTGAAAACTTCGGATTATTAGTTCTAACTTCAAGTAAGCGGAGTAAAACTATCCTTTCCAAATGAGAATGCTACCATTCTCGGCTTTTCTAATTCCAGTTCACAAAATCTGAACATTCCAGAACCACCTTTGAAAAATTTAAATATCTACTTTAAGAATCAGTGCTTGTCGCAAGATCGTGCGCCTTGACGTGGGCGTTTTTTACCACATCTCTCTCTCAAGGTGTCCTGGCCAAGCAAGTGCTTCCGAATGATTTTAGTGACACTTGAGCACAGTGCGATATTTCTTGACAAGGTAAAATGTACTTTGGAAAAGCTTATAGCTTTCCTCTGACCTGGAGGAGATGCTTTATGGCCAGAGAGGGTGAAAAGCCAGACACCTCCGAGAGGAATGTTTCCCTATGCCTGGAGACCACTTACAAAGATCACAAAGGAATCAACATTTTGGACGCAAAATTCATGTTCATTGCTTGTATTTTATTAAAAAAAATTTTTTTTAATGTTTATCTTTATTTTTGAGACAGAGAGAGACAGAGCATGAACGGGGGAGGGGCAGAGAGAGAGAGAGAGAGAGAGACACAGAATCTGAAGCAGGCTCCAGGCTCTGAGCTGTCAGCACAGGGCCGGATGCGGGGCTCGAACTCGTCAACTGTGAGATCGTGACCTGAGCTGAAGTCAGACGCTCAACCGACTGAGCCACCCAGCTGCCCCTTATTGCTTTTAAATTAGCAATGGGCCATATGGCATTTTTTTTTTTTAAAGGAAAGGATACATAACTAAATAATGATCTAATGCTGAAACTCCTAACAGTTTGAGTTCTTTCAATAAGGAAAGAACAACAGCCCTGAAATAAGGAATTAGCTGAATGGAGGTAGGGAGGAGCTCTCTAGGTGAGGGAGGTTGCAATGAGATGAAGAAAGCATCCCATAGGTGGGCTTTTACGTTCACAGATCAGAACATTTCCAATCGGGAAAAAAAAAAAAAAAATATACTTAAATCTACCCACCCAGCGAAGAGCAAAAAATTATTACTGTTTTGAGATTTCAGTTGTTTTGTAGGGAAGTGTATTAAGAATTAAATTGGGTGAAGGGGGCACGTGGGTGGCTCAGTCGGTTAAGCATCCGACTTCGGCTCAAGTCATGATCTCACAGTTTCTGAGTTTGAGCCCCACGTCGGGCTCTGTGCTGACAGCTCAGAGCCTGGAGTCTGCCTCAGATTCTGTGTCTCCCTCTCTCTCTGCCCGTCCCCTATTCGTGCTCTGTCTCTCTCTGTCTCTCAAAAATAAATGAATGTTAAAAAAAAAAAAAAAAAGAAGACTTAAATTGGGTGAAATCTTACCTGTGAGATTCTGGGCTGGGGGAGGGTGAGGAATGCATATTTTAAGAAAATAGTGGTGAGTTGGCCGGGTTAGAAATTTTAGGTTTAGCAGCAATAATGTATTAGCAGCAAAAAATTTCTTTTAAAGTTCTCTCAACCAACGGCAGCAATTAACCAGTAGATTTCGTAGGAGAAAATGAGACTCGAAGAGTCAAAATAAAACAAACAACACAAAGCGAAACCTGCAACTGGAATGAGTTATTCTTTAAAATTTCAAAAACAGGGGAAGCGAAACTTAAACCAAATCATTCAACTTTGCAAAAGCCCCGCTCTGTGTTGGCTATGCCTCAACTTGAAGACGTAAACTTCGAAATAAGACACTGGTCTAAAACCCGTTGAGGTGAGCAGGGCAGAGCTCCCTGCATCCCACGCCGGCTACCTGCTTCCCCAGGGCCTCCTATGTCACCACCACTGTCACCGGTGCCAGGGGTTCCTAGACCCGAATGTGTACGTGTAAAGGTGGACAGCACAAAGATCGGTAAGAGAGGACAGAAGCCAGGAAGCACACAGTATCCCGAAATGTAAACACCCAATCCTCTGATAAAACTTGCTGGCATTTTGTTTGAAAAGTAGAAAGACGTTGGGCATCTGTTCTCCCTGTAAGGTAGGCACGGCTCTGAAAGAAAGCCCTGGTAAGTTCCAGACAAATGAAGGCTGACAGGCATATATGGTTTGGCATGCTGTGGCTGCCAGGGGCTTACTTCTAACGAGGGTAGATGAGCACATTTATATCGGTTATTTTTTTAAATGCCAAAACGGGGATATTTGGGACAAAAACAAAATGATAAGAGGCTAGGAGTACGTACGGACAGGTTTACATACTTTAATGCTCCTGAGGAGGTTTGCAAGATGGCGGCCTAGGAGGACGCTGGGCTCACCGCGCGTCCTGCTGATCACTTAGATTCCACCTACACCTGCCTAAATAACCCAGAAAACCGCCAGAGGATTAGCAGAACGGAGTCTCCGGAGCCAAGCGCAGACGAGAGGCCCACGGAAGAGGGTAGGAAGGGCGGCGAGGCGGTGCGCGCTCCACGGACTGGCGGGAGGGAGCCGGGGCGGAGGGGCGGCTCGCCGGCCAAGCAGAGCCCCCGGGTCTGGCTGGCAAAAGCGGAGGGGCCGGGCGGACTGTGTTCCGACAGCAAGCGCGACTTGGCATCTGGGAGGTCATAAGTTAACAGCTCTGCTCGGAAAGCGGGAAGGCTGGAGGACAAAGGGAGGGAGAGCTGCTGAGCCCCCGGACGACAGAGCTCAGTTTGGCGGGGAACAAAGGCGCTCGCCAGCGCCATCTCCCCCGCCCATCCCCCAGCCAAAATCCCAAAGAGAACCAGTTCCTGCCAGGGAACTTGCTCGCTCCGCGCAAACACCCAACTCTGTGCTTCTGCGGAGCCAAACCTCTGGCAGAGGATCTGACTCCCTCCCGCTGCCACAGGGCCCCTCCTGAAGTGGATCACCTAAGGAGAAGCGAGCTAAGCCTGCCCCTCCTGCCCCCGTGCACCTTGCTGATCCACCCCAGCTAATTCCCAACACCACAAGCCTGGCAGGGTGCAAGTAGCCCAGACGGGCCACGCCACCCCACAGTGAATCCCGCCCCTAGGAGAGGGGAAGAGAAGGCGCACACCAGTCTGACTGTGGCCCCAGCGGTGGGCTGGGGGCAGACATCAGGTCTGACTGCGGCCCCGCCCACCAACTCCAGTTATACACCACAGCACAGGGGAAGTGCCCTGCAGGTCCTCACCATGCCAGGGACTATCCAAAATGACCAAGCTGAAGAATTCCCCTCAGAAGAATCTCCAGGAAATAACAGCAGCTAATGAGCTGATCAAAAAGGATTTAAATAATATAACAGAAAGCGAATTTAGAATAATAGTCATAAAAGTAATCGCTGGGCTTGAAAACAGTATAGAGGACAGCAGAGAATCTCTTGCTACAGAGATCAAGGGACTAAGGAACAGTCACGAGGAGCTGAAAAACGCTTTAAACGAAATGCATAACAAAATGGAAACCACCACAGCTCGGCTTGAAGAGGCAGAGGAGAGAATAGGTGAACTAGAAGATAAAGTTATGGAAAAAGAGGAAGCTGAGAAAAAGAGAGATAAAAAAATCCAGGAGTATGAGGGGAAAATTAGAGAACTAAGTGATACACTAAAAAGAAATAATATATGCATAATTGGTATCCCAGAGGAGGAAGAGAGAGGGAAAGGTGCTGAAGGGGTACTTGAAGAAATAATAGCTGAGAACTTCCCTGAACTGGGGAAGGAAAAAGGCATTGAAGTCCAAGAGGCACAGAGAACTCCCTTCAGACGTAACTTGAATCGATCTTCTGCACGACATATCATAGTGAAACTGGCAAAATACAAGGATAAAGAGAAAATTCTGAAAGCAGCAAGGGGTAAACGTGCCCTCACATATAAAGGGAGACCTATAAGACTCGTGACTGATCTCTCTTTTGAAACTTGGCAGGCCAGAAAGAATTGGCACGAGATTTTCAGGGTGCTAGACAGAAAAAATATGCAGCCAAGAATCCTTTATCCAGCAAGTCTGTCATTTAGAATAGAAGGAGAGATAAAGGTCTTCCCAAACAAACAAAAACTGAAGGATCACAATGACTCTCAACCCGTATCTTTCTATAATAACACTGAATGTAAATGGACTAAATGCGCCAACCAAAAGGCATAGGGTATCAGAATGGATAAAAAAACAAGACCCATCTATTTGCTGTCTACAAGAGACTCATTTTAGACCTGAGGACACCTTTAGATTGAGAGTGAGGGGATGGAGAACTATTTATCATGCTACTGGAAGCCAAAAGAAAGCTGGAGTAGCCATACTTATATCAGACAAACTAGACTTTAAATTAAAGGCTGTAACAAGAGATGAAGAAGGACATTATATAATAGTTACAGGGTCTATCCATCAGGAAGAGCTAACAATTATAAATGTCTATGTGCCGAATACCGGAGCCCCCAAATATATAAAACAATTACTCATAAACATAAGCAACCTTATTGATAAGAATGTGGTAATTGCAGGGGACTTTAACACCCCACTTACAGAAATGGATAGATCATCTAGACACACGGTCAATAAAGAAACAAGGGCCCTGAATGAGACATTGGATCAGATGGACTTGACAGATATATTTAGAACTCTACATCCCAAAGCAACAGAATATACTTTCTTCTCGAGTGCACATGGAACATTCTCCAAGATAGATCATATACTGGGTCACAAAGCAGCCCTTCATAAGTTTACAAGAATTGAAATTATACCATGCATACTTTCAGACCACAATGCTATGAAGCTTGAAATCAACCACAGAAAAAAGTCTGGAAAACCTCCAAAAGCATGGAGGTTAAAGAACACCCTACTAACGAATGAGTGGGTCAACCAGGCAATTAGAGAAGAAATTAAAAAATATATGGAAACAAACGAAAATGAAAATACAACAATCCAAACTCTTTGGGATGCAGCGAAGGCAGTCCTGAGAGGAAAATACATTGCAATCCAGGCCTATCTCAAGAAACAAGAAAAATCCCAAATACAAAATCTAACAGCACATCTAAAGGAACTAGAAGCAGAACAGCAAAGGCAGCCAAAACCCAGCAGAAGAAGAGAAATAATAAAGATCAGAGCAGAAATAAACAATATAGAATCTAAAAAAACTGTAGAGCAGATCAACAAAACCAAGAGTTGGTTTTTTGAAAAAATAAACAAAATTGACAAACCTCTAGCCAGGCTTCTCAAAAAGAAAAGGGAGATGACCCGAATAGATAAAATCATGAATGAAAATGGAATTATTACAACCAATCCCTCAGAGATACAAACAATTATCAGGGAATACTATGAAAAATTATATGCCAACAAATTGGACAACCTGGAAGAAATGGGCAAATTCCTGAACACCCACACTCTTCCAAAACTCAATCAGGAGGAAATAGAAAGCTTGAACAGACCCATAACCAGCGAAGAAATTGAATCGGTTATCAAAAATCTCCCAACAAATAAGAGTCCAGGACCAGATGGCTTCCCAGGGGAGTTCTACCAGACGTTTAAAGCAGAGATAATACCTATCCTTCTCAAGCTATTCCAAGAAATAGAAAGGGAAGGAAAACTTCCAGACTCATTCTATGAAGCCAGTATTACTTTGATTCCTAAACCAGACAGAGACCCAGTAAAAAAAGAGAACTACAGGCCAATATCCCTGATGAATATGGATGCAAAAATTCTCAATAAGATACTAGCAAATCGAATTCAACGGCATATAAAAAGAATTATTCACCATGATCAAGTGGGATTCATTCCTGGGATGCAGGGCTGATTCAACATTCGCAAATCAATCAACGTGATACATCACATTAACAAAAAAAAAGAGAAGAACCATATGATCCTGTCAATCGATGCAGAAAAGGCCTTTGACAAAATCCAGCACCCTTTCTTAATAAAAACCCTTGAGAAAGTTGGGATAGAAGGAACATACTTAAAGATCACAAAAGCCATTTATGAAAAGCCCACAGCTAACATCATCCTCAATGGGGAAAAACTGAGAGCTTTTTCCCTGAGATCGGGAACACGACAGGGATGCCCACTCTCACCGCTGTTGTTTAACATAGTGCTGGAAGTTCTAGCATCAGCAATCAGACAACAAAAGGAAATCAAAGGCATCAAAACTGGCAAAGATGAAGTCAAGCTTTCGCTTTTTGCAGATGACATGATATTATACATGGAAAATCCGATAGACTCCACCAAAAGTCTGCTAGAACTGATACAGGAATTCAGCAAAGTTGCAGGATACAAAATCAATGTACAGAAATCAGTTGCATTCTTATACACTAACAATGAAGCAACAGAAAGACAAATAAAGAAACTGATCCCATTCACAATTGCAGCAAGAAGCATAAAATACCTAGGAATAAATCT
This sequence comes from Felis catus, assembly GCF_018350175.1. Classification (NCBI taxonomy): domain Eukaryota; kingdom Metazoa; phylum Chordata; class Mammalia; order Carnivora; family Felidae; genus Felis; species Felis catus. The sequence continues at coordinate 20,188,701 of NC_058374.1, read as the reverse complement.
AACCAAAGATGTAAAGGATCTGTATGCTGAAAACTATAGAAAGCTTATGAAGGAAATTGAAGAAGATTTAAAGAAATGGAAAGACATTCCCTGCTCATGGATTGGAAAAATAAATATTGTCAAAATGTCAATACTACCCAAAGCTATCTACACATTCAATGCAATCCCAATCAAAATTGCACCAGCATTCTTCTCGAAACTAGAACAAGCAATCCTAAAATTCATATGGAACCACAAAAGGCCCCGAATAGCCAAAGGAATTTTGAAGAAGAAGACCAAAGCAGGAGGCATCACAATCCCAGACTTTAGCCTCTACTACAAACCTGTCATCATCAAGACAGCATGGTATTGGCACAAAAACAGACACATAGACCAATGGAATAGAATAGAAACCCCAGAACTAGACCCACAAACGTATGGCCAACTCATCTTTGACAAAGCAGGAAAAAACATCCAATGGAAAAAAGACAGTCTCTTTAACAAATGGTGCTGGGAGAACTGGACAGCAACATGCAGAAGGTTGAAACTAGACCACTTTCTCACACCATTCACAAAAATAAACTCAAAATGGATAAAGGACCTAAATGTGAGACAGGAAACCATCAAAACCTTAGAGGAGAAAGCAGGAAAAGACCTCTCTGACCTCAGCCGTAGCAATCTCTTACTCGACACATCCCCAAAGGCAAGGGAATTAAAAGCAAAAGTGAATCACTGGGACCTTATGAAGATAAAAAGCTTCTGCACAGCAAAGGAAACAACCAACAAAACTAAAAGGCAACCAACGGAATGGGAAAAGATATTTGCAAATGACATATCGGACAAAGGGCTAGTATCCAAAATCTATAAAGAACTCACCAAACTCCACACCCGAAAAACAAATAACCCAGTGAAGAAATGGGCAGAAAACATGAATAGACACTTCTCTAAAGAAGACATCCGGATGGCCAACAGGCACATGAAAAGATGTTCAGCGTCGCTCCTTATCAGGGAAATACAAATCAAAACCACACTCAGGTATCACCTCACGCCAGTCAGAGTGGCCAAAATGAACCAATCAGGAGACTATAGATGCTGGAGAGGATGTGGAGAAACGGGAACCCTCTTGCACTGTTGGTGGGAATGCAAATTGGTGCAGCCGCTCTGGAAAGCAGTGGGGAGGTTCCTCAGAAAATTAAAAATAGACCTACCCTATGACCCAGCAATAGCACTGCTAGGAATTTATCCAAGGGATACAGGAGTACCGATGCATAGGGCCACTTGTACCCCAATGTTCATAGCAGCACTCTCAACAATAGCCAAATTATGGAAAGAGCCTAAATGTCCATCAACTGATGAATGGATAAAGAAATTGTGGTTTATATACACAATGGAATATTATGTGGCAATGAGAAAAAATGAAATATGGCCTTTTGTAGCAACGTGGATGGAACTGGAGAGTGTGATGCTAAGTGAAATAAGCCATACAGAGAAAGACAGATACCATATGGTTTCACTCTTATGTGGATCCTGAGAAACTTAACAGGAACCCATGGGGGAGGGGAAGGAAAAAAAAAAAACAACAGGTTAGAGTGGGAGAGAGCCAAAGCATAAGAGACTCTTAAAAACTGAGAACAAACTGAGGGTTGATGGGGGGTGGGAGGGAGGAGAGGGTGGGTGATGGGTATTGAGGAGGGCACCTTTTGGGATGAGCACTGGGTGTTGTATGGAAACCAATTTGTCAATAAATTTCATATATATATATATATATATATATATATATATATATATATATATATATAAATGCTCCTGAATCTCCCTGGGTTTTAACTCCTAACATACACATTTTAGTAGCAGACGTTCTAGTTCTTAAATTGGTCCTTACTACTCTGTAATTTACGCAGCCCTCGGTTATGAAAATACATACATTTTATTTATGACTGGTAATCAGTGCTTTCTCCTCTCACCGCATTTCCCGCTCTAGCCAAATACACACCACATCGTGCTTCCTTAGAACGTTTTTCTTTTCAACAAACCAAAGACTGAGGCAAATGTCAACTTTTTAAAAGTTTATTTATTTATCCCGAGAGTGACAGAGGCAGCACGAGTGGGGGAGGGGCAGAGAGCAAGGGAGACAGAGAATCCCAAGCAGGCTCCACGTCGCCATTGCAGAGACTGATGCAGGGCTCGAACTCACGAGACTGCGAGATCACGACCTGACTCGAAACCAAGAGTCAGGTGCTTAACCAGCCGAGCCACCCGGGATCCCAGCGAATATCAGTTCTTAGCCTGACCGCACACTCCCAATCTGCGGTTGGGGTTTTAATCCCTACTTAACAAGATGGGCTTTATTTACTTGTGTAACAGGCAAGGTCAGCAAACATTTAGGTGTTTTCTTAGTGTCACGGCAAAGTAAACGGAAAAGACAGTTTTATAGTAATGGCTACTCTTTGCTGAAAATTTCGTTGGTGACAGAACCGTCACAAATGTCATGAACCCTCATCAATCCTATAGAGTGGATATTAGGATATTTTTTAGTTTTGAGAGAGAGAGAGAGAGAGCTCAAGCAAGGGAGAGGGGCTGAGGGAGAGAGAGAAAGAATCTTAAGCAGTCTCCACGCTCAGCACAGAGCCCAACGTGGGGCTCGGTCCCATGACCCTGGGATCATGACCCGAGCGGAAATCAAGAGTTGGACACCCAACTGGCTGAGCCACCGAGGCACCCCTAAAGTAGGTATTATTAAACTCATTTTACAGGTGAGGAAACTGAGGTTGGGAGCAGCTACGTTCTTCACCTGGGGCCACTCAGCCAGGAACTAGCAGAGCCTGGATTTGAAGGCTCGGTTTTGTGAGACCTGCATCTTCCCAGCGGCCGGGTTCTACCGGGCTTCAGGGTTTCGGGTTAAGGGAAGGCAGCCGGCAGTTCGAACTTGCTGCCCTCCCTGGCAGTATCCGGGAGAGCTGCTCACCACCCTTAAATAAATAAATAGCTGTTACTCCTCCCGCCAGAGCAGGCCATATCGAGTTACTGCAAGGAACAGCTCCTTTGCAAACCCAGGCCTATAATTTGGAAATGGTCCCTGGTGACTTTTCACTGGGGGCTCCTGTTTTGGCTTGTTTTCTCTGTCCCTAGCTGTGGCTGGCCTCTTAGCTCTCGGTTTGGGAGGACCTTCTGGAACTTCTTTCCGGGACCTCTCAAGTAAATTTTGTGTTTCATCTAATTTGGTGACTACCCCCTCACCGGGTTTTAGCTTTTTTGAGGGGGATGCCAGTTTCTCTGGGTGCCGCGCAAAGTACTCCTCAACAACTGTGAGTATACCCTCGGGCCAGAAGTGGATTAACCGGGAAGCTGATGAGGCTTAATCAGGATCCCAATGTGAATGACCCCTTGCTTCCCAAGGACATTGAGTTCATAGGGTAGTAGTGTTAGTAAAATTAGCAAAAGGTGTTTCAATTGCCGGTGGTTAGGACTGTTGTGTCTTTCTTTTGTTTTTTGTTTTTTAAGTTTATTTACTTATTTTGAGAGAGAACATGAGCAGGGTAGGAGTAGAGAGAGGGGGAGAGAAAGAATCCCAAGCAGGCTCTGTGCTGTCAGCAAGGAGCCTGACGTGGGGCTCGAACTCAAGAACCATGAGTTCATTACCTGAGCTGAAGTCTGACGCACGTCCGACTCATGTCCCCCCTGACGCACATCCAACTCACGTCCCCCCTGACGCACATCCAGGGGACAGTGGGTTTTTCCTTTAAGTTCTCCCTTCCCCTCCCCTCCCTTCCCCTCCCTTCCCTTCCCCTCCCTTCCCTTCCCTTCCCTTCCCTTCCCTTCCCTTCCCTTCCCTTCCCTTCCCTTCCCTTCCCTTCCCTTCCCTTCCCTTCCCCTCCCCTCCCCTCCCCTCCCCTCCCCTCCCCTCCCTTTCCTCCTTCCAAAGAACACAGGATGTTCTCTTCAAAGAGTCTAATGCTAAGGATCAACCTAAGAATATCAACAGTGATTAATTCTGAGAGATGTGAATTAGAAGTGAGTTTCCTTGTTTTCCTTTTTATATACACAATAAAACCTTGATTTGTGAGCATAATTCGTTCCTGGAACATGCTTATAATCCAAAGCACTTGTATATCAAAGCAACTTTCAAAAACCGTTGGCTCGGTTGTGATCATGTGATGTGTGGCATCACGGACCTCGTATTGCAAGACATCGCTCGTGTATCAAGTTAAAATTGATTAGAAATGTTTGCTCATCTTGCGAACACTTGCAGAACAAGTCACTCGTGATCCAAGGTTTTACTGTATACTTTCTGATCTCTCTGTAAATAGAATGTATTAGCAATAAGAAAAAGAAGCACGTGAGACCCCTTCCCCCACTGCACCCACAACCGTGTGTGTGTGTGTGTGTGATTTTACTGTGGAAATCATTTTCCTTCCTTCCTTCCCTCCCTACCCTTCTCCCTCTTTTCCTTAGCATAAATGCATAAGGGCTTGCTGGCATCTTAATAACTCTCTGGGAACTTCAAAGAACGCCTTATTTCATACCTTTTAAAACTGTGTGCGAGATATAAATTTTTAATTTGAGAAAACAGAAGATAGGAGGCAATTTTCTTTGACTTTGACTTTTTGTGTGTGATTGTCAGAGGTATGTAAAGGGGAGGTCCATGAGTAAACTGCCCGCTAGCAGTTGAGACCCGAACAACACGGAAGCAGAAATTAGGATCTAATTACCTGTCTACATTATTGTCATTCAAGACACAAGACTGCTGAGGTTTATAATTGTGGGGGAAATCGATTCCCTTAGTGCGTTGAGATTTTTGTGGAAGTCCACGAGACGCGGTTTGGCTGCCTGTAAGGACGCCCCCTGACTCTCTTTCACTAATGAGGAGTGTGAGGCAGGTACCAGCCCTTGGTTGCACGTCCTCTGGGCACAGAACTTAGGTACCAAGCAGGTGTACAAGGTGTGGATGTTTCAGTAGTTCTTTCAAAGACCAAAATATTTATGGTGAAAATGGAATGATGTATTTAGAACATAAGCTGAATCCCTATTACAATTAACAGCTGCCATAGAAAGGTTTCTAGGATTGTCTTTATTTACTCTCTGCATTTTGGGCCACCCCAGGCCTTCTTCTGCCCTTGCTTTGTGCCTCAGGACATTCTCATTGCAAGGTCCTTAGAGCCCTTGCTAAATGGCTCATTAACACTCCCCGGCTACTTGTTAGTGTCTCCTCTGGTTTCCTTAAGGTCTCTTGGTTAGCCCTGTAACTGCACACAGTAGGCATTCAGATGGAGTTCTTTCAAATACGCATCACAATCACAAAGTCCTCTAGGTTGGACACAGGACTCTCCCCTGTGGCCCCACCCTCCCCTCCCCTGTCCCTTCCTTCAACCAGCCCCACCTCTCCGCCTGTGTCTGGTCCCCTCCCAGGTCCACTTTCTCTGTGTGCTGATGTTTTGAGAGGGGGCACTGTGCTCCTGGATTTCTGAAAGGAGTCATGCCAGCTTGCAACAAAACCAAATACAAGCTACAGGCAGGTAAACCATTAGGCGAAACTTGACTGTGAAGCCCGTTTTGTTTTCTACATTCTTGGAGCATTAGTGTGTGAATAGGAACTCCATAATGAACTATCTCTTTCTTTCTTTCTTTCTTTCTTTCTTTCTTTCTTTCTTTCTTTCTTTCTTTCTTTCTTTCTTCTTTCTTTCTTTCTTTCTTCCTTCCTTCCTTCCTTCCTTCCTTCCTTCCTTCCTTCCTTCCTTCCTTTTTCTTTCTTTCTTTCTTTCTTTCTTTCTTTCTTTCTTTCTTTCTTTCTTTCTTTCTTTCTTTCTTCTTTCCTTTCTTTTCTTTCTTTCTTTCTTTCTTTCTTTCTTTCTTTCTTTCTTTCTTTCTTTCTTTCTTTCTTTCTTATCGAAATGACCCACAATGTTAGGTTAGTTTTAGGTGTACAAGATGGTGATGTTATAGTTCCATTCAGTACTTGGTGCTCGTGAAGGTCGCTGCGGTCCCCGTCTGTCACCGTGCGATGTTGTTACCATATTATTGACTACGCCGTACTTTTCATCTCTGTGACTTATTAATTTCCAACCTGGAAATGCGTGCCTCTTACTCCCCTTCACCTATTTTGCCCACCTCTCCACCCACCTCCCCTTCTGAGAGGCTGTTTGTTTGTTCGTTTGTTTTGATTTCATACTAGCATTGACAGTCTAACTCCAGGTGACGGTCAGCAGGGAGGGCTTGGAAGATTGTGCGATTAAACGAGCTAAAATGTGGATAAACTGTCACCTGGTGCTTGGCACGCGGTTGGCCCTCCAGTAGTATTTCATTTTCTTCCTTTTGTCACGGTGGTCCGGTCACATTTGTAGCCCTGTGACAGTGCGTAGCTCTGCTCCATAAAGAATCACTTAGAACTTAATGAGCTGTCTTTCCTCCAATGCCATGGGCGGTGTCAACACAATGCTAAACATTGTGACAATTTTTGACTGAATTGAGTTAACTGACTGAATGTTTTGAAGTATTGACACAGCAGCTACAAGAGTGAGAAATGTAGTCAAGCCAGCTATTTGGTACGATGAGAAACGGCAACCGTTTCAAGAGTAAACCAGCAAAGAACAGGAGAAGCCAGTGGGCGTTAGGTGGCCACAGGGCTACCGGGAAGCATTTGCCAAACGACCCGGTTTAGGGGACAGACGGGGGAAGTGGAAGTCTGAAGATGTCCCTGGATCACCTGACAAGCAGAGCAAAGCTGAGGGACCACGCGGTCTCACCCCTTTTTTTACCAAAGCCTCTTTAATCGACGCCAAAGGAACGGCAGTAGAGAATGGAAAGTCTTCGCGAATGTTTGAGAAATGACAAGTGACGATTTGTTTCTTCCTTCTGTCCTTTTCAGCCACTGTCTGCCTTTAGGTCCCTTCGTCTGATGGCCCTGAGGATGGGTGTCATGCTCTCTAGTGCTGGCGGCCCACAGATGGGCTGGGGGTGGGAAATCTTTGCAAAGAAAGTTGGGGAAAGGATTGTTCTGATTGGGAAATACTTGTTCCGCAGTTCAATTTTCAGTGAATATTTTTTAAAGATTAGAAACATTGTGTTTTACAGGTACATGTGAATCTATAAGTTGTTACATAGAAATAATGTATAATCAGTAATATAATTCATATTATCTCTCTGCTATATTATACATATAACATATACGGTATTATATATATAGTACATATACAGTGTTATCTCTCAGATGTGCAGTGAGATAACATAGTATATATACCATGTATAAAATATTGCATGTATTATATGTATAATGTGTAATGATACATGGATAGTACATAATATATGGGGCAGGGAGAGAGAATTGAGTAATTTTATTATTATTATTTTTAATGTTTATTTTTGAGAGAGACAGAGACAGAGCATGAATGAGGGGTAGGGTCAATACAATAACTCTGTGTGAGGAACCTCCTCTGGCAAAAAGAGAGTTGGGAAAGACCAACTTAGTTGACCCAAGAGACATTCAATGTAACAAAATTTTACTTGAACCAAAGCACCTGGACAGGTTTGTGAGGTTGCTGTAAGAGATTCTGGCATCTCCGTGTGAGGAGACCACAGCTGGTTCACTGTCCTCACCAGGGAAGCCTAGTTCAGGTCAGACTGGATCAAGCAAATGAAGTAACTATTTTGACTGGTTTTTCACCCCAGGACATTCCCTCCTTCCAGGGCATTGGTAAGAATGATCGAATCACTTTGTGCAGTCATAGACTTGAGAGAGCCTATCGCTTGTGGCCTTTATTCCGATTCATTCTGTGGCACACAGCTCGCGTCACGGAGAACCCGGTTGAGGGTATGAACCATTTTTTTTTTTTCCTTTTTCCAGTATTTTACGGCGTCTCCACAAACCTAGAGGGCCCGCTGGAGACAATAAGGGCAGCCCAGCTAAAATGCACTCCTGCCGGCGAGGATAGCTATAAGTGTCAAGCTACAGGATTTTAAAGACTTACCGTAAGTAGCTCATACCTAGCTTGTACATTTATAAGCATTATTGAGTTGGAAGATAATGACAGTCACATGTTGAGAATAGAATATGACATCCTGATGTCCACTCCTCTTCTCTGTGAGTCTCCCGAGTCCAATTACTGAAACCTAAAAATGCAGCACTTTAGTGCATGAACTACAGAGCCAGTGGGAATAATTAATACTAAGAATATTAATCTATTTACAGGCCTCACAAAACGCAGAGTAATAGGAAAAAAAACATGCTCGAAAAAGACATTTAATTGTACAATTTTCACTTTGAACTTTAGTTTACAAAAATGTACGTATTCCTACTGCACAAGGCCGGCCGTGTTGTTTCGCCTAATGTTAATTTTATTTCTGTGTCTTGGCATAATGAGAGAACTGTTGTCAAATCTGTTAGAAGTATAGGAACTGTGCTGGAGAATCTGGTTTTATTGGTTAAGATGTTCTCCCTGCAAAGAAACACTCAAGTCCAACTCAAATGATCTTAAACAATAAAGACATTTATTGGCTCATGTAACTAGAGGGATGGTGAGATTTAGGGTCACTTAGCCTGGTGGGGCTGTTGTTTTTTTTTTAATTTTTAATGTTTATTTAGTTTTGAGAACGAGAGAGAGAGAGAGACAGAACGAGCAGGAGAGGGGCAGACACAAAATCCGGAGCAGGCTCCGGGTTCTGAGCCATCAGCACAGAGCTGGACACGGGGCTCGAACTCACGAACCGCGAGATCATGACCTGAGCTGAAGTCGGTTGCTAAACCGACTGAGCCACCCAGGCGCCCCAGGGGCTGGTTTTGTTTGGGGGAAATTCATCAGCTGGACCCTCACTTGGGTCTTGATTTAATTCTCGGGCTGCTTCCCTCATCCTGGTGAAGCGCCCCGGCAGTGCTCCTGGCTGCACACGTATAGTCATGGAGAGCAAGGAGACAGGTACCAGTTGGCACTATGTTCTGTTATAAAAAAAGAAAGAAAAAATAGGGGGAGGAAGAAGAAGGGGCATGGAGAGAGAGAGAGAGAAAGAAAGAAACAAAGAATGAGCTACATAGCGACTGCCTACAGGGATGGCAGTTTGTCCTGGGTCTTAAGAAGCCTGGGCTGAGGCAGTCCATGCGGTTGGGACCCAGTGTGGCGATCCCTTCTGGACCCACGTTCTTTCCATTGTTCTGTTGCCGGGCCTGTGAGACTCATGTCTACAGTTCAGAAAACAGTCAAATCTGTCCTCTCGTTTCGGGAGAAAGACAAAACTTTCCTGAAAGCCACCCCCAACAGACCGCCACTTCTGTGCTACTGGCAGGTGTTGGATCATTACCCAATGTCCATTTTTCCTTCTTCCTTATCGTCAGAACCTTGACTTTTTTTCAGAGAGGCAATGTGGCCGTTAAAAAATACACATGTCCCCATGCTAGCTACTCTATGGACAATAGCCAGATTGTGGAAAGAGCCCAAATGTCTATGACTGATGAACGGATAAAGAAGAAGTGAGATACACACACGCACGCGCGCGCGCGCGCACACACACACACACACACACACACACACACACAATGGAATATTACTCAGCTATCAAAAAGAATGAAATCTTGCCATTTGCAATAATGTGGATGGAGTTAGAGTGTATTATGCTAAGTGAAGTAAGTCAGTCAGAGAAAGACAGATATCATATGATTTCACTCATATGTGGAATTTAAGAAAGAGAACAGATGAACATAGGGGAAGGGAAGGAAAAATGAGATAAAAACAGAGAGAAAGGCAAACCACAAGAGACTCTTAAATCCAGAGAACAAACTGAGGGCTGCTGGCGGGGAGGCGGGCGGGGGGATGGGCTAAATGGGTGATGGGCATTAAGGAGGACACTTGTTGGGATGAGCACTGGGTGTTACATGTAAGTGATGAAGCACTAAATTCTATTCCTGAAAAAAAAAAAAAACCCAACATATACCCAGGCTAGACTTTCCAGATTTAGCAAAAACAAACAAAAACAGGATGCCCAGCATGGGACAGACATACTTATACAAAAATTATTTGTTTATCTGCAACTCAAGATTAGCTGAACGTCCCGTATTTTATCTGGCAACCCTACCTTAGATTTCCTTGAAGGTAGCATGGCCGTGAAAGAGACATCTGCTAGATGGGGTTCCAGAAAAGCTTTCTGAAAAGGGACTAAACGTATCAGACACGATCCTTTTGTCCTTCGCACCTCGCCTTCCCTGCTTCATCCTGCCTGGACTTTGGACAGAATATCCAGAACTATTTTGTAGTCAGGAAATATGCCTTTTAAATGTTGCAGAGAAAATAAGGGGGGAAGCCTGGTTCCTTGAGCATCTCTGATTCTACCCACAGATTCTTTACTATCCGAGACCAAATAAATCCCTTATTTGGTTAAGTCACTATAGTTCAGTTTGGGCTGCGTGCTTCCAAATGGAATCCTAACTGATATCAGCTACCCCTTGCAGGAAGAGTGAGGAAGAGGCTGGCTAGTGGTTCTACCAAACTACTTTGTTTTCTTGCTTCCTACACACCTAGACTACATTCCCGGCCCCCTGCCGTTAGGTGGGGCCATATGACTGAATTTGGGCCAATGGAAAGTGAGTACAGGTCTTGTACATAACTTCCAGGCCCGACTCATGCTCCTCCCTGTCCTATCTCTACATCAGGAGCAAGGGTCCTCAGGGAATAGTGGAGACACTGGATAAAAGCAGCCTGGACTGTTGATGACTTTGTGGACTAGACTCCTTCTACCTCATGCTGGCACTCATTGTATTGTAATGTGAGCAAAAGATAAACTTTTCTTGGGGTAAGCTACTGAGATGTTGGGTTGCTCGCAGTCAGCCAAGTGAATGATATCTGGCCTAGGAGAGACTGCTTCAGGCCTAGAATTCCAGGCAAGAATCCCGAGATTCACTTTCATTGGTTTACACATCTGTCCACCCCTTCATCAGTGCAATGGAATGTTCTGATTGGGTTAAACGGATCCTGATGCATCCTGGAGCCGGAGCTGGGGCTGGGGCCGACTTTTCCCTGAGGCCCACGGTCAGCCAGCATCCCAGCAGGAAACAGAGTAACTTGAGGAGAGTTTAATAAAGTGACTATTTGCAAAGATGGAGGTGTGTAGGGAATCCACACAAGAGTGCAGGACCCTGTAGCTGGTAATGTCAGCACCTTAGCACCCCCAGTCCTGAAGAGTGGGTTGGTGAATGGTTTCCAGAGCCCCGAGACAGTACCATAGATACAGATAGCTAGTGGGGAGAGGGCTGCTTGTCAAGGCTCATGATGTTAGGCACAGGGAAGCAGCCAGCCTGCACAGTGGAGCCAGAGGGAACAGCTACCTTGGCTTTACTTTCCTGCTTTCTGATCTCCTTCGGGGCTCCCCACTGGCCAAACCAAAGTGGAAGCCCGAGGTCATCAGGGCCCATAATGTAGTCCCTACACGTCAGGTTCCCAGGAGAAAGGAGGGGGGAGAAGGGAGGCAAATGGGTCTGGAGGGGGCATGTAGTGCAGGCTGTGCGTGCGAAGGGTCCACACCCAAACCAAATCTGGGCTCTGTTGGGAAGGCGAAAGAGGGTAAGGAAGCATGGGCAGCAATCTATAGTTTCTTCCTCTCTGGTCACATCTCAGGGCCTGGGGATAACTTATTATTTTTTTTAGAAAGAAATCTTTTGGGCCTATGACAAGTCCATAGAAGGAATGGCTTTTGCATTTTCACGCACATGATAAATTCCAAGTTCTGGGAGATGTCGAATAACTTATTTATCAAAGCATTAGAGTTGCCAGGACAACAGAATTTAATTTAGTGGTGTTCGATTTACACATTGCTTTAATTCTTCTGTCAGGGCCATTTGTTTCGTTCTGTCTCCTTTGGTTTGGAAAGCGTTCCTGCTAAGAGCAATTACAATATCAGTAATATCCACTGCCTTATTAATATTTTTATATAATGCAATGCCTGCTTTCTTGGCCAGGACTGTTTGATCTCTTGTAATTGGTTTTATTCCAGGACATCTTGTTGCAACTGATGCTGAAGACAGTCTTAGGTTTGTACTTTTAGTACTGAATAAATTCTCGTGTTGATTCACACTTGATGGCTAATTGTGCATAATCTTAGCATTACTTTGGGGCCTGCTGATAATTAATCATAACAGCCGTAGTAATGCGTTGTTAAATTGTATGTTAAGTGGTCTTGAAGATTTTCATGCGTCCCCTATAGAAGCTTTTCTTAACTGCATGCTTATGAAATTTTTAGTGACAGTCATGCTTTCCCACACTATACTATCCCTGTGAGTTAGGTAGAGCAGGTATGATTATTACATAAAATTTTGGTAATTCCTATTATAGAACAGTCATGGGGACTCCTAGTGGCTCAGTTGGTTGAGTGTCAGACCCTTGATTTTGGCTCAGGTCATGATCCCAGGATGCTGTTTAAAATTCTCTCTCTCACCCTCTCTCTCTGCCCCTACTCCACTTTCTCAAAACAAAACAAAACAAAACAAAACAAAACAGAAACAGTCCTAAATATATCTAAGTATAAGGTGAAAATAAATATCTTTGTTCTACCAGTCAAATATAACTTTGATTAACATATTGGTCTATATCCTTTCAGAATTTTCTCCAAGATTTATGTATTTTTCTTCTTACAAAGATGGGATCCCACTGAGATACTGTTTTTCTTTTCTTTCTTTTTTTTTTTTTACTTACATCATGAACATTTTTTCATATTAAAAACCGAACTTCAGGGGTGCCTGGGTGACTCCATCGGTTAAACATCTGACTTCAGATCAGGTCATGATCTCACGGTTCATGGGTTTGAGTCCTGCATTGGGCTCTGGGCTGACAGCTTAGAGCCTGGAGCCTGCTTCAGATTCTGTGTCTCTCTCTCCCTCTGCCCCTCCCCCACTCATGCTCTGTCTCTCCCTCTCTCTCTTTCTCAAAAATAAATAAACATTTAAAAAATTAAAAAAAAACCCCGTACTTCAGCAATGTCACTCTTAATAGCAGTAAACTATCCCACTACAGATATATTGTAATTTGTTTACTATTCCCTTAATTTTGATTTTTGATTTTTTTTGTAATTTTTTGCTATTATCCACAGTGCCTGGAAAAAAAAATACTGTGTATTCGTCTTTGAGCTCTAGTCCAATTATTTTGTTTGGACAATTATCTAAAAATAGAACTGCTGGGACACATGTTAAACAAAATGTTAAAGCTTTTGATACATATTGGAGCAGATACTGTCATCATATTTTGCAAAAAGTATCTCTTCAGGGTCATCTACTAATTTGCCTTGTTTCAGTCATGAATTAGTTTTGCTTTTGTGATTTTGAATCGTAAGAGGCAGATGACACTGGTGAATTCTTGTTTTCATGTGTAGATTTAACTTGGAGTCTACAGTGAACGTTCTTTTTTTAATTTTTTTTTTTAACACTTATTCATTTTTTTGTGAAACAGACACAGAGTATGAGTCGGGGAGGGGCAGAGAGAGAGAGAGAGAGAGGGAGACACAGAACCCGAAGAAGGCTCCAGGCTCTGAGCTGTCAGTGCAGAGTCGGATGCAGGGCTCGAACTCACAAACTGCGAGATCATGACCTGAGCTGAAGCTGGACGCTTAACCGACCGAGCCACCCAGGCGCCCCTACAGCGAACGTTCTTAGTTGCAAGCAACAGAAATGGAATGGACCGATCGATGCAGAAAAGTAATTTATGGAAAGGTAGCTCTTGGAATCCTGGGCAGGGCCGGGCTGGGGTAACCCTGGTGCAAAGCTAAGGCGCCGGAAAAGGTAATGCAAATGATGAAGCAGAGCTGGTCTGCCATAAAACACTGAATGTCATCGTTTCGTGGCTGCCCCTGCAGCAGCCCCTGTCGGTGCTCCGCCTCAGCCCCTTGGCACCCACTACTCCTTCCAAGGTCATGGTTTCTGAAAGTCCGCGTGGCTCTCCACCTGCGGGCTTCCTCTGGCCCTGCTCTGCCCACCCCAGGCGGGGAAGGCTGGATGCTACAAGAGGATAAGTGATCTTAGGACAAAGGAGAATTGAAGAATGTCTTCTTCTGCTTGTGCTGCCAGAACAAATACCGTGGAGCGGGTGGCTTAAGAGAAATTTACTTCCTCTCAGTTTTGGAGGCTAGAGTATCCCAGATCAAGGCACAGGCTGGTTCAATTCTTGGTGGGGGCTATTCTCTGGACTTGAAGACAGCTGCCTTTTGGCCGTGCTCACATGGCCTTTTCTTAAGTGTGCATGGAAAGAGAGAGAGAGAGAGAGAGAGAGAGAGAGCGCGCTCTGGTGTCTCTTCTTCCAAAGACACTAATCTTATAGATAAGGTCCTCACCTCTATGACCTTTACCTTTAATTACTTCCTTATTCCAAACAGAGCCAGAATGGGGGTCAGGGCTTCAACACATGGATTTTGTGGAGGATTCAAACTTTCAGCCCACAGACAGGAGACATAGTCCAGATTTCTCCCCATCTCCTCGAGGTCCCCAACAGGACTGAACCTCTTGGGCTCACAGGGGTACCCTGTTCCCCGAGGCACCCTGTTTGGTTTTCTTCTGTTCTCCAACTTCTTGACCCAAGGTGCTTCCTGAGATCATGGCCCAAATAAACCACTTGTTTTCAAATTCTTTTTTTTTTTTTTTTTTTTTTTGAGAGAGAGAATGAGCACAGGAGGGGCAGAGAGAGAGAGGGAGAGAGAGGATCCCAAGCAGGCTCCACACCATCAGCGCAGAGCCCGATGAGGGGCTAGAACTCACAAACTCCAAGATCGTGCCCCCAGCTGAAATCGAGACTCGGAGCCTCCCCAGGTGCCCCGTCTTCTTATCGCAGGGTCTGCTTTGGCGGGGGGGCATCCAGTTTGATAGTTTGGGTCAAAGGACGTTCCTGAAACAATGCCCCTGACATGGGGAAAGAGCATGCTGCAGTGTTTCTGCTTCTTGTGTTCTGGGTCAGCATCGGGGAGCGGGCACAGGGTGACCCAACAGCACGCTGGCTGCAGGGAGCCTGGGAGAGCAGGTATCTTGAGCAATCAATGGAGTTTCAGGCCCTCAAACTCAGGAAGGAGGTTCAAACACTGGCAGTCAGAATAAAAAACATTCTTTTTTTTTTTTTTTTTTTAGTTTTTGTTTTTAATGTTTATTTTTGAGAGAGAGAGAGACAGAGCACAAGTGGGGGAGGGGCAGAGAAAGAGGGAGACATGGAATCTGAAACAGGCTCCAGGCTCTGAGCCGTCAGCACAGAGCCCAATGAGGGGCTCAAACCCACAAACCGCAAGATCCTGACCTGAGCCAAAGTTGGATGCTCACCCGACTGAACCACTCAGGTGCCCCATGTTCTTTTTCTTTTCTTTTCTTTTCTTTTCTTTTCTTTTCTTTTCTTTTCTTTTCTTTTCTTTTCTTTTCTTTTCTTTCTTTCTTTCTTTTTTTTTTTTTAAAGAATACTAAATGTTCTTTAGGCTGGGTCATCTGTGTATTTTTGCTCGGTTCTTCCATTTTCCCGTTATGGAAACCGGTTGCATTCAGATCTGTTGTAAAAGCCACCGTTAGCAGAGAGAATGCTGATATTATTTTCTCTTTTTATGCTTCTGTATCATTCAGCTCCGCTCTTGTGTTTCAATTACAGAGGCAGTAATACAGCATTTGCTGCCGTTCCACAAAGGTGGAAAATTATCTACTGGCCACTCATAGGCTAAAAGAGAAACGAAGTGAGAAATTCTTCTACCCAGAGAAACACCCATGGGGGTTCAGTCCACAAGTTGTAGAACTTTTTTAGGAAAGCAATTTCTCAGTTCTTTTCACACTGACTTATATAGATGATCAGGGAACCTCTAGGGAAAATACTGAACTCAGGCTTTCTGAAGTTCTGATGTAGGAGCTCTTGGCCACCTGGGCCTGGGTGGTGACTGCAAAGAGAAGGTCTTGGGAGAGACAGATGAGTTATTGACAAGGAGGGAACAGCATGGTACCGTCTTTCTCCCTTGTCGAGAATCTTTGATGCGAGAGAACGAGTAGCATATTAATCAATGCAGAGTTTAAAAATATATATATTTTATAATGTGTATTCATTTTTGGGAGAGTGTGAGCGGGGGAGGGGCAGAGAGAGGGAGACACAGAATCCGAAGCAGCTTCCAGGCTCTGAGCTGTCAGCACAGAGCCTGACGTGGTGCTCGAATCCACACGCTGAGAGACCATGAGCCGAAGTCGGATGCTTAACGGACTGAGCCACCCAGGCGCCCCTAACCAATGCAGTTTTCAAAGTACCTACAGCAATGAGTTGATCCATCATACTCCAAGAGCATAGAGACTTTATCCCCAATCTTGGAGTGCTAATTTCTTTTTCTTTTCCTTTTTTCTTTTAGACAGAGAGAGAGAGAGAGAGAGAGAAAGAATGCACATGAGTGGGGGAGGGACAGAGGGAGAGAAAGAGAGAGACAGAGAATTCCAAGCAGGCTCCATGCTGTCAGTGCAGAGCCCCAGGTGGGGTTTGATCCCCCTGAGCCTGGGATCGTGACCTGAGCCGAAATCCAGAGTCAGATGCTTAACTGACTGAAGCACCTCGGTGCCCCTGCAGTGCTAAGTAAAAAAAAAAAAAAAAAAAAAAAAAAAAAAAAAAAAATTAAAAAAGATTGTGTTTATTTTTGAGAGAGAGAGAGACAGAGTGGGAGCCAGAGAGGGGCAGAGAGAGAGGGAGATGCAGAATATGAAGCAGGCTCCAGGCTCTGCACTGTCAGCACCGAGCCCCATGCAGGGCTCGAGCTCACGAACCACGAGATCATGACCTGAGTTGAATTTGGATGCTTCACTGACTGAGCCACCCAGGTGCCCCTACGATGCTGATTGTTAAAGCAAATATGCTTCCAGTAAGTGCGTTGCCAAACCTGCTTACTCTGATAAGGCACCCTCATTCCTCAACCGTAGGGAGTAATTTATCCAGCTCCTGGAGCATGGAAATACTCCAGGAGCTGGATAAATTGCCCTAGGTGTACATTTGCCAATCGTACAAATTACTTATTTAAGAAAACTTTTGCAACATTTTAATGTATACTGAAGAAAACAGGTGAATCGATTCTATTCTATCCAAACCTTCGCCAATTGCTTTGAGATATGTGTTTCTAGAACGTGGGTGAATTGAGAAGACATCACAGACAATGCAACAGAAATTCTCAGGGCATCCTTTGTTACCTCACAAAGATAGCAATCACGATAAAAATCTTACATTAAAAAAACTTTTGGGGGGCGCCTGGGTGGCTCAGTCGGTTAAGCGGCCGACTTCGGCTCGGGTCATGATCTCGCAGTCCGTGGGTTCGAGCCCCGCGTCGGGCTCTGTGCTGACAGCTCAGAGCCTGGAGCCTGTTTCGAATTCTGTCTCCCTCTCTCTCTGCCGCTCTCCCACTCATGCTCTGTCCCTGTCTCTCAAAAATAAACATTGAAAAAAAATTAAAAATTTTTAAATGTTTATTTATTTTTGAGAGAGAGACAGAGCATGTGGAAATGAATAAGGATATTGTTACAGTTTCTTTTTTTAAATTTTTTTTAATTAAAATTTTTTTTAAATGTTTTTATTTTATTTTTGAGAGAGAGAGAGACAGCGTGTGAGCGGGGGAGGGGTAGAGAGAGAGGGAGACACAGAATCCGAAGTGGGCTCCAGGCTCTGAGCTGCCAGCACAGAGCCTGACGTGGGGCTTGAACACACAGACTGCGAGATCCTGACCTGAGCCAAAGGGACGCCCAACCGACTGCACCACCCAGGCACCCCATTACAGTTTCTAAATTGCGAGATGTCAGTGTCATTTGTCACCTTTTGACATTTGTAATTTTTGGTAATTTTTTTCTTATGGAGCGTAAATACGTTCACGTCTACTTTTGTATTTTGAAGTTTTTATTTTTATTTTTTATCTTTAAAAATTTTTTTTTAACATTTATTTATTTTTGAGACAGAGAGAGACAGAGCATGAACGGGGGAGGGTCAGAGAGAGAGGGAGACACAGAATCTGAAGCAGGCTCCAGGCTCTGAGCTGTCAGCACAGAGCCCGACGGGGGGCTCGAACCCACAGACTGCGAGAGCATGACCTGAGCCGAAGTCGGACGCTTAACCGACTGAGCCACCTAGGCGCCCCTCGAAGTTTTTATTTCTTTTCCCTGGAGAAGCGCTCCAGAATTATGTTGACGTTAGGACCCACAAAACCTGGGT